>NC_061121.1:30796413-30942544 GCF_002878395.1 Capsicum annuum
ATTATATCCTAAACCTATCCATTTTTGGAAATCTTTATATCGTTGGAAAGCTTATTCAATAACCTTCGCATGGAACCATCGATGGGCAAATTTCGATATAAATAAAATAAAAAAATTAATTCCATATAAATAAGACCAATACACGTACTTGAATATGCCAATACACGTACTTGAATACGGGGTGTTACACTTTGTCATATTTCAAACTACATTTTCTCAAATGAGATGGATTATGGACCTCAACCGTACACATTCTCGGCTTGCTTCATGAATAGCTATTATCTCAGCATGGTTTAATGAAGTGACTATGATAGACTGCTTTGCATATCTCTAAGATATGACAGTATCCCCATATATGAACAATTTGCATGTTTGAGATCGAGATTTATGTGAATTAAATGAATACCCAACATCAGCATAATCAACAAGATCGGGACTGCAAGCTTTAGAATAAAATAAACTCATGTATTTTATCTCATTTTGATGTCTCCTAGTAGGAGCAGAAATATATCTTTCTTAACAAATTGACTGAAAAGACTACATCAGGCCTTGTAGTATTTGCAAAAAAATCAGTACATCAATTGTACTAAGATATGGTACTTCATAACCAAGGATTTCCTTATTCTTTTCTTGAGGTCGGAATGAATCCTTATTCAATTATACATGTTTCTTATTTAAGCATATATTCTATTGCTTTTGAAAACTCTCCAAGAGTTTCAATAATTTTCAAGCTATAAGCTTATACAATATAAGGATTACAAATAACTTTTCCAGAAACTTTTATATGCTTCAAACATTTTGAATCCTTAGAAAGGTTTTCATATGGATTTTTGTCAAGTGACAATATCAATATGTGTGACATCTTCAAGTGTCTAGACTACAAATCAAATAAGTTTTACACTTACCAAGATGCATCCTTTCATGTCACTTGATAAATGTTTCTATGTCAGCATGCTTAAATAAATGTAGAATTTAGATCCTAGTAATCTTTTGCAATAGTGCGCCAATATTGTATCAAAGATATCATTGTTGATATATCATTTCGTATCGGTTCACAATGTGACACATTATTTTGAGATCTAATCACTTCATTATTTTCAGGTACTTAAACTTCTCATAAGGTTTCATGAAGTGTTATGTCGTAGGCTCTTCAAGAGCACATTGCCTTCTTATTATGATTATTTACTCCTTATCCTTTTCAAGGATCATTTGATTTGGAATAGATTGGTCTATCACGCTTAACACATGCATAGACATTGTCCTTCATGGACACAAAATAGGAGTTCTTGCAGCTTAAATATGAGATGCTTTCAACATTTGACTTGAATTATCTTTTGAATGAGGATCTGATGATAATTCCTTACATATTTCTTGGCTGCTTATAATCTCCCCCTTATGTTAGGAAAACTAACATATCTTCTTTGAGAATCCATCTTTGTGCATCATGGTATATTTCATTAATGATATACCACACATCAAAACTATTAGATAGAATAGTTGGTTCCTAATCTTGAACCAATTGAGAGGGAACAAATAATCATAATTTATTGGTCTAATGCATACAAGTGCTATTGTATGCAACATATCATATTTCAGACCAACACATGAAGCTTTGTTCTTATTAGCAATGGTTTAGCTATTTATCGAAGGCATACAATGTCAAATCATTATCATCAAGATCAATTGTCTTGATTGCACAATCTGAAAGTTATGCTCTTAACTCAATTATATTGAGCAAGAAACTTTATGAATGTCAAACTACAGGTTGACAATAAATGTACAAGTGATTATCTCATATCGATGCATCTTAATAGATTACATGACTGGTGAACGAACCCATATTCACCTTTTATACTTTTCAGATTTTAAGGGATCCAATCCCAAAATTAGTTGGTCAAATCAACTTATATGAGAACAAGCAACATTAAAAGTAATGAAGAATTTTCTAATTCTTCAATATGTTCAATGCTCAGTATGCACATCTTTGAGATGTTGCAATCGTTCATGTCAATTTATGAACTTTTATTCTAGCAAACTCCAAGTTTATCATGACATGTACCTTTTACTTTAGTAAATTTCAGATTTACTATTACATGAATAAATTTTAGATTTACTACTTTAGAAGTAGATTTCAAAATAACTGTAATACCCCGTGCTTTTTCTAGCTTAAACTCATCCCTAGAATGTCAAGAATTGCTTCAAAGATAAATACCATTTATTTCATGCGGTATTTATTCAAATTCATATTTTAAATTCAAATTTTCCTGAAATTTATATGATTTTCCATGAAATTCAAGTTAGGGTTTATACCCATTATTTTTATTTACAAGCTTATGAGATTTCCAATGATTTAGAAGTTAAATTCCATGGTTATGTTCATATTTTCATGCATATTGCTGAATTTTCCAGATTTTGAGTTGCTTTATCAATATTTACATTATCAAGCATGAGCATTTTGGCATTTTAACATGAATTTAATGCATGGGTATTTAAGCCCTAGTTAAATATTGTTGTTTCAAGATTGTTTATGCTATTATCCTAAGATAAGATATTCTCAGATTTTTGATAAAGATTTGACCTTTTGGTTCTAAGCTAAGATGAAGAATCTACTTTGTTCATGTGACTTGAGATTTAAAGAAAGAAAAACATAATTGATTTTCTTGTAAAACCTTGTGCTAATTTGAAGTGGATTTTCTTAAGATTTTGAGCATAATAATGGGAGTAGTATTTAGCACTAAGATGGGTATGTTACTACGGTTTCATACCCCAGAACTACATGTCACTGTAGGATTAAGATTATCCCCACTTCTACGTGGATGACTAAGATTGTGATCACATAAGATAAGAAGTTCTATTCCGATGGCAAGGGTAGAACAACCTTACCTAATGGGGGCAAGACGTGGGACTCCATGAACGCTCACATGGTGTATGTCGGTTAGAAGAACCTCCCAAAAGAAGTCCCCTACTCTTAAAACAGCTTATTGATTTAAAGCCTTAAGATAAAAGCATTTTTCTCTTAAGATGAAGTGTTTTCCCTAATAGCAAAGAATAATAGAAAAACTTTCAGAAAAACTAAGTGTTAAGGCTCACAAGTTTTACTTCGATTATGTTTAAAAGAAAGATATTAGCTTCAGATTTCAGTTATCAGAACTTCAGATTTAAGAGTGGGTCCTTTCTACACTGAGACAATATGATTTAAAGAAAGAATACAAGTACAACTTTTAGAACTAAATGTTATGAATCACTAGATTTATAAAGTATGATTTACTTCTCATGACTATTATTTTTAGTATTTCAGATATTCTAGTTTATATGAGTCATTTACATTTAGCATGCATTATTTTACAAATTATGATAATGAGATGATGTTTTACTTATGCATTTCACCCCCATATACTCAGTACATCCTCAAAGTAATGATCTACATGTATGTCTATGTGCTACATTGTCTCATAATGTAGGTATCAGTTCAGTTGTAGCACTCATACCATATTCAGACAGTTTGCAGCTTCCAGTCAGCAGGTGATGAGTTCTCTTGATTCAAGGACTCGAGTCAGTCATACAGTTTGATCAATATTTTATTTTCTTTATTCAGTCGCATTGATTTGGGATAGTTGGGGGTCATGTCCCAGCTATCTAAAGTCAATACTAGTAGAGGCTTCATAGACAGTCAGTAGAGATAAGGTATTTGATTCCAGTTTTGTTTGTAAAAGAAGAATTGTACTTATTTTAATTTAGTTTTGTATTGATAAGATTTAGAAAAGAGTAATCTTCCGCTTATTTTGTTCAGATGTATGTATTTTATTTAGTTGCTTATGATTTATGCCAGTAGAAGGGTTAGCTTGGGATCAGTTATGGTCCTAAGCATCGTGTGATGTCTCGGGGCCATTTTCGGGGCATTACAATAACCCTTCTCAATTATTTCGTCTCTTTCAGAGGTGAATTGTGATTTTTTTACAACCACGAGAACGTTCAAATTTATATACAATCACATTTACCCCCAGGGTCTAGATCTGTATTTATAATAACCAAAATTCTTATTCCCAAAGAATAAAATATAATTGTGCCTTAAGCATATCAAATTATGATAGCTTAGAGCCTCTTTCAAGATATTGCTACTTTAGAAGCAAATTGAGGCGTACATATGACGTAGAGAATTTTTTTCTAACATATCTGAGGATCATAATATGCATTTGAAAATATCATCACTTTTGATGATCATTATCATATTGTCCCTCCACGCGTATATTCGTGCATGCAATCACTTGTCTTCTTTCAGACATATTATGCACTGCTACCACATTCACTTAAAAAAGAATGGATCATATTCAATGAGATAAATTTCCTGTCTTTCACCAAAAATATATTGGTTTACCTTATCCATCATTATATCATCAATATGATGTATTGATGTAACGCCCCGAATCTGGTACCCGAAATGCTACACGGTGCTCATGACCCTGAAAGGCCACAAGCTAACCCATGACTGATATCTATATCTAAACACTGTATAATATACTGTATAAATATGAAAATAAAGGCTGAGAGGCCATAAGGTTCAAATAACTGATAAAACATAACATTTGAGAGTACGGTATATCAATATCAAAACAAAACTAAAATAAACTGTCTGAACATTCTATAGTCTGGAAGCCTCTAAACTATCTAAAAACTGTGGAGTTGATGGGAAATGTCCCCAACTAACTCCGAAGTACTAAAATAATAAAATAATAAAATAATAAAATAATCATGCTATCCTCGAATGATCAGGACTCACTGCTAGTCTGGCTGCTGAATGTCTGATCTACTAAGGATGCTCTGGAGCTCGTACTTCTGAACCTATGGTATAAAACACCATAGCACAATTGTGTTAGTACAATTGAATGTACTGGTATGCAAGTGAGGTGGGCAGAATGCAAGGGATTTATATAGATGAACAATGCTAACTGACTGTATAACATGAACGTGAGAATACATGCATGAATAAGTGACTATAACCAAGTTGGGGATTTCATGAAGTACATGGTTATCATAATCTTGTACATGGTAGGAATACATACTCTAACATCATGATCATTACAACAAACATCTACATTGCACCACAATAGCATGGGAGTCATTTGAACATAAGGGTAAAACATACATTTATCATATGGGTCACAATTGAGCTATAATACATAATTTCTATCCTCTTAGGCATTTTATCAAACACCATACATGCACAACTTAGGGAATAGGTGCAATCATCAAATTACACATCATAAACAACTCAATTCATGGACTTCAACTTGCATGCTAACGTAGTTTCATGAAAAACACGTAAAGATTCCAACTTGGGAATCGTACAACAAAATAAACATGGTTACAAAATAACCCACAACATAAACATCATGATTTATAATTTGAAATAGGGTTCTTGAGCTTTAAGGATGAAAGGAATCCATAAATCAACACTATGCATACCATGGATGAAATATTCTTGAAAACTAATGGTGAAATTTTGGAAATTGGATCCTTAGTTGAAAACCCTAAGCTTGTTCTTGATGGATTTTGAGAGAGATAAGTGTATTTAGGTTGAATTGGGGATTAATCCCATGTTTTAGACTTATATAGGGTGAGAAATTGACCCTTTTGCCCTTGAGTACGCTGTCATTTAATGACTAAAAATTGGGTGCCGACGCTACAAGCAACGCAGCGCATTGATGGCTGTGACACGATACTCGATGCATCGTGCCATGATTGCATTGAGCCTCAAAAGTTTTTGCTCTGGAAGCCTACACAAATGTTAACCAACACGATTGGCGACACGCCGCGCCATGATCATGTTTGTCCATTGTTTTAGGACTCCGAACATGATCTAAATGTGTTCCAAAAAATCCAAAACTTATCCGAGAACACCTATTGACCTTCCTGATCATGAATTAATAAAAATATGAACCATTAAAGGATATTAAGGTTGCAAAATGAGATTTCCAACTTTTGAAGGCCAATAATAGGCTAAGTCTGGGAACCTAGCTAGAATTTTCTAAGTGTGGGACCCCTTAATAAGCTTAAAGGACTGAATTAAGCTTTAGGATTTTACGGGATCTTATATTATCTCCCCCTTGAGAATATTCATCCTCGAATGAGAATAACTGAGAGGGGAGAAAAGATATACTTACTTACATACTGAATATGAACAATTAAAACATGATTCCATGACTGATATGACTGATAACTGAATACATCATACTAAGCATGCATATCTGATATATGTGTAACTTATTCATGAATGCATGACTGAGTGTTCTGTTGAACTGAGTTTCTCACAATGAGAATGCATATCTGATGCATAATTATATGACTGAACTGATACATGAATGCATGATTGAATATGAAATGGTAATCGATATCGGGTTTATAATGAAATTCTAATCATGAACTGGATACCAAGTTGTGGATGAAATCTGAACAAGAAACTTAAAGCTTAAGGAGAACTGTTACCTTAGGTTGAGTCTGAGTTAGCGGAGAAGAGGTGAGGATACTTGGTACGCATGTCCGCTTCTGCTTCCCAAGTACCTCCCTCAATGGACTGATTCCACCAAAGAACTTTGACTAGAGGGACTTCTTTGTTCCTCAGTCTACGAATCTGATAGTCAAGGATTTCGATTGGAATCTCCTCATAAGAGAGGCTGTTCTAAACATCTATGCTCTGAATAGGGACTACAACTACTGGGTCACCTATGCACTTCTTGAGCAAAGAGACATGAAAAACTGGATGAACTGAGGTTAGATCTGAAGGCAAATTATAACGCCCCACAAAAGTCGTACATGTATTATCTCATAATAGCTAGTATATAGAGTTGAAAACTTGAAAAATATTCTAAGTATCAAAAAGGACATAGAATTATTTTGAGCTTCCTATCTTCGGGGATTTTATTTTTGACCTTTCCGACCTCTGTTTCTTAATTTTTTGTTGATTCACGATGGGGCAAGTCAAGAGTACGTCTCGGGTGAGTTTTGAAATTTTTAGACGAGCTTAAGGGCATGTTTGGGGTGGAGAAACAATGAGCCTCCGTGATAGGAGGGTGATGCCTCGCTCATCGCGGAGGTCAACCAAGGCGGCACCTTGATTAGTGCCTTGGGCCTGTTCAGTTTCTCTCCAAATTTTTAAGGGTGTTTTGGGTATTGCCCACTCCCTTATCAACTTAAACATGGGATTTAATCCCTAATACACCAAAATCTACCACAATTCATCCAAATTACTCAAGAACATTCATAAGGGTTTCAAACAAGAAGTCCAAATAACTCAAATGGGTTTTCAAGATTGATTGAAGATTTAGAATCCCCAAATCGTAGGCTTCAAGAACCACCCATTATTTTCTGTAATTGAGGTACGTGGGATTTTCCTAAAAAATTCATGGGTAAAGAAACCTTCTGTAATTCATGCTAAAGATTTAGAAATCATGATTTTACAAAAAGGGATGAATTTTACCATTACTACTATGCTTTAGAAGCTTTAATTACTATTGTTTGGTCTTTAGGCCTTTCTCCAATTTGAATTGAAATTCTATATATATGTATGCATGTGTTTAAGGATGAATATTCAATTGAAAGCATGAATTATAATGAAATCCCTCCCTTGTTATGATTTTCCTTTACTTATGATATGCTATGAATCGTTTTGAATGCATTTTGAAAAGCATGATATGAAACGTCTTAATTTATACTATGACTTGAATATGATTTTGGAATCAAAAGAGAGGGTTGTGCATGTTGATAAATGTTGAATATACATATAATGAAAGAGTGCATGGTTTTTCCAAAAGCACATGACCACCATATGTTTGAAGAATTCTTGTATAGTTTTGACTTATGTTTCGGAACATGAAATATCTTATACTATTTGCATGTTTGGGTGGTCTGAATTGAATTTTGATGAAAGAATAATACATGATGCATTATGGCTTAGAAATAGGACTTGTAAGTCTTGGTGTGACGACACCAACTCAAATGATGTCATGTTAATTCAGAACAGAATAGAATGTATGTTTGAAATTAGATTTTTAGATTTCAAAACTAGAATGATGCATGTTACAGAACAGACTATAATTGGGAATAAAGAGAGTTTAGGTGTTTCCCCGAAGAAGGCATGAGTTCAGATAACTTATTTTCCAAAATCGTGATTTATCGATCCATGTATATTATTATACGCTGGCCTAGTGCCCTGTGGAGTATCAGACTCAGACACTCCAACCCTTGTGGCACACTTGGGTTGGGGGATTCCCCACTGAGTCAATGGCAGATTCCATATAGAACATGAAAGATCAAACTTGTAGGGCAGTGCCACCTAACTCAAAAGTAATACAAAGATCAAAAATTGCATTGACAGAAAGGTTTTATGATTATAAAAAATGCCCATGTGTTTTGGAATATATATCATATATGATGTTTTATGACTACCCCTCAACTATTCGATTTTTATTAAAATATTTATTTTGGATTACTCTGCATACCAGTACATCTGTATTGACCGCCTACCTTCTAGGTTCTGAGACACAGTCTAGGGATTCTGATAAACAGTAGATTTCTTCAGACAAAAGTGTAGAGTCCAGTCGGTGAGCCTTCTATATTTCAGACGGCCTATTTATTTTCAGACATTTATTATCAGTAATGGTTTTGGTCTACTGGGGGCCTTGTCCCAATTTTCAGACAGTTGTTATCAGTCATGTAGTAGAGATTTTGCAGACGGTTTTCAGATGTTATTAGATGGTTTTGGATTGTATTTTTCCGTTTTAAAGTTATATTAGACGTTTGACCATGATTCCGTTCTGTTATAAAATTCCATATTTGCCCCTATTATATGAATGTTGTGCATGATTAGCAGATAGATAGGGACGCCCGGGCCTTTATGGTTTGGAATATACTTCACGGCCAGGGACCCAGTTCGGGTCGTGACAAAACTCGAGCTTATAAGCTTCTTTTCCAAAGCGACTAAGAATTTTAAAGGGACTGACATATCGGTGACTGAGCTTTCCCTTCTTGCCGAATATCTTTACTCCCCTCATGGTAGAGATCTTTAGATAGACATAATCACCAATTTCAAACTTGAGATCCTTTCTGCACACATCTTCATAAGACTTCTGCCGGCTCTGAGCAGCCCAGAGTCTTTATTTGATCAACTGGACTTTTTCTAAGGCATCGAATACTAAGTTAGGCCCTATAACTGAAGCCTTACTAACTTCGAACTAAACGACTGGAGATCTACATCTTCTATCATAGAGAGCTTCGAATGGATCCATCCGAATGCTGGAATGATAGCTGTTGTTGTATACAAACTCAATCAAAGGCAAGTGGTCATCCCAAATACCTTTGGAATCAATTGTACATGCCCTTAGCATGTCTTCTAAAGTCTGAATGGTCTGTTCTACTTGACCATCTGTCTGAGGATGATAGGCTGTATTGAGATGAACTTAGGTACCAAGACCCTTTTAGAACGCTTTCCAGAAAGAAGAGGTGAACTGGGTACCTCTATCTGAGATAATAGACAACGAAATATCATGTAATCTGACCAACTCCTTGATATAAAGTTTGGCATAATCCTCGGCCGAATAGGAGGTATGGACTAGAAGAAAATGAGCTGATTTGGTCATCCTGTCTACAATGACCCAAACTAAATCATGCTGATGATGAGTACAAGGAAAATCCATCACAAAGTCCATGTTCACTTCTTCCCACTTCCAAGTAGGAATACTGAACTCCTGTATGGACCCACTAGGCTTCTGATACTCTATCTTAACTTGCTGACATGTAGAGAACTTAGCCACAAACTCTGCGACATCTTTCTTCATCCCACTCCACCAATAGATCTCCCGTAAGTCGTGGTACTTCTTTGTGGCCCTTGGATGAATAGAGTAACACGCCCCATGCGCTTCTGTAATAATTCGTTGCCTCACGTCATCTACACCAGGAACACAAAGATGACCTTGACAACGTAATACACCATCTCTCCCTTGGAAGAAAACCTCTACTTTCTGATCCTTGACTGACTCTTTCAACTTGACTAGACTGGGATCTCGACCTTGCTTTTCTTTCACCTCAAAAACTAGGGATGATTCTAAACTACTCTGAACCCATATATCACCCTCTTCTGTATCGACTAAGCGAACACCTATTCTAGTAAGGTAATGGATTTCCTGAGCTAGCTTCTTCTTACTGTCCTCAACATGAGCAAGACTACCCATAGACAGTCTACTGAGAGCGTCGACCGCTATATTAGCCTTGTCCAGATGATAAAGGACACTCATGTCGTAGTCTTTTAAGAGCTCTAAGCACCTTCTCTGATGGAGCTTAAGATCTTTCTAGGAGAATATGTACTGAAGGATTTTATGATCTGTGAACACATCTACATGAACACTATACAAATAATGCCTTCAAATCTTTAAGGCAAATACTACGGCTGCTAACTCAAGATCATGAGTTGGATAATTCTTCTTATGGGGTTTAAGCTGTCTAGAGACGTAGGATATGACCTTACCATGCTGCATGTGGACACAACCCAAACCTACTCTGGAGGCATCACAATACACCACAAATCCATCTGAACTATCTGGAAGAGCTAAGACTGGAGTTGAGGTGAGTCGAGTCTTTAATTCTTGAAAACTCTTCTCGCAAGGATCTGACCACTGAAACTTGACTTTCTTCTGAGTCAATCTAGACATAGGGTATGAAATAGAAGAGAATCCCTCAAAAAACCATCTATTATAGCCAGCCAAACCCAAGAAACTCCTGATATCTGATGGAGAGACAAGTCTGGGCAGTTTCTTACTGCTTCGGTCTTTTGAGGATCTACTCTAATGCCATCATCGAAAATAAAATGACCAAGAAATGCTACTAACCTTAGCCACAATTTTCACTTACTAAATTTAGCAAACAACTGATGATTTCTGAGAGTCTGAAGCACTATTCTGAGATGGTCTACATAATCATGATGACTGTAGGAATAGACAAGGATATCATCTATGAAGACTATGATGAACATGCCCAAGTACTACTTGAACACCCGGTTCATCAAGTCCATGAAAGCTGTTGGGGCATTGGTAAGACCAAAGGACATGACTAAGAATTTAAAATGACCATACCGAGTTCGGAAGGCTATTTTTGGAATATCACATTCCCTAACTCTGAGATGATGATAGCCCGATCTGAGATCTATCTTAGAGAAATAGATGACACCCTAAAGTTTTTCAAATAAATCATCGATTCTAGGAAGTGGACATTTGTTCTTGATGGTGAGTTTATTGATTTGACGGTAACTAATGCACATTCTGAGAGAACCATCTTTCTTTTGCATGAATAAGACTGGTGCACCCCACGGGGAAACACTGGGTCTGATGAATCCCTTATCTAAGAGATCCTTCAACTGCTCTTTCAATTTTTCGAGTTCTGCTGGTGCCATTCTGTATGGCAGAATAGATATAGGCTTAGTATCTAGAAGAAGATCAATGCCGAAGTCTATTTTTCTTTCGGGAGGAATTCCTGGAAGATCTTCGGGAAAGACATATGAATATTCATTAACAACTAGGACTGATTCAAGATTGGGAGTTTCAGAACTAGTGTCCTTAACTCGAACAAGATGATAGACACATCCTTTAGATATCATTTTCCTTGCCCGAAGGTAGGAAACAAGTTGACCTCTAAAAACTGAAGTACTACCCCTCCATTCTAGGACAAGTTCATTCGGAAATTAAAACTGGACAACTCTGTTTCTACAGTCGAATGTGGCATAGTAGGAATGAAGCCAATCCATGCCAAGAATGACATCAAAATCGATCATCTCTAATTTGACTAAGTCTGCTGAAGTGACTTTCTAAGATATCATAACTGGGCAATTCCTGTATACCCATCGGGCTATGATGGTTTTACCCACTGGGGTAGAGACTGAAAAGGGCTCTGCTAGAATTTTAGGGTTGACTCCGAAATCAACTGCTATATAAGGAGTAACAAAGGAAAAAGAGGCTCCTGGATCTAGCAAAGCATAAACATGCAAGTGAAAAATCTATACATACCAGTAACCACATCAGGAGAATTTTCCTAATCTTTCCGAGACTGGAGAGCATAAAGTCTGTTTGGGTGTTGCCACTAGTAGCACTGAAAGTGGCACCCTGCTGATTAAGGCAACCGGTTTGAGATGAGAAATAATTTGGCTGACTCTGGGAACCTATCTAAGGGCAATCTCTGACTTTGTGGCCTAGATTTCCAAATCCGAAACAAATATCATTGTCAGTTCTGCAAATGCCCTGATAGTGTTTTTCACAAGTATGATAAAGAGGATTGGTTCGGGCACTGCCAATACTTCCTTGAGACTTAGAGCCTAGTACCCTATCTTTGCTTTCATCCCTAAATTTCGGCACTGAAGCACTAGCTAAAGAAGGAGCTGGAACTGATGACTTGGGTTGAAATAGAGAACGGTTTTCTCCCTCAGACTTAGGTTGAGCAAAGTTGAAACTACCTGTCCTTGCTCTCTTAATTTGCTTCTCTCTCATCTTAATCTTTTGCTTTTCTATCTGTTGAGCATGGGTCATAAGCCTGGCTACGTTCATGTCACTATTCAACATCGCGGACCTGCACTCATTGAACACACTATCGTTCACCCCAGAAACAAACTTACTCATCTTGGCTTGCTATCTGTAACCACATAAGGCGCATATCTGACTAATTGAGTAAACTTAAGCAAATACTCTTTCACCATCATGTTGTCCTACTTGAGGTTGATTAATTCTAACACCTTATCTTCTCTCAGCTCTAGGGGAAAGAATCTACCTAAGAATGCGATGACAAACTCCTTCCACTCTTGGATCTTGCATTAACTGACCTGATCTACTAAGGATGATCTACTATAGTCTGGAAGCCTCTAAACTGTCTAAAAACTGTGGAGTTGATGGGACATATCCCCAACTAACTCTGAAGTAATGAAATAATAAAGTATAAAATAATTATTCTATCCTTGAATGATGAGGACTAACTACTAGTCTGGCTGCTGAATGTCTGATCTACTAAGGATGATCTGGAGCTCGTACTTTTGAACCTTATGGTATAAACACCATAGCATAAATGCGTCAGTACGATTAAATATACTGGTATGCAAGTGAGGTGGGATGAATGCGGGGGGTTTATATGCATGAACAATGCTAACTGACTGTATAACATGAACGTGAGAATACATGCATGAATAAGTGACTGTAACTGAATTCGTGATGATACTGACTACTGAGTCTGAATGCTGATAACATGAGTTACTGTAACTGATATAACTGATATTGAGTGACTGTGTTTGACAGTCTAAGTTCTGATGGAACTAGCTGAGTTTTGTACTGAACTGAGCGACTGTATCTGACAGTCCTGAGTTTTGTAGAACTATCTAAGTTTTACTACTGAGACTGAGATTGAAACTGTAATTATTGGTAGTCATCTAACCGACATTCCCCAAATAAAGAAATATAGCTGAGTTGGGATCCAATTTGTAACCCCAATTGGAAGGGTGTCAATAACGCACCACTGGTAAGGACAAGCTGTGAGTGACCCTCATCTGGTAGGTACTCTAATAAGAATGGTAGGACCCTCATCTGACATGTTAATCCACCTCATCAACCATCAACTGGAAGGTTGATGTCTCAACCTATGCTGGCTACATAGTTCTGGAATGCAAGGATTGCTTCTAAGAATCACACCCTCCACTAGCAGGTGAGTTCCCATCCTTGGGTTCACTCGGTGCTAAATCCTATCCCATCTTAATAGACAGTAAACATGATTATTTGAACTGAACTGGACTGAGTTTATTGAGTTTCATTGACTGACGGAAACTACTGAGATTACTGAGCTTTTTGAGGTTTCTGGAATTACTGAGTTTATTGAGTTTTCCCGAGTCACATGACTAACTGAGTTCTATGGATCATGGATTGACTGAGAGTATCTTGAAAACATGACACTGGTTCTAGGCGCACAACTAAATTGTCGGGTACAAGTACCCCCAGGACTCAATAGAAGGAAACTGACAAGGCATGACATTCTTGAATACGTGACCTACAATCCATAATACAATAAGTTGGGAATTTTATAAAGTACATGGTTATCATAATCTTGAACATCGTAGGAATACATATAATCAATGTCATAATTTTATACTCTAACATCATGAGCATTCCAACAAACATCTACGTTGCACCACAATAGCATGGGAGTCATTTGAACATAAGGGTAAAACATACATTTATCATATGGGTCACAATTGAGCTATAATACATAATTCTATCCTCTTAGGCATTTTATCAAACACCATACATGCACAACTTAGGGTATAGGTGTAATCATCAAATTACACATCATAAACAATTCAATTCATGAATTTTAACTTGCATGCTAATGTAGTTTCATGAAAAACACGTAAAGATTCCAACTTGGGAATCGTGCAACAAAATAAACATGGTTACAAAAAAATCCACAACATAAACATCATGATTTATAATTTGAAATAGGGTTCTTGAGCTTTATGGATTAAAGGAATCATAAATCAACACTATGCATACCTTGGATGGAAGATTCTTGAAAACTAATGGTGAAATTCTGGAAATTAGATCCTCAGTTGAAAACCCTAAGCTTGTTCTTGATGGATTTTGAGAGAGACAAGTGTATTTAGGTTGAATTGGGGCTTAATCCCGTGTTTTAGACTTATATAGGGGTGAGAAATTGATCCTTTTGCCCTCTAGTACGTGGTCATTTAATGACTAACTGCGATGCGATACTCGACGCATCGTGCCATGATCGCGTCGAGCCTCAGAAGTTTTAGCTCTGGGAGCCTGCACAAATGTTGACCAATGCGATTGGCGAGGCGACGCGCCATGATCGCGTTGGTCCATTGTTTTGGGACTCCGAACATGTTCTAAACGTGTTCCAAAAAATTCAAAACTTGTCCGAAAACACCTATTGACCTTCCTTATCATGAATTAATAAAAATACAGACCATTAAAGGACGTTAAGGTTGCGAAATGAGATTGCCAACTTTTGAAGGCCAATAATAGGCTAAGTCTGGGAACCTAGCTAGAATTTTCTAAGTCTAGGACCCCTTGACAAGCTTAAAGGACTGAATTAAGCTTTGGGATTTTACGGGGTCTTACAATTGAGATTCAAACTCAATGTCTTATTTATATAAAGGCGTCTTATGCATAAATCGACTGCCTTAGCCATCATTATATCATCAATATGGTGCATTGAGATTCAAACTCAATGTCTTATCTATTTAAAGGCGTCTTAGGCAAAAATCGATTGCCTTAGCCTTCACTATATCATCAATTTAAAATTGTATAAATTGTCGTTGGGCGAACATAACACTCCAAAATAATCATGAACATAAGTTAATATGAACAAACCTAATACTGTATAATAATAAAATAAAGACTTTTACCTTTTACATAAAATATTAATATATGTAAGGTCATATATGGATTACGAAAGAAATTTTCTCTCAATATCCATTGGCCTATTGACACTGTAACTTGTTTCCTTTTCTTTAATCTCTCTAATCTAATACTTACCCGTGGTGGACTCTTCTCTTCTGCCATCGAACTAATTAGAGTATTGAACTAATTAAAGTATATATCTTTACTAATTAGAGACTCGTGCTGATAATGTGTTATAAACTAATAAAGAATAAAGAATAAGAGTAGAGCGAGAATGGAAAGTAATTCTTATTTCTCTTGAGAGATCTCTTGATGGGATGAATTACAATGACGAAAACCCCTTTCTTTATTTCTAGGAAAAAACTAACCTTGAATTTCTAACTTTTTCATAAATAGACATTCAATATATGGTAAAGTAGACATTCACTGTATATGATAAAATAGACATTCACTATATATGGTGATATATTTATTGATTTGATATAAATGGAGAGTCCGCAAGTTTTTACCATTTGTCAACCCGAATCTAAGTTGTTTATTAGTACAGAGATTATTATTGACGTTACAATTCATCATCTGATAATTTATGCTTCGACCTACCTGAAAATGATAGGAACCAATACTTGAAGAGGACATTTGCTATCGGTGATAAAAACAATTATATTTCAAAGTATTGGTTCCTACTATTTTGAAATAGAAACAAAACTACAAAATGAAAAATACTTTCTCAGTTCGTTTTACATATTATTTTAAAAATAGATTTTTATTTTTATTTGTCTCTTTTAATATAATAAAAAAAGATAATTATTATTTTTTGATATTTTATCCTTAGCATTAATTACTTATTCATCTAACTATTTTACAAGATTTAATACTAAATATCAATTAATATAGATATTATGATAAAATACTCATATCAATTATACTATTTCTTATAAGGAGCATATAACGTTCAAAATGAACAAGTAAAAACGAGGTCGGGAGTAGTAGAATAACGTTCAACTTTTAGGGGGAAAGCTGGATAGCATATCATACAAGAAGATGACAGTTGACACATTCTATTCTTATTTATCATGCAAAGTAATATGCGTTAGGATTTGTACTCAATTTTTTATATTACTTGGATTTTTCCATAATTGTGTTTTACTTCGAAAATGGTTTCTTATTAGAAAAGGTTTCTAGTAGAAAAGATCTCTTTCCTATTAGATTTTATTAGGTTTATTCTTTCTTAGAAAAAGGGTTTTGTAACTCTATAAATAGAACAACTCTCTTCTCAAGTCATAATACAATAGCATTCGCAATGTAGTCATCAAAGAGTCTTGTTTAGGGGGAGATTTTTCCAACATGTTTTATGTTTTTTCAATAGATTTTATATTTTTCAATGTTAATTTTCATATGTAGGTCGTTTGACCAAAATAACAATAATATATTTTTAGTATATTTTTGTGTCATCTAATTTATTGTCGGTTTGCAAACTTTAAGCTTCCGCATGATGCCCTCTCGTTTTCGAACCCAATAATATGCTTCTAAAAGAAGTAAATTCATGGATGAGGAAAAAACAACGTTTTATGCTAAATGAATTCACAGGGGTAATTTTAAAGTTGTCTTGTTAGAATATGTAATTGTCTTTGTTCACAAACACAAAAGCATCTAGAAGACATTCACGAAAGAATTTTTGCAGTGAAAATGGTGTGTGGTTCAATTACAACTCCATATAATGCGCATTGTCAAAGAACAAATTTTGGTGAAGAGAATCCAATTGAATAAAAAGTGAATTCTTCAACTTTAATTTCTTAACATCTGTTCCTCTGTGGTCCTTTGAGTATAACTAAAATGTTTGTCGTGAAAAATATTTTACAACCAAAACATTTATTTATTATTTAATTGAACCTAAAGTGATGAAATCTGGTCCCTTTTGTTATTATTGAGAATGTCAAGGGTGAAAGGGTGGCTGAAGGAGGAGGCAAGTTAGTAAAGCCTTGATTTAAGCCCCAATTTTATTTTATTTTTTTGTACCGAATCTTATGATTTATATAGTTTAGACAATATTAAAGTTTGCAGGAAAAAAAATAAAGAACAAAAATTTCGTTAAAAAGAAAGAAAGACTTTTTACTCTTCAACAGTAAAATATTTAGAACTTTAAATTTTAAACTACTTAATTCTCATATTAGTAAATACATTTTTTATAATATTATCAAAGGAGATAAATTATAAATAAATGTCTCACATTTTATTTATTTAAAACTATTATAAAAATAATATTCCTATGTGAATGAAAGGCTACAATTAATGGGTTTTAAAGAAATTAATGGGTTTTAAAGAAAAACTACAATTAATGGGTTTTAAAGAAAAACTTTAAGAAAAGAAGTAAACATTCAAGACAATATAAAATTTTCCCGAACAAGAACAAGAATTGTTCCTTCACGGTAGATTTCTATAGCTTTCCATGTATCTTTCCACGTGACTTCCTCAACCGTTTGCACGTATCTTGTTCCTTTATTATCGGATTTCATGCTAATTTTTTCTGATGGTGCTGAAAAACTTTTCATTTGGGTTCATGAGTCACCGAACTGAATGTCTCCCATGGGCCGTAGAGAGAGCATCAAACTCAATGTTACTTTTATTGAGAAATTCTCTGTTAGTAACATAGTACTGTAAATGTCGAGAACAACAATATTGGTTGGTTGAAACACGTAACCTGTCATGTTCAAATTTTTTGTTATTGAGAATGAAGAAGATAAATGAGGATCAATGAAGAAGAGAAATAAAATGAAGAAGATGAACGAAGAAGAGTGACGAATGATTAGTAAGAATTAATGAAGGAAATGAATGAATAAGTAGATGGATGAAATGAAAATATGACTGACTATGTGATTATATTTTACAGTTGTAATAATTGAAACGGGATTCATTAGCTATGTACTTTTTTTTCATCTAAACACGTTTAGTTTAACTTTGTGTGAATCATTCTTTCTCCTATAAGCTCACTGAATATATTTTCTCCTCTGATGTTTGTTGCTTATTTTTATCTTAGTTGTCTCAATTGTTAAATGGCTCTACAATGGATCTTTGTTGCTTTTTTTTTTTTTTTTTTTATCTTAGTTGTTCCTATACTAACATGGCTCTAGAATAGATCATGTAATATGAATTTTGAAACTAAATCTCTGGTTCACTAGTATGTATAACTTGTAATTTACTCTGGTGATGAAATAAATCTAGACTTTATTGAATTAGGTAGGTGTTCGACATGTCTCTTGCTTGCGAACTATTGATTTCTAGGTACAAAATCTTTATTTACAATAAGAATTTCAAACACAAGTTCAAACAACTTATGAACAATCAAAATGAAGTTTCAAGAACTTCAAACACAAGTTCATACAACTTATGAACTATCAAAATGAAGTTCAAACTAATTTTTAGAAAATAGCAAAACCATCAAGAAAAAGATGAAGAAATGAAAGAATTAAGTCCACCGAATTCATAGTGTGCCCTTAAGAAATTTATTCCCCTCAATTACCCGAGGTAAATGGAATATATACTCCTTATTATTCACTTCAGTAAATATAGTGGTACCTCAAATTTGCTGAACTTCGAACACACTCAATGATTTGTAAATCACACCTAAGTTTTTAGGAAGAAGAAGATGTTTTTCACTTCAAAATTTTGTATCAAGCCCTGAGGAAAAATCAAGTATTTATAGCCAAAAAGTGGTGCTTCAAAAAGGAAACAAAGTTTATAAAAAATTGCATCTACTTAAAACATCGCCTGACCTGCGGAGCCCATCTGCGGCCCCAGTTCAATAATTAATTTACCCAAACCAAAATGTTCTGTCTTTGATTTGTGCTGGCACCTGAATCTGTAGGTGGCCAAATGCGCACGCAGGTCATTGTTTCATTTCCAAACAGTGCCTCGAAGGGCCACATTCCTTCGAGGTGCATTATGTCATGCATCCACACATGCTCGTTTGCGTCCGCAAATGAAGAAATTTCAGATTAAATTTTTAGTTCATAAACTCTCAAGTGTTAAATTAATTTTATACAAAAATGTAGTCTCTCGATCAATCATTTGACAAAGTTAAATCCAAATTCGAATTCAAATCTGAACTTGAATCCAAAGTCGAGCCGAGTGAGCGACGACGAAGATAACACAAGACTTATCTTCTTCTTTTCTCACTATCAACATAAAAGAATGCTTCTTATTTTAAGCAGAAGAATGTTCCTTTCCCTCATCAATGTGAGGGAAACACTCTTCCATAAAGTAAACTCATATTTTTTTCTTTTTCCTCAATTTTTCTTTCCTCCATTTCCCATTAATAATTTACTTAGAATCCAACAATACCCCACATGAATGGGGAATGACTATTCCATCAAAAAATATATGAAAGAATGTGTGATCTATAAGCAAAGACTAATTGCATCTGGATAAGTAGGTTTTTCTTTGAACTTTACGTAGTGAACCTACATCAGATGTATTCGGTCAATCGATAGATGTGATATCTTTAAACCGTCAAACTTTAATGTACACCAAGACAATACAAGTTACACAACCAACCTTTTACCATTTATGGTTCTCATAGTTTTATTTATTTCAACCATGAACACTACCTGATTTTATGAGAGCTTAGAGAATAGGTCTTTACTATCATTCTCTTTGAAGAGACTTTCACTTCACCCTTACATAGGTGATTCCTAAATGTTTAATCCTATAGATCAAACTATGTAGTTAGACCTGCGAAACTTAGAAATCATTACAAATCTTCAAACCATAAGTCTTATCCTTATTTCCTATATATTGTCTTCATCATGAGAATGAGTTGAGTTAATTGATAATGTTGAACCGTCATTCATAACTTTGTATCATATCCTTGAACCTAGATCTTAAGATCTTCAGACTGCTAGGTAGAGTTGCTGTCGCAATGACTTATTTTAAGCCATAAATTCATTCTCTTTGATGATCTCTAAAGTCCCTCTCTATATAGGCCTTTTGTAAGTGAATCCGACAGATTATCCTTTGACTTCACCTAGTCAATCGTGATAATTCCACTGGAGAGTAGTTCTCTAATAGTAATATGTCTCTGTCTTATATGATGAGATTTATCAATATATATCATGCTTCCTACGCTACCTATTGCCGCTTGACTGTCACAGTGTATGCATACTGGTTTCATACATTTAGGCCAATAAGGAATATCTTTCAAAAATTTTAGGAACCATTCAGCTTTTTCACCGACTTTATCTAACGCAATAAATTCAGATTCCATTGTAGAGCGCAATACATGTCTGTTTGAATAATTTTCAAGAGATTGCTCCTTCACCAAGATTAAATATATATCCTCTTATGGATTTTACTTTATTTGATCTGATGATCCAATTTGCATCACTATATCCTTCAGTTACCGCTGGATATTTGGTATAATACAAAATATAGTCTTGAGTATATTTTAGATACCCCAAAACTCTTTCCATTGTCATCCAATGAGTTTGATTAAAATTACTCATGTACCAACTCAATTTACCATTATAAAATGCTATATTTGGTCCCGTATAATTCATAATATATATCAAACTTCCCAACATTCTTGTGTAGTCCAATTTTGAGTCACTTGTACCTTCATTCTTTTGAAGTGAAAAGTTCATATCTAGTTGAGTCTGACAATATTGAAGTCCAAATACTTGGATTTGTTAAGTACTTTTTCAATGTAATAAGATTGTGACAATGCCAACTCTTGTGGAGTACTATGATTTCTTATCCCTTAGATTACATCAACAATTTCAAGGTCTTTTGTATCAAATTTTCTCTCAATCATTCATTTAGTAGCATTTATGTCAGAAATATCTCTAAGGATGATCAATATGTCATCCACATATAAACAAACAATGACTTTAAAATTTAGAGTATCTTTAATGTAAACACACTTATCATATTCATTTATCTTAAATTCATTTGCCAACATGGTTTGTTCAAACTTTTCATGCCATTGTTTGGGTGGTTGTTTTAGTCCAAAAAATGACTTAACAAGTTTGCACACTTTTCTTTCCTTACTAGGAACCACAAAACCCTCAGGTTGTTCTATGTAAATTTCTTCCTTCAATTCTCCATTTTAGAAAACTATTTTCACAATCATTTGATGGATTTCAAAACCTTATACCTCCATTAATGTAACAAATATTTGAATGTGTCACAACCGAAACTACTGGACCATGTGGGCACCTACACTATTCTAAGCAGCTAGGAGAACCCTTATTACCCAACTAAAAATAAGCAGAAGACTTTTGTTTTTAAGGAAATACTGGATTAAATTTAATAAAGTAAATTAAATACTAATAAATATTTTTTTTATAAAACTTCTTACAAGTATCCTTCACTATCCCAAGACTTAGTCAGACATGTACAAGAGCTACCTACTACACCATAGACTGACAATAAAATAAATAATATGGAGACTCTAACATCTGCCAGGATGAAAGTACAGAAGTTAATGTTGAATATCATCATCCATCTAGTAACTGTAAACTAACATGTATCCAATTTACACCCCAAGAAATGTAAAAGAGTAGGGTCAGTACAACCACACGTACTGGTAGGCATCGTTAGCCGACCGTGTTAGTTAGTATAATTATAAAATAGAATTAAGAAAAATAAATCATGACATCTTGAATGGAATATAATTCAACCGAAGTTGTAATAACATTATTACTTTACCTATATAACTTACATCATCCAAATACTCTTACAATTCCATCAATATTATATTCACTACTAACATACTCTAGCCTCATTAATTCACACCATCAACCACAATTCAACGCTAATACATCACTATTTCTCTTTATTCACCTTATATTTTTCATTACTCATATTCACAGGAACAAACCGTAATCATAAAAAACCCATACTAAACTTTCGGGCTAACAACCAATTGCTGTCTTATAATATTAAAAATTGACAACTAGCCATTCTGGTAAGCTATGATTATAACACGTATAAATGAAGCAAGTCAACCAGCATATAAGTAAGTACACAATTTCCCCTTTTCAAATACATATCACACAATCAACCTCAAGGATACAATCAAGTAGGGAATACAAATCAACTCATATCTCCATTAGCATGTTATCAGCTTATTAAACCACACTACCTTTCAAAATCAACACTAATTTGTACACATATGCTAAGGGACTTATTTTTGTCCAATTAGTCATGACCTGCAAGGGACAATCTAAGTCCATGTACTGTACCAGCGTAGTACTCGATCCTTCATAAATAAAAATTATTAATATTCATATCCGTACCGGCATGGTACCCAATCCTTCATAAATAAATAATATCAATATTCATATCCGTACCAGCGTGGTACCCGATCCTACATAAATAAATATTAACAATACTCATATTCTTACCAGCGTGGTACCCGGTCCTTCATAAATAAATAATATCAATATTCATATCCGTATAGGAATGGTACCCGATCCTTCATAATTAAATAATATCTATATTCATATCTGTAATGATGTGGTACCCGATCCTCCATAAATAAATAATATCAATATTCATATCCATACCGGCGTGGTACCCGATCCTCCATAAATAAATATTATAAATATTCATATTAGTACTGGCGTGGTACCCGATCCTCCATAACCATATTATATACATTTTATTAAATTCACACTATCTT
This sequence comes from Capsicum annuum, assembly GCF_002878395.1. Classification (NCBI taxonomy): domain Eukaryota; kingdom Viridiplantae; phylum Streptophyta; class Magnoliopsida; order Solanales; family Solanaceae; genus Capsicum; species Capsicum annuum. Next base: position 30,819,526 of record NC_061121.1, read on the forward strand.
TCGGGACGCAACACGAGTACTAAATTTACAAGTGTACTTAAAATCATAAAGAAATTTGATCAAGTGCTTTCATTTATTAATATTTTGACCCTCTCACTGGTATTATTTCAATAATTCATCACGATCATCAACAAGCCATTCATGGCATTAATACAAGGAGTTATCATTATCAAACAAGCCTCTCATAGGCACAATTCAATAAATCATCATTATCACCAATTTAGCTGCTTATGAGCATCCAATAAATAAAGTGCTTTTATCAATACCAAAACAAGAATATCATAAAATAAATCACAATTTAATATTTAAGAATGCAAGTCACTATTGGAGCATTACTTGCTCAGTAATTATTAAAATGTTACTACCTCTTTTCATATAATACAATCATTACACTAATTCAAGTCATCTATCCTTTAGATATTACTATGCTCATCAATACTTGATCCTATCATGATTCTTCTCATCATATTATTATCCAATACATGCAATTTAATATCATTATAACTCAACTAGGTTCATCACTAGAACAACTAAGAACTATCATGTCCGCATACTTCATTTACAACAATCTCCTTGCGGGCACATAGCACATAATATCGCAAGTATCACATAATTAATCAATAATATAGTTTTCGGAATCAAAGTTAAGTTCTTTGTGTCTTTATACACCTTAACTCCATGTCCGCAGGCCTAGACATGCTTTCTCCCATCAATTCTAAATTATTAAAATATAAAATAACACAATCTTCTACTCATTAAACCTAGCCTATCTGGACGCCAAGCTTTTGGAAGAAGCAAGCTGCAACAATAGTGCTTTTTCCTTTCCTTCATGTCTTGGAATAATCAATCATCTAAAAATCAAGCAATTATAAGAGTAATTAAATAATTATTCTTCAAACAAATATCTTGAGGATTCAAATCCACTAATTCTACCCTTAATTCAAGGTCTATATCACCCCCAAGTTCAATTAACAATTAATTAGCTCTTTCAAGCTTAACCCGTATCCATGAATAAAGTTTTTATGCTAAAGGTTCCATCTTTACGGAATTCAAGGTTCCTAACCATCAAAATTCATAATATAGTTTATGAAATTCATATTAAGAATCTTTAATTTATAGTTTAGAATCAGCTCTAGGTCATATTAAAAACACCCATGAGTATTCCCCAAAAGAATTCCACCATTAAAGGTCTTTTTAAGGATTCTAAGATGTTAAAGAATAAAAAGACGAAAAAAATAATGAAAAAACTTACCTCAATGAAGGAATTTTACCTTAAGCTTTGGGAAATCACCTCTCTAGGGTTGGGGAATTAAATTTGGGGGTTTTATACCTAAAATATGGCTAAAGCTTATTTAAATATCATCAGAATTTTTGCTACAACGAAATCCCATTTTAGCCCAGACAGTGCTCAGTAAAATAGTCATAATTTTTTACTCCGAATTTGGATTGACAAACAATTTGTTGCATTGTAAAGAGGACTCATAGATGGTAGGTATTAGACCTCTTAAATCCTTATATTCTAGGAAATATAGTCATTTGAAGTTATCCCTAATAGAAACCCATATAAAAATTGTATCGGAAAGAAAGTTATAAACTTACCTTTATGTTAGGGATATTGTATGATCTTAATTCATACCTAAAGAACCTTCAAACTAAAGTATTGATATTAGAACTCATGAATAATTAAATTCATCGAGCTTGAGTCTATCTAGACACATCCTAAGGCTAAAATCTTTGTCGAAAAATTTGAGGTGACATAATAAATAAAATATTAGCTATTTTGGACCCAGTTAATATCGAGAAATGAAAATTAAGAATTTTCATGAATTTACTATGGATAATTTAATAATGATGAAATGGTTCATTACAGAATGAACGGTATCCTTGTTACTAGAGAGTATGTGTCGATATAATCAAGACCTTCTTTTTGTCTAAAGTCTTTCATAAAAAGTCTTGCCTTGTATTTGTTAATAATATCATAAGCTTTTATTTTCTTTTTGAAGATCCAGTTAGAACCTAAAGGTTTATTTCCAGGAGGAAGAACAATTAAATCCTAAGTATGGTTGCTCATATTGAATCAATCTCACTATTGATTGCCTCTTTTCAAAAAGATGAGTTCGTATACGCCATTGCTTATTTGAATGTTTAGGCTCATTTTCAATTATAAATGTTACAAAATTTGATCCGAAGGAGGTCGACATTCTTTGTCGCTTACTATGCCTTGAATTCTTTTCATTAAGTACATTCTCCCTCGGTTCATCCCTAGATCGTTTAGACCATTCACTAGACAACTCATGTCTAGTTTTATATGAATAAATATGTTCAAAGAACTCAATATTATCTGATTCAATTACCGTATTTTCATGAAAATATGTATGTTTGAATTTACTGAACAAAAAATTGACATGCTTTATTATTTGTAGCATATCTGATGAAAACACAATCCACAATCTTTGATCCTATTTTCACCCTTTTGAATATAGGAACTTGGACTTTGGCTAGACACCCACACACTTCAAAATATTTTAAGTTGGTTCCTTCTTTTTCATTTCTCATATGGAATAGATTGGGGCTTTGACATGACCCGAACCAAGGTCGAGCCGTGTCGGGTATCTCAAGTCCCACGTGGATCAGAGATCACCCCCTGCACCTAACCAAACCAAACACCACACACTCCAATGACAGATGAATTCCAAACATATAACAAGATAGCGTTCAATAACTTAAGAAAAGTTTAATGCATTTCTATAATCAACAATCGATGACTGGCCAAACAACCAACCGATACCACCCAATAACCGCAGTAGTCCAATCAAAGCCTTCTAAATAATGATCCAAAACTGAATATCAATAAAGTGTCGGGATATGCCCCCGACAATAGCCAAAAATAAGTCTAAGACATAAGAGGAACAAAATATGAAATGTAGACTTCTGATGTATAGAAGCTCACCACTTTAATGTCAACTCACGAGATGATCCCAAATCCTAATCACTAGGCAGGAGTAGTAGAAGTATGACAAATTCCTGCATCGCGTGGGGATACAGCGTCCAAAGACGGTTAGTGGGGTGAATGCTAGCATGTAACTCGGGGATAAGGATAACATAATGGCATGGTTAACAGTTTAACATCATTCAAACCAATAAATATAATCAAATGCATATACATATACATACATATACTTATACATATACATATACATATGCATATACATATACATATACATATACATATACATAGATATATCAAATGTCAGGATGGGGAACATGGCTTAACATTCATTTTCAAAACTTTAGCCTGGATTGTGTAGCTCAATCATCTTAACATAGTACCCATGAGCAATATGGTCCCTAACTCTGACCCCCTGGTTGGGCCTCAGTACGTGTAGCCGCACGAATTGGAGAAAGATCATATATATACGCACGGGGGACTCGAACCATCCAATAATAATAATAGCAATAAGGTGGACTCAAACAACCTAGTCACAAGCAAGGGGACTCAAACCCTCAAGCCATAACGACCCCCGTACCGTCTAGTGCATTTTCCAGTATTGGTCACTTGGACCTCCACTTTCGCGACTCATCTACACAACCCTCTTTTAAAGCCCAATTAAAACATTTATCATGCATTCTCATTCATTGAATCATATTTCACATTAAGGCATACATTGTTGGTATCGCCATACCAACTACACTTGCAAGGTAGCAACAACATGCCCAAATAATTACATCACTTGAGGAATTCATAGCCCCTTTGGTTTAATTAGGCCTTAACTTGTGAAAACATAATTTTCATAAGGTTCAATTCAACATCATAATGCAATAGTTTAAGAAGAGTTCAATTCCCACATTCCTCATAATAAAATCAACTTCACAATTGTAGGTTGATGTCATAACCACTTCAAAAGTCACAAGTTTGAGGAAAATCAAACTTCCCTAGTTCCTTCACCATACCCATGAACCCACATGTTCAAAACCATATTTAAAGTATTATTAATCATAATTAAACGATAGGAAAATATTATTCAACAATAAGCATTCAAAACCCACAACCCATATTTCAAAACCATAACAATTCTATATGAACAACACTTTAATATATATGCTTTTTAACAAATTAACAATGACAGAAGAGTCACATGCCTGAAATAGTAAGATGTACAGAGAGAAATCACCCTTGAAAGCCCTAAGTGACCAGCCTCTTGAAAACCCTAATTGTTATTGACCTTGAGGAATTTGAGAGTGTTGAGAAGTTACTTAATGTGTTTATGAGGGCTAATGATACCCTAAAGGGGTTATAAGATGTGGGTTTTAATTTGGGTAAGAGGGGAAATGTACAGAATGCCATTAACTTAAAAGTTGGAAAAGTGTCACCTTTGCCTACGATTCAATCATTAACTCATAACTACTCCTTACGAATCATCACCATGAGTCATAACTAAGACAGTACCACCAAGGAACCCTATATTGTTGACCTTATCACTCAGCCACATGAATCATAATAGGACCCTACGACACGTAGGGTCCAGTCGCAGTCAACCTAGAACCCAAATGGGTTAAACACTGGATACCTTATGATGTGCACTCGCGACTCGTAACAAGTCCTTACGAATCATAGTGAGCCACTCATATTCAGAGAAAAACTTAGCCACTTACTCTCTGATTTGTTTATGACTACGGTCCCTAGGTCCCGCATTAACACTCTATGACTCATAGGGTGAGTCGTTACCAAGGCAGTGAGCTCAAACCTCAAGAAATTTTCAAGGTCCAAAATTTAAGGTGTTTTAATTCTCCCCCACTTGGATCATTCATCATCGAATGATGGGTCAAGGCAATTACTAGCACAATTTGACTCCATATACCTCCACTCTTACCTTTAACAAAGACAGAAAACAAATATACCAAGGAAATCACTTTTTCCTTTAACAATGTCAGAAAACAAAGATGCTAAGGAACACATATACCTTAAGCACGATTATCCAGAGTGAAAAACAATAATATATACTTGGACTTTATATCCTCTTCGGCTTCCCACGTATCTTCCTCCACCTTTTGATTCCTCCAAAGAACCTTTAACAAAGCCACATTCTTTATTTGCAACTGACGAACTTGTTGATCCAAGATTTCAATCGAGACTTCCTCATAAGATAAAGAATCCGAAATACCCACCTCCTTTAAAGAAATAACCATCGAAAGATCTCCCACACACTTTCTCAACATCAAAGAGTGAAACACCGAATGAATGAAGCTCAAACTAGAGGGAAACTCCAATTCATACGTAATATTACCAACCCTCTTCAACACCAAGTACGGACCAACATATCGGGGGTTGACCTTTTACATTTTACTAAATCGAATCATTCTCTTCATGGGGGATACCTTTAAGAACACCCAATCACCAACACTAAACTCCAACTCCCTTCGCCTCATATCTGCGTAAGACTTTTGGAGACTTTGGGTAGGCTTAAGCCTATACTGAATCACTTTTAACTTCTCTATCGCTTGTTGAACCAAATCTTGGCCAAATATCTCAGCCTTTCCAACTTCAAACCACCCGATGGGTGACCTACACCTCTTACTATACAAGGCCTCGAAAGGAGTCATACTAATACTAGAGTGGTAGCTATTATTATACACAAACTCTATAAGAGGCAAATGATCAATCCAAATACCACCATAGACAATCACACAAGATTTAAGCATGACTTCCAGTGTTTAAATAGTCCTTTCTATTTGCCTATCCGATTACGAGTGGAAAGTAGTACTAAGGCTCACCTTAGTTCCCAAACCTCTCTGAGAAAAATCCCAAAAGTATGATGATAACCGAGTACCATGATCTAAACATTTAGAAACATCACCCTATGCAACTTTACAATCTCTTGGTGGAATAACTTCGCATAGTCTTCTACCAAAAAATTAGTTCTTAGTGGAAATAAGTGAGCAGACTTAGTCATCCTATCTACGATGACCCAAATTGAATCAAACTAATTATGAGACCGAGGAAGGATGGTAACAAAGTCCATATTAATCAGTTACCACTTCCATACAAGCAACTCAATTTATTGATACAACCCTCCGAGTCTTTAGTACTCAACCTCTACTTGTTGACATACCATGAATTTAGCCACAAAACTAGCCACATCCCTTTTCATATTATTCCACCAATAAATCTCCTTAAGATAATGATACATTTTCATTGAACCATGATAAATCGTATATTGTGACTTATGAACCTTAACCAAGATTCTCTCTCACAACCCATTTACGTAAGGAACACATAATCTGCCTTGGTACCTCAAGATACTATAACACCCTAATTTTATGAACCGAAATGCTACACGGTGCCCATAACCCCAAAAGACCACAAGCTAACCCACTGATATCTGTACCTGAGCACTGAATAACCATACTGTAAAATATACAAAAACATAATATTGTAAGGCCATAAGGTTCAAATCTAAATAAATATCTGATAAAATAATGTCTGAAAATGGTATAACAATACCAACACTAATCTGAAATAACTATTTGACATGCTATAGCCTGAAAGCCTCTAACTATACTGAATAAGGAGTTGAAGGAACACATCTCCAACTAACTCCATCAACTAAAAACTAAACTAAAATGATAAATAAAGTAATAATTATATCATCCTCGAATGAAGAGGACTCACTGCTGACACTGACTGCTGAAATCTGCAATGCTACTGCTGCTCTAAAACTCGTGCCTCTGAACCTATGGTGTAATATTAAAATAAAATACCATAGCACAAATGCGTCAGTACGACTGAATGTACTGAGTATACGAGTGAGGTAGGCTATATGAAAAAGGGTTATATACATGAACAATGCTAATTGATATGAATAAGAGAATACATACATGTACAGATAACTGTAACTGAACTCGTAGTGATACTAACTACTGAGTCTGAATGCTGACACATCAGTTTACCGATACTAAGATATTGAATAATTGAGTTTATTGATATTGATATTTGGGTCACTAATAAGTGAGAAACTGATACTGTATTATGGAATACTGAGAGACTGATATTATATTACTGATATGTGAATGATCATTTCTGATAATTTTGATTATGAAGAACTGGTCTGATTGACTGTATATGATAGTCTTGAAACTGAATACTGATAACATAGTTTACCGATATCTAGCATGACTGATAAGTGAGTTCTGATAACTGATATAACTGATAACATAAATGACTATATCTGACAGTCCTGAATCTGATGGAACTATCTTAGTTCCGTACTGTATCTAAGTTGACTGTATCTGACAGTCCTAAAAACTAAAGAACTATCTGAGTTTTATTACTGAGCCTGAATGACTGTATCTGACAGTCCTGATTCTGTAACTAAAACTGTGGTAGGATTTATCTAACCAACATGCCCTGAATGTGCTTTAATAGCTAAATCAGGGTCCAATCTGTACCCTGATTGGAAGGGTGCTAATACCGTGCCACGGGTAAAGACAATCTGTGAGTGACCCTCAAATCTGGCAGTGTCCCCATAAGAGAACGACGAGTATCTGCCTCATCAACTCTAAAGTTAGTAGTGTTGATGTCTCAACCTATGCAGGCTACATAGTTCTGGAACACAAGGATTGCTTCTAGAAATCTTACCCTCAATCTGGCAGTGTGGATTCCCATCCTTAGGTTTGCTCGGTGTTGAATCCTACTCCCATCTAAATGGACACTGAACATGAATACTGAGCTGAGTTACTGAGTTCCATTGACTGACAGAATACTACTTACGACTGACTGAGTTTATGAGATTTTTGAGAATACTGAGTTACTGCATTTTTCCTGAGTCACATGACTGACTGAGTTCTATGGAATATGGCTTGACTATGGATATCGTGAAAAAATGACATGGCTCTAGGTACACAGCTATATTTTTTGGGTACAAGTACCCCCAGGACTCGATGAAAGGAAACTGACACAACATGAGAATTCTTGACATTGGACTAAAGTCCACATTTTATAACATCATAACTTGAAGATTTCATACTATACATGGTTCTTGTAAATCCTATACATGAGAGGGATTTCATATAATTAATATGCCATGAGTTCATCAACTAGTTTCATGATCATCCCATCAACATTCACAACCATATAATGAGCATCTCATACAATATTTTCAATTCAAGACAATAGCATGGAAATTATGTTGAACATGAGCATGGAGCATGGACTAGTCATTTAGGACCTATTATGTCATAAAAGCATGATTTCTAGTCTCTTAGGTATTTTTACAAACACCTTACATACACATCTTAGGTATAGGTGGATTCATCAAGATTACAAGTATTCAACCACCAATTTCACATATTTATACATCATATACCACCATGGTTTCACACAAACATACAAAGATCCCATCTTGGGCATCATCCAACTTCAACAAAATAAATTCATGGTTCTTAATTTAAAAGAGGGTTCTTCAGCTTTATGGATGAAAGGGATCCATAAATCAACACTACGCATACCTTAGATTAAGAATCCATGAAAATTTACTGTGATCTTGGCTTGAATCTTGAAACCCCCAATTGAAACCTTACTTGTTCTTGATAATCTTGGAGAGAAATTGAGAAAAAGGAGTATATTATGGTCTTAAATGTCATTAATCCAGTGTTATGGAGGATATATAGGGGTGGAAGGTGACCAAAATTCCCCTAAAGAAAGAGAGAAAGACGCAGTTGTCCCTCTACTGACTGTCTGACAGGCTGAAGTAAATTGATCATAACATTTTACTCTAATGTTCAAATTGGATGAAACCAATGCGTACTAAAGGCTTTCCCTATCGTAACGCAACTTGAAAATCCAAAAACGGAGGTCGGGAAGGTCGTCAAATAACTTCCCAAAGTTAGGAGGTCTAAAATGAGATTAGTGTTGAACTTGAATACTTAGCAAAATTTTTATAAGTGTTGGAATCTCTCATGGAGCTTTACGAGCTGAATTTGACATGAGATTTTTACGGAATCTTATAGATACGATCGCCACCAATTTTAAAAGCTACAACCTTTTCCTGACCCATATCTCCCCTAATTTTTATTAAAATTAGATCCAATACCTGTTTCTCCTTTATTTCAGTACCAAGAGAGGATTATCCCATGTTTTGCACAAACACACACCAATCCTTAGAGTCCAAGAGACGAACTTCAAGTTTTGCCAAATAGTGAATATCTTTCACCAATTCCCGCTTATCCTTATCCACATGAGCTAGACTCCCTATGGACAACCTACTAAGAGAATCAACAACATATTAGCTTTACCCGGGTGGTAATGGAGACTCATGTCATTGCCTTTCAGAAACTTAAGCCACTTCTTCTGCCTGAGATTCACCTTCTTCTAGGTGAATACATATTGCAGGCTCTTATGATTGGAAAAGATATCTACATGGACTCCATATAAATAGTGACACCAAATCATCAATGCAAACACCACAACCAATAACTCCAAGTCATGATTCGGATAATTCTTCTCATGAACTTTCAACTCCCTAGAAGCATAGGCCACCACCCTACCATGTTGCGTCAACACATAATCAAGTCCCACACGAGACGCATCACAATAAACCACAAATCCATCATTACCCCCGAGCAGGGTCAAAACTGGAGCTGAAGAGTACTTATCTTTCAGCTTTTCAAAACTACCCTCACAAGCATCAAACCATTAGAACTTCACATTTTTCTGGGTCAAATTAGTCAGCGGGGTAGTTTAGTTGAGAAACTCTCCACAAATATCCGATATTAACCAGCTAAACCCAAGAATCTCCAAATATCAGTTGGGTCGTAGGCCTAGGCCACTTATTAACCACTATAACTTTCTACGAATACACCATGATCCCTTCACTTGAAATGACATGACCCAGAAAAGTAACAACTTTCAACCAAAACTCGCACTTTGAAAACTTAGCATACAAATATTAATATTGTAAGGTTTGCAACATGCTATGGAGGTGATTGACATGATCTACATCACTCTTAAAATACACCAGAATATCATCTATAAACATAATGATGAACGGATCTAGAAATTAATGGAAGACCCTATTCATCAAGTCCATAAATGTCGCCAAGGCATTCGTCAAACCAAAAGACATCACCAAAAAACTCAAAATGACCATACCGCATTCGAAAGGTAGTCTTACGGATATCTACCTTCCTAATCTTCAACTGATGGTACCCAGACTTACGATCAATTTTGGAAAAGAACTTAGCACCCTGAAGCTGATCAAAGAGATCATAAATCCTTGAAAGTGGATACTTATTCTTCACGGTTACTTTATTCAGTTGTCGATAATCAATACACATTCGAAGGAATCCATCTTTCATACGTACAAAGAGAACAGTAGAACCTTACAAAAACACACTAGGACAGATAAAACCCTTGTCATGGAGATCTTTCAACTGTTCCTTAAGTTCCTTCAACTTAGTCGAAGTCATTCTATAGGGCGGGATAAAGATAGGATGAGTGTCTAGAATAAGGTCAATCCCAAAGTCTATTTCCCTATCAAGAGGGATACCAAGAAGATCATCAATTAAAACCTCAGGAAATTCATTTACCACTGGAACGGAAGGCAATAAAGGACTCTTTGGGCTAGAATTTTTATCTCGGACCAAATGGTAAAGACACCCCTTGGAAATCAGATTCGGGGCTCTATGATATGATATGAACCTTTCCTTAGGCACTAGATAACTCCCTTCCTACTTAATAACCATTTTATTTTGGAATTTAAACATGACCTTACGAGTTTGATAATCTACGGAGGCATAGCACGAATGCAACCAATCTATCCCTAATATGACATCAAAATCAACCATGTCTAATTCTATCAAATCTACCAGAGTTTCTCTACCACCAACCGATACCACACAAACCCTATAGACTCTCCTTGCAACCATAGATTTACCGACTGGGTAAAAAAAGAAAAGGGATCAGGGATACACTCTGGACCAAAACCAAAATGCAAGCCACAAATAGGGTCATATAAAAAAGGGTAGTCCCTAAATCAAACAAGCTATACACATCCCGAGAAAAGATTTATAATATTTTAGTGACGATATCAGGAGATGCCTCAAATTACGGATGGGTAGCAAAAGTATACAAGTAATTCCGACCAGTATGGTCTTAAAAGTTGAAGAACACCCATTGGTGCAGGAACTAATGAAGTGGAAATAGGAATCTTATTTTCCCATGAAGTAACCTTAGAAGGAAAATATATCTACAAATGACCAATCTGACTATATTTAAAACATATGTTCCTTCTGTCTTCACAAAAATCACAGTATACCTGCCCACAGAATCTACAAGGAGAATATAATGGAGCTGGCTGAGCCCCACTATCCTAAGATTGGGAACCTTGTTCCCTAAACCTACTATTATTATGAGAACGACTGAAATACCCTAAACTTTGGCCCTTGCAAAAAAATTTAAGTTTGAACATTCTAGACAAAGTACGATTTAGGCATACTACTCGTACACTATGGTATGACTTGATGTCCCCTCTTTTTTATGTTATTTAATGTATTTGGGTTGGTTTCTATCCAATATATGACATAGAATCATACTGGTTGTATTGTATGATATGAGGTGTATGATGCAAGTCGTATGATGCCCAAAGTTTGGTCTAGTTAACTCTGTCCAAGGCATGATTTAGGGGTAATTCTCATACCTTGGGGTACGAGTTAGACCTAGGTGGTCATATGATGGTAATGGTAAGTATAGGGTAACAAGGTAAGGTATAGTGTACAAGATAGTGTACCACTCTACCCTAGGGTATGATTTAGGGGGGTGAGTCGTACCCTCCTGTGGGTAGGTTTTTAGCTTTTAAGCTGAGGGTAGTCTGGAAATTTCCCATACTGAAACCCTTATTTATCCACGTTATATATCATGTTTTGGCCTCTCATAACACTTATTAGAAGATTAAAATATTCCAAAAACACTCTCTAACTCTCTATTGAATATTGGAGGCTAAGATTTCAAGAGGTGTTCATCTAGAGGCTAAAGGGGTCAAGTTCTTTCCATAAATCATCTTGTATAAGGCAAGTTAATACTCCCTCATTTTTAGTTCCAACTAAATACATGTTTTAATGTGTTTTAAACATTGATTGTGGTTCATTAATGGTGGTTTTGAAAACCAATATTGAGGGTTTTGATGCATATCGATGGGTATTGCTTACTCTTGGCTTAAAATATGTTTTCACATATCTTTTGGTGGACCTACATAATACTTAATTTTCACTTCAATATGAATATCGAATATGGACCCAAAAATAAAATGAGAACAGAAGTTGGGAGTCTCAGCTTATGTTGTAGAACCTTACTCTCTATATTACATTACTCTATTTATCTTTTATTGTTTTCCTATTTCATCATCAAATTTTGTATAAGATAATTTGATTGAAGAAGTTTTATTTAATTTATAAAATTTCCTCTTTTTTTGTTTTGTTTGTCCACCACTCCATATATTATAAGTAAGGGGGCGTAGGGTAAAGGATTTCTGATACATTTGAAAAAATCAAAATCAAGACTAGAAATTTTTAATAAACTGGATTTTGTAGCTTAGTTAGGGTTCAACATTAGAGAGATTAGCATCGATTTGTATTTTTTTACTTTTTGCTTTAGAATTATGGTGCTAAATTTTACATGATTTTGAGTGTTATTGATATGGATTCAACATAGTTTCTGACTTGCAACATATAAGAGAGAGAGAGAGAATTTTTTACCCGCTACACTGCCAGTTACTTCCAATTCGCTCATACATATGAAGGTTGCAATCAAAATACAGAATTCAATGCAATTTCCAGTATCTAAATAACAATTACTTAATGTCATAATGCCAAAAATGAATATCCAATTATGATGTTGTTGAAAACTCTGGTGTGCAGCATGTTGTTTTAATGTCAACGGTGTTATCTTCTTATAGAATTTTGTTTAGATGTACTGCTCTAAGTTTGAATAAACTTAAAGATCTTTTTGGCTACATTTTTAAATTGAACATAAACTGGCTTGAACCTAATTTGGATGATCATTTGCCAGATTAAATCATCTATCTTTGAACAAGCCAATGCATATAGTAACATAACTTGACCAAGTATAAATGTCTTTGCCTTTTAACTCTTTATACAGTCAAACCTCTCTCTAACGGTATTGTTTAGATATTGTTAAGATTCTAAAGCAAACATATAATATAACATACCGTAACTGTGTCACTTTGCTTTTTAAATAATGAGTACGGATAAGCTTTGATTTTTATCGGTGTTCTCTTCTTTGTGCTTCCAGTTTTGATAGGTATCTCTTTGTTTGTGCTGTTGTGCAGTGTTTTGCTTATTAGGTATTATTCCTATTACTGAATTTATATTTGATTGTGTGTTTTCCTATAGCTTACTATGCACATATCCTCTAACTACTCCATACAAATGCAGCAATTATTTAATTTCACATGCCACCAAAATATTATAGGAAGTAATCCTAGATTCAACAAAAATAATTACATTAGGTAGGGTAGTCTTACCTTCAAATTTCATGTCATACAGTTTCTTAATCAATTATTTTCCTTATAACACTACACCTGTGTAAACTATCTCAAACAAATGGGACATGTGAACTAATAGACAAGAGGCAATTGGTGTACCTTTTCTTCAGCTTGTAGATAGGACACCAATGAAAACCAAAATTATTAGCAGTGTTATGCCTCGCTGATTTTGGTTGGAAACATAACCAATGAAAATCAAGTTCATATCCACCTTATCGAGGACAATCGAGGACAGTGGCCTTAAATAGAATAAGTTAAACGGTCACCTTTTTACATACATTAAGGACCATATCAATCAAGTAAGATATAACAAAGATCGACTATATAGAATTATTGATCAAGCAAGATATACCAAAGATTATAGTTTCCTGTTGAAAGTATCTTCTAGGTATTATTTTCCTTCCACATTCTATTTAGAAAGAACAATTAACCATCTTGGTGACACTTTTTAGGTGGCATTTGGAATTTGGAGATGATTATTAGAAAAGCTCAGCGAAAACAATCCTAGAAAGAGTTGCGTGTTAGTTGTTTGGATTATTTTTTCCTGGAAATCAAAAGGCCCATCACCTTATAGCTTATCAGTCAAATTTTTCTTAACTTTGTTACTGTAGTCAAAATCAAAATCTATGCCAACTTCTCCCAGATCTGCAAACTGTGAACCTTTCGGTTGCTTATTTTTTGCAGAATCAAATGCTTCCTCTTGAAGGTGCAAAAACATAATTGATTGGAAAGATATTCAACATCCAAGACAAGAAATAATTTTCAAATACTATCAATACAAGTACTGGAAAGCTGATCATTGAATCTTTCATGAAAAAAATTGTAAAAAGAAAAATTGAAAATGGTGACACAAGCACAATAGACAATCTGGGTACATCAAATCGAGCAAGTACTTCTCATGTCATACATGCTTCAGAGGTGAAAACTCCACATCTAAAAAATGACCACAAGGTAATTTGCCTTTCTCAAAAGTTGTTAATGGAACTCAAATCATTGCAATCTTAATTTTTTGATTTGCTTCTCCTCACTGTTATACTTTGCTTTCATCATCAGTGAAATATTTTTTGTTCCCTATTTTTGGACTATGATTGGAGCCACTTTTTGCTGCATCCTAAAGAATATATCTAACACTGTAATGTATATATCATGTACATGCCGAATATGACCGCTCTTTCTATTCTCTTCTGTATATGTACGTAATGTGAATTCATATTTGATTTTTCTTCTGTTAGATCCTTACTAAGAAGGAATTCAAGGTGAAATATTTTCTTTATTTTGTTAAGCTTGTAATCTTGTTTATGAAGAGACTGTAGAGGATAAATTTACAAATATCACGGTTCTAATGTATTGCTCATTCATACCACAAAAATCATAGATAAGGTCACTTGCTGCTACTTTAACTGAAGGTTGATATTCAGTCGACATAAGGAGTTTAATTTGCTAGACAAATAACAAAAACAATGAAATAGAAATGAAGAAAAAGAAAGACAAAAAAGCACAGTACCTCTCACAGTGTCTTAAAAGGAGCTACAATAGCCTTAGTCAAATGCTTGACAAATTGATTTGTACCATGATAGTGGTATCTAGTATATACATAGTTAAATACCTTATTATTTCCTGGTCCATGATTTGCAAGGTTTAGAGCTTCTAATCAGAACATGTGTACAATATATTATTTTTATTTAATCATGTGCCTGACACACTAATATTATAGTTTTTATTTAATCATGTGGCTGACACTCTAATATCCATAGTGCTACACACGATTTTCTTTCTTAATTACTGATGACATTTATCCATAATCATTCAGTATAAATTTATTTCAGAAGTACAAAGACTTTTGTGTAATTTTTTCCCACAACTTGCAGTGCATGATAAACATCATAGTAAACTTACCTGGCCTCATGAGCAATATATTTTATTTAATTTGCACTTCTCTGAAGTTTACACTTACCGTTAACTACTAGGTGAAGTCGATTTATCTTACCTATTGAGTTCCTATTCGTTTATCACACTATTTTGTAGTAAAGACTATTATATTTTTTACATGATTTATGAATTGGCAAATTTCTTCAGCTCAGCTTAGCTCGACTTCTAAAATTGACTTAATTCATGAGTAGTTTCATATCAGGTCGTTGATAAGATGTGATCGATGGTTAATATTTGCTATTATTTTTCCTTAGTTTCCTGCTCTACTTTCTGCTAAGTTTTATGTTTATATGAACTCCTTTAAATATAATGTAGAGCCCATGAACTTCCAATAATTAATATGCAAATTAGAAATAAATATTCTTTCATCCAACAGGTCTCAGTCATACGTTTGCAGAGCTCAATCTGAGGATGCATCATCTGTTTTATTTTTTATCTATTTAAATAATATTTATAGTTATAAAACTTGGCTCCTTAATGTTCATATACATGTATGTATGTATATTATATATGTCCACCTGTGTGTGTATATCTCTTTATGGGCTTTTGATCCTGCTTGAGCTTTTTTAGTCCAACATAAATTCTAAAACTTAAAGTTGCAATCTTTATATATTCGAAGTGACCTATCTAAAAAAAGGGCATATTTGAAGATTCTGAACAATGTATTTGATAACTTAAACATATTTTTTTGCGTTGGGCCCGTGCTGACACGGGCCTTGCACCTCTAGTATATTTATATATAATTGACACATAGATACATAGAAGAAAAGAGATTCAAGTGAAATTTAAAAGAAATTCTAATGTGTCTATATTTCAAAATTATGATACATTTATAATTGAAATTTTGATAAAATTCTGTATAATTAGTACATAGAAGAAGGGAAGATTCAATTTTTTATACATAAATATAATTGATTTTATCAAGAAAAAAGGCTCAAATATGTCATCAAATTATTTAAAATGACTTATCTATGCCATCTGTTATAAGTTTGGTTCATATATGCCATCACCTTTAAAAGTTTGGCTAATTATGCCACAGCAATTTCAGAAAAGTTCATTTGTGTGCCATTAATTTGTAACTGTGATTTTGTAAAAGTATTTTTGCCACATGATCTCTTATTTGAAATCCGCGTCACCAAATCTAAATGAACAAATATTACTTAAATCAAAATAAAAAATTATACCCATTAAAATAAGATTCGATACAATTAATGGGTTTGATTTTTCTTTTAATTAGTCAAATTTTTATTTTTAATAAATTCAAATTTTATTTTAACTGTGTGGATCGAATTTTATTTTAATGGATCCAATTTTAATTTTTTAGTTTAAGTAATATTGGTTGATTTGAATTTGGTAATGTGAATTTCTAATAAGAGGTCACGTGACAAAAAGGATTTTGAAAAAATTACTATTACAAAATAATGGCACAAATAAACCTTTCTGTAACGACAATAACATAGATGAGCCAAACTTTCAGTGGCAGTGGCATAGATGAGACAAACTTACAATAAATGGCATAGATGAATCATTTATAATAGTTCGATGGTGTTGACACCCAATTTTTGTTCTCCGTGCTTAAAATTAACGTCTTCAGGCTTCCTGATCGTTAAAGAGCACAAAATACAATTTTCACATATTTTTTATATTTGTTAATAAATTATTGATATTCATCCTTACTTTAGAATTTTATCAATTTATCTTCATATTTTTACTTTTTATAATTTATTGATAATTCTTTGTATATTAGAATTTTTATCAATCATTATCGTCTTTAATATTTTTTCACAATCATGACATCATATTTTTATAATATTTTTAAATTAATTATATTTTAATAATTTCAATATTCTTTTATATTTTCCTGTAATTATACATCAATACATGTATCTTTGTATATTTATTATAATCCGCAAATACTGAGTTGGATTAATTATTTTCACACAGTATAACACAAAAATAAAGAGGAGAAAAACTTCAGAGGGTAGGTTTTAAATTCCTACCCTCTCAGCATAAAAAAGAGAAGCCACACAATTTCTTTAGAAATAACAATATATACACACCCACACTAACACACCACAGATATATGCACAATACACACACACGCACATTTGATCTCTCTCTTTTCTTTTTTTTTCTCTCAAAACCAAACTGCCGACCATCGGAGCATCGGTGAATGAGCTATGGCCACCACCACAACAACCCTCGACTCCCTCCCCTCCTTCCCGTAGCTGAACACCCCTACCACCGCCGAATTTTTGTGATCTAAAACAACCAGCACCGCCCTTCATTTCTTACTGGCTCGCCGAAGGTGATGATCGACAAGTACCACCGAGCCACCACTGCCACCACTTGTCCTTATCCCCTGTCATTTTCGCTATTGTTTGGCTGGGAGAGACCGAATTTGGCCGTGTTTTTCTTTTTTCGACATTGCTCCGGTGAAACTTCATTGAAGCAACGCCAGTCACCTCGCCTCTTTTACTTCGATTTTCGGCGAACTATTTGGGGTTGTTTGACTTTGGATTGTTCTCTGTATTTTTATTTTATTTTCGTAACTACAATGACTGTTTTTGGACTAAAATCGATCGAAAACTACTCTTATTCGGTTAACTGAGCTTTTTAATCTTGTGTTATTATTTTGACTGGTATGCATAGATCTAGTCGTATTTTAAACAAATATATGCACACGTACCTTTTAAATTTAATTTAATAATTATTTATTTGTTACTAACATTTTTGTTACAAGTGTTTATACAGGTGTTCAGGAATACTCGTCGGGAAAGACATTTAAAGAAGACTTTAAATTGTGTTGTACTTTTATATTTTTATACTTGTACAAATATTATCATAATATATTCTTTATTTTACATGATTATCATCACGCATTAGGCAATCTTAGACCGTTAATATTTATCTTAAAATTGATTTAGATATTTAACCAAATAATTCACACTTTTTTTACATTAACAAATATTACATAGTCTTTTCCTTAGAACAATTTTTCTTAATTCAATTTTGTCTTTACATTCATATTTATATACTTTGTTTATATATATTTTATGACAGCATACGCATTATATTATTTCAATACATATTTTATATTTGTATTTACAAACATTGATTTTTTTCTTCTCCTTTTTTATAAATCTAAGTCTAGTCGAAAACTACATTTGTGGATTCTGAAGGGTGTCTAACCCCTTCCCTTTGAAATAATTTGAACCCTTATATAGAATTCAAACTAGTTTCGTAGATTAATTAAAGTCACACTTGTTAACAAATAAATAGGTTCCTATTTTTCCTTAAAAATCAGGTGACGAATCTGTACAAAGTTAATTTTTTTATAGTCCATAATGTCGTGCTCATTTTGACCTTAGGTAAAAATTGGGTATGATAGTTTGACGACTCTGTTGGGGATGCAAGGTTCTAACCATTACAGATTTAGGTAAATATTTATATTTTTCTGCATTATTTTTTATTTATTTGTAATTGTCTTGATTTATCTTGTTTGTGTGGTATACATTGTTATTTATTTTGTACAACTTATTTATTTTTTCATTTCCTTATATAAACTGTCACCCCTTTCATATTTCTTTCATTTGGGAAAAGCTAACACAATCACACATGCAAGTGAGGTGTATTTTGTGTACCCGCAAATTTCTTTCAAAATCCTAAATTTTAGGAGAGTTGGCGTATGTGCAGGGTGTCCGGATCTTTTTCTGTGTGCTCGCGTAGCCTTCTCACTCAAGTAATCCACTCAGGAACCATAAGCCTAGCAAACCCACTCTTCATAGAATAGAACTAATCCAACATCTTTTTAGGTAGATGCATCATTAGTCATCTTTATCCAAATGTCCAAAGGGTTCATGAACCAAGTGGCACATTATCATAGTCCTCGTACATATTTGAAAAATGATTATGCATATAAATTAATTATTTGCTCTAAATTGATTTGACTTTAGTAGGATGGTGTAATCCAACCTTTGTTTTGCATGGCAGATCAGTTAAAAGATGCACCTTAGCAATATTGTCGATAATTGTGTATAGGTTTGAACTATATTTTGACCTGATTCTTATTCAGACAAGATATGTAGGCAACCCTAAATTAGGGTTAGATCTCTTCACTGTTTTGAAATAATTTCTCTGGAATTCAATTGGGACATTTTTCAAAAACAGTTCAAAGACACTCTCCAAAAGTCTTTAAGAGTGCAAATTCTCGATAACATTAGTGCCTAGCTGGCCTACGTCCAAATCCTCGCCCAATTTTGGTCCGAGAACACCTAGCTTCTTCTTATGAACATCGTAAACCATTAAATTTATGACATATCGATCCCCACTTTCAAAGAAAGGGTTTAATATTATTTCATTCATAATAATCCTGCCAACTGTGGCAAATAATGTCATAATTCCTACAATGTCTGACTTTCTCAATCTTATCTGCATACCAAAGTTGTGTCAAAGCTCTCCTCATGCTTGACGCCCATCCACTTAATCATCTAATCGGAATAATTTTAATGCTAAAAACAGTTCTTTCCTGATCATCTTTCATATTATTCTCATGGATGACCATCACTTTTTATAATTATACATTGCCCAGAACCAAGCAAGAATGGTAGGGCAGCACTTCGATGTCCAGATCTCATAATAGTATGGATGGAAGGCCTAGCTATCTCGTATATGCTAGATGTGGTAAGAATCATCCTGGTGAGTTCTTGTTGGGATAGAAGAGTTGTTTTGGATGTGCTCAGTTAGGCCATGGTATCAAGGAATGCCCGTATGTTAAGCAAGGAAGTCGGGTTGTTCGTCCCCAAACTTAGGCTACTAGTGCAACAGCTTCTGTAGCTCGCCCGACTCCTCCCCAGGATGCATCATCCAGTACCGATGGAGGTCAGTGCCAGAATCAATTCTATACTTTACTCTTCCGCCAGGAGTAGGAGAGCTCCCCATATGTTATTACTGGTATGCTTCGTGCCTTTCATTTTAATGTTTATGTGTTGTTAAACTCAGGGTCAAATTTCTCGTATGTGACTCTGTTAGTTGCAGTAAATTTTGGGATAGATCCTGAAGAGATTTCTAAGACCTTTTTCGTGTCCACTCCAGTTGGTGAGTCAATCGTTGCCAAATAAATCAATAGAAAGTGTTCCATTTCTGTCCTTTATAAGATCATGTTAGCAGATTTGATAGAATTAGATATGGCTGAATTTGACCTTATTCTTGGTATGAATTGGTTCCATTCCTATTATGCATCTATAGATTTTTGCACCCGAGTGGTGAAGTTTTAGTTTCCTGATGAGCCAGTCTTCGAGTAGGAAGATAATTCAGTGTCCCCTAAGAGTCATTTCATATCTTATCTTAAACCTAGAAAGTTGATATCAAAAGGGTGTATCTATCATCTAGTTTGAGTCAATGATGCTAAGTCTGAGGCTCCAAGCGTTCAATCAGTCCGCGTAGTAAATGAGTTTTTGGAAGTTTTTTCTGAAGAGTTGCTAGGGATACCTCCCAAAAGGGAAATATAATTTAGAATTGATCTTCTTTCTGATACTCAACCCTTCTCTATTCCTCCATATCTTATGGCTCCTACCAAGCTTAAAGAGTTGAAAGAGCAACTCAAAGACCTCTTAGATAAGGGTTTCATAAGGCCCAGTGTTTCTCCATGGGGTGCTCCCGTCCTATTCGTGCATAAGAAAGATGGTTCTCTATGAATGTGCATTAACTATCGCCAGCTAAATAAAGTCATAATTAAAAATAGATATCCTCTCCCTAGAATTAATGACTTATTTGATCAACTCCAACGTGTAAGTTATTTTTCCAAGATAGACCTTAGATTCGGCTACCATCAGCTTAGAGTAAGGGAATGTGATATCCCGAAGACAGTTTTTAGAACCCGTTATAGTCATTTTGAATTCTTAGTTATGTCTTTCTGGCTAACAAATGCCCTAGCAGCCTTCATGGACTTGATAAACTATGTATCAAATATTACCTAGACAAGTTTGTCATAGTCTTTATCGATGATATCCTTGTCTATTCTCGTGATGAGGATGATCATTCAGACCAACTTAGAATTATGTTGCAAACTCTTAAAGATCATCGATTGTTCACCAAATTCAACAAGTGTAAATTGTGGGTAAGGTCAGTAGCTTTCCTCGATCATATTATTTCTAGTGATGGCATTAGAGTTGATCCCAAGCCGTGACAAATTGGCCTAGACCCATTTCTCCATCAGACAAAAGTAGTTTCTTGGGTTTAGCTGGCTATTATAGACAGTTTTTTTAGGGGTATTCGTCTATTGCATCTCCCATGACCAGATTGACTCAAAAGAAAGTTAAGTTTCAGTGGTCAGATTCTTATGAGAAGAGTTTTAAGGAGTTGAACACTCGACTCACTTCAGCACCAGTCTTAGCATTACCTGATGGTAAATATGGGTTCGTTGTCTATTGTGATGCCTCTAGAGTTGGTTTGGGTTATGTTTTGATGCAAAGAGGTAAGGTCATAGCCTATGCCTCTAGACAGCTTAAACCTCAAGAAAAGAACTATCCTACTCATGATCTTGAGTTAGCTGTTGTTATATTTGCTTTGAAACTATGGAGGCACTATCTTTATGGGGTGCATGCTGATGTGTTTACGGACCACAAAAGTTTGCAGTATGTGTTTACTCAAAGAGAGTTAAATCTCCATCAGAGAAGGTGATTAGAATTATTGAAAAATAATGACATAAGTATTTTGTATCATCCGAGAAAGGCCAATATTATGGTAGACTCCCATAGTAGACTATTAATGGGTAGTGTTGCTCATGTGGAGAGTGATAAGAAGGAGTTAGTTTTGGAAGTTCATCGATTTGCTAGATTGGGTGTTCGTTTAGTTGATTCGGCTGAGGGTAGAATTTGGGTGCAGAGTAGCGCAGAATCTTTTGTAGTTTTTTAGGAGAAGGAGAAACAAGATCAGGACCCCATCCTAGTTAAGCTGAAGGAGTCAGTTAGAGATCAGAAAGTAGAGGTATTCTCCCAAAGGGGAGATGGCATGTTGAGATACCAGAGTAGATTGTATATGTCGAGCGTTGATGATTTGAGACAGCGGATTGAGGCTGAAGTGCATGGTGTGCGTTACTCCATTCACCATGATGCTATGAAAATATACCGTGATTTGTCGAAAATCTATTGGTGGAATGGTATGAAGAAAGATATTATGAAGTTTGTAGATAGGTGTTCTATTTGCCAAAACAGGTCAAGGTGGATCACCAAAGTCCTGGTGGTACCTTGTAAGAATTTAGCATCCCTACTTGGAAGTGGGAAGAAGTGAACATGGATTTCGTAATTGGGTTACCCTATTCGCGACGTCAGCATGATTCGATATGGGTTATTGTAGGCAGGTTGACCAAATCAACCCATTTCCTGCCAGTTCATACATCCTACTCAGTTGAAGATTATGCTAAGTTGTATATTAGAGAGTTGGTCAGATTTCATAGAGTTCCTTCGTCTATCATTTCAGATAAGGGTACTTAGTATACCCCTTATTTTTGGAAAACCTTTCAGAAGGGTCTTGGTGCCTAGTTCACCTTATTTCAACTTTTCATCCTCAAAAAGATGGTCAGACTGAAAGGACTATTCAGACTCTAAAAGATATGTTAAGGGCATAAGTGCTTTACATCAAGGGTGGTTGGGATGAGCATTTGTCATTGATTGAATTCGACTACAATAATAGTTATTATGCTAGCATTCAGATGGCCCTGTTTGAGGCTCTCTAAGGGAGGATATATAGATTACCTATTGGTTGTTTTAAAGTGGATGAGGCTGCTATGATAGGTCCAGATGTAGTGCTAGAAGCTATGGAGAAAGTCTAGTTGATTCGAGAGAGGTTGAAAACTGCTCAGAATTGTCAGAAATCATATACAGATGTGAGGAGAAGAGATCTAGAGTTTGAAGTTGGTGATTTAGTTTATTTGAAAGTTTTACCCATTAAAGGGGTGAAGAGATTTGGCAAAAAAAGGAAATCTTAGTCCCGGCTATATTGGTCCCTACAGAATATTGAGCCGTGTTGGGAAGGTGGCTGTAATATCATGTACTTTTCCTAGATTGAATTCATCCCTAGAATGTTAAAGAATATCTTCCAAGATAGATAATATTTTTGTCATGTGGAATTTTTCAGTTTTAGACCCTCCAACGTGTAGGAAATTTAATTAGCTTTCCAACGATATAAGATTTGCCTTAATCCGATAACCGAGTAAGAAGTTATCGCGATTTTAAGTTTCAATCATAAAACACTATGATTTAGGCCCGTAGCACGTCGCGGAGAAGTGTAAAATGACAGTCAAGTTTCAGTGGCCCTTTGTGATAGCCCCACATCGCGGAGAAGCCCATTTTCCCAATTGTCCCATTCCAGTGACCCTCACAATGTTTGTGCGTTGCGTCGAAGGCCAAATTGGCATTTCTATAGGGCACTGTGATGGTGCATCGTGTTGAAGTTCCAGGTCCCAATTGTCAAAATCCAGTGGGACAATGTGCTAGCTTCGCATCGCAGAGGACCCCCATTTCCCAGTTGGTAATTTCCAGAGAGCCACCGCGATAGTGGCGCGTCGTGGTGGCCCACTAAATTGAGATTTTTGGTCCTCTTTTTAGTTCCATCTAGAAGTTTAAAGAGGGCATTTTGGTCAATTCCCAAGGGCCCAATCCATCCAAAACACAAGATTTAACACATTCCAAGGCACTTTATGCTTATTTCATCTATTTTCTCTCAAAACAAAACCTTAGATCATCAAAGTTTACCCCTCAAGAAATCTAATTTCTCCAATAATTCTCCAAGGAAATTCAAGATTAAGGATTTCCAACTCAAGAACTCCAAGAATTCAACTTTAAAATCATCAATAAAGATCCAAGATTCAAGTCTTAGCATATTGTTCATCAATTGAGGTATATGGGCTTTTTCAACAAGGACGACCCTTTCGTCCTTGTGCCCAAAACTTATTTTAATTACAAATTTACTGAATTTTTATGTGATTTCCCATGAAATTTAAGTTAGGGTTTATACCCAATATTGCTACTTAAAAGATTACGAGATTTCAAGTGATTTAGATTTGAATTATATGATTATGTTCATATTTTCATGCATATTGCAGTAATTTCCAGATTTTGAATAAATTTATCAATGTTTACATTATCAATCATGAACATTATGATGTTTTAACATGAGTTTGATGCATGGGTCATTAAGCCTGTGCTAAAAACACCCTATGACTAGATTCCTTTCAAGTTTTTGTTAAAGATTTGACCTTTTGGTCTCAGAATAGATATGAATTCCACTTTACAGATTCATATTACAAATTTAGCTTTACAGATATATAGTTGGTTGTCACTATAAACCATTATACTATTTTAAAAGTGGATTTCCATCATAATAAGCATACGGATTTAATGGGAGTAGTATTTAGCACTGAGATGGGTACGTTACTACAATTTCATACCCTAGAACTACGTGCCAACGTTGGATTTAGATTGTTCCCACTTCTACGTAGATGATACACATGTAATCACTTATATAGGTTATACTCCCTGGCAAGAGTGTGACTCCTCTGCCCAACATGAGGATTCCTTTTTAAGGGGACAAAAACGCTGGACGCCATGAATGCTCACATGGTTTATGTCGGTTAAAAGAATCTCCCATGCTGAATGAGTTTTTAGATTTCTAAATCCCTAAGATAAATTATTTTCTATACACACTTACAAATTTCAATTAGCCTATATGATTTGAGAATAAGAACAATATACAGATTTCAGAACTAAGTGTTATGACTTACAAAATTTATGTTATATGCTTTACTATTCATGATTTATCACCTTCAAATTTACTCAATCCTATGTGAGTCATTTATATTTATCATGAATGATTTTATAAATTATGATGATATTATTTACTTATTGCATTCACCCCCATATGCTCAGTACATTCTCAAAGTACTGATCCAGATATACGTTTATGTGCTACATTGTCTCATAATGTAGGTTTAGGTGCTCAGTCTTAGCAGCGTGAGTGATTTTCGAGTATCTCATCTACATCTCTGCAGTTGGTGAATCCTCATAGTTCCGGGACTTAGTTATTCAGTTTTCCAGTTCATTAATAGATGATTCAGTATTTATTTCAACTAGTTTGAGCCAGCAGGGGCCTATCCCAGTGACTCTCTAGATCCAATCAGTAGAGGCTAGTCGGACTACTAGATTTAGTTTTAGATTTTAGTTGCAGTATTATGATTTTTTAGTATTTGATTTATCATATTGATGATATTAGTATTTTTAGATAATTCAGACAGTTTCTGCATTTATTATGATTTTACATTCATTTCCCCTATTTTGAGATTCAGATCTAGTAGAAGGTAGCCAGGGTTAGTTCAAGACTACTTATGGTTCGAAGCACCTTGTGGCATCCCGAGAATCAGATTTTAAGGTGTTACAAACTTGGTATCAGAGCCTAAGATTTAGAAAGTCCTAGGGAGTCAGATAAGCTACGTTACGTAGAGTCTTGATCATCAGTGTGAAGCATGCCACATCTATGAGCAAGAGGCTATGGAGCATTTTAGGAAATCATATCTTCTTTCATGATCTATTGTCCATTCACTATATCTACCTTCTTCCAACTCGTACTTTAACATGACAAAAACTGCCTCCTCGTCGAGCTAATGTACGTAGAAACAATAACCAGCTACCTCAGCCCGCAGATCCTTTGAATGAGAATGTGTCACATGGAGAGTTTCGGGCTGCCTATCAGGCGTTATCCCAAGATTAACAGCTAATGTTCAGGGCAACCGTCAGGCTGCAGTCCCACTTCAGCAAGATGGGGACTTAGCCGCAGCCAGAATTTAAGATTTTATGAGAATGAACCTGCCAGAATTCTTTGGGTCGAAGACAGGTGAGGACCCACAACTTTATCTAGATGAGGTAAAGAAGATCACCCGAATTATGTATTTTTCTGAAGAGGAGAGTATAGAATTAACATCCTATAGGCTGAAGGATATTGCATATGATTGGGTAGTAATGTGAAAGAAAAGTAGAGGAGAGAATGTAACTCCAATGTCTTGGCAGATGCTTAAGGATGTGTTCTTAGACAAGCTCTTCCCACATGAGATAAGGGAAGCCAAGATAGAAGAGTTTATGAACCTGGGGAAAGACTCAATGACAGTGAAGGAGTATTGCCTCAAGTTTAACTAGTTGTCTAAATATGCCCCTGATCAGATGGCTGACCCTAGGTTAAGCATGAGTAAATTTATGACTGGTGTGTCTGGGTTGGTAGTTAAGAAGTGTAGGACTACTATGCTCATTGGGTACATGGATCTTGCTAGACTGATGATGCATGCTTAGCAGATTAAGGCAAAGAAGTTAAAGAAAAGAGAGAGAGTAAATAAGAAGTCTAGAACAGGGCAGTTTAAGTATGGCCAGGCTAGATCTCAAGGAGGAAATCGTTTGTAGTTTTAGAATCGTTCATCTATGCCAGCACCATCTTCAGCTAGTGCTCCCGTTCCCAGAGGTAGAAAAGAGTAGTGGGGTAAGTCTTCTATGTCCAGTTATTAGAATAGTGTGAGTAGGAAGCCCAATCATCCCCCATGTGCTAAGTGTGGTAAGAATCATATGGGAGAATGCTTGTGGGGTCAGAAAGGTTGTTATGGTTATGGACAGATAGGTTACGGAATTAAAGAGTGCTCGCATGCTAGACAGGAAAATAGGGATGTTCATCCCCAGACTCAAGCTACTAGTTCACCAGCTCCTCTAGGTCACCCAGCCCATCCTCAGGGTGCTTCATCCAGTACTGGTGGTGGTCAGCACCAGAATTGGTTTTATGCATTACCATCCCGCTAGGAGTAGAAGGATTCACCAGATATTGTTACTGGTATGCTTCATGTCTTTCATCTTGATGTTTATGTGTTGTTATACCCTAGGTTAAGTTTATCTTATGTGACCCCATTAGTTGCACTAAATTTTGAGATAAGTTCTGAAAGGATCCCAGATCCCTTTTTGGTTTCTACCCCAGTAGGTGAGTCAGTTGTTGCTAAACAGATTTATAGAAAATATCCTATCACTTTCCTTCATAAAATTATGTTAGCAGATTTAATTGGGTTAGATATGGTTGACTTTTATCTTATTTTTGGTACGGATTGGATCCATTCCTGTTATGCCTCTATAGATTTTCGCACTCTAGTGGTAAAGTTTCAGTTTTCAGATGAGCCAGTCTTTGAGTGGTCAGGTAATTTAGTGTCTCCCAAGAGTCATTTCATATCTTATCTTAAGGCCAGAAGGTTGATATCCAAAGGTTGCATTTACCATCTTGTTCGAGTTAAAGACACTAAGTCTGAGAATCCAACAATTCAGTCTGTCCGAATGGTCAATGAGTTTCCTGAAGTTTTTTCAGAAGATCTCCCAGGGGTACTTCCTAATAGGGAAAAAGAATTCGGTATTGACCTTCTCCCAGATACTCAGCCTATTTCTATCCCTCCATATCGTATGGCTCCCACAGAGCTTAAGGAGTTGAACGAGCAACTCAAAGATCTTTTAGATAAAAGTTTCATAAGGCCCAGTATTTCTTCATAGGTCGCTCCCAACCTATTCATGCAAAAGAAAGATAGTTCTTTGCGAATATGCATTGACTATCGTCAGCTAAATAAGGTCACAGTCAAGAACAAATACCCTCTTCCTAGAATTGATGACTTATTCGATCAAATCCAAGGTGCAGGTTATTTCTCAATGATAGACCTTAGATCCGGCTATCATCAGCTTAAGGTAAGGGAACATAATATTCCAAAGACAGCTTTCAGAACCCGCTATGGTCGTTTTGAGTTTCTAATCATGTCTTTCGGGCTAACCAATGCCCCAATAGCTTTCATAGACCTCATGAACCGAGTGTTCAAACAATATCTAGACATGTTTGTCATAGTATTCATAGATGATATCCTTGTGTACTCCCGTAGTGAGGATGACCATGTAGATCATCTTAGAATTGTCTTGAAAACTCTTAGATATCATTAATTGTTTGCCAAATTTAGCAAGTGTGAATTTTGGCAAAGATCAGTAGCTTTTCTCGGGCATATTGTTTCAGCCGATGGTATTAGAGTTGATCCCCAAAAGATGGAAGCCATAAAAAATTAGCCTAGGCCTATCTCTCCGTAAGACATTAGGAGTTTCTTGGGTTTAGCTTGCTATTACCACCGTTTTGTTGAAGGTTTCTCATCTATCGCATCCCCTATGTCAAGATTGACCCAAAAAAAAGTTAAGTTCCAATGGTCAGATTCCTGTGAGAAGAGTTTTCAGGAGTTGAAGACTCGAATAACTTTAGCCCCAGCCTTAGCATTACCTGATGGTACGAATGGTTTTGTTGTTTATTGTGATGCCTCTAGAGTTGGTTTGGGTAGTGTGTTGATGCAGAGAGGTAAGGTCATAGCCTATACCTCTAGACAACTTAAAAAATTACCTAACCCATGATCTTGAGTTAGCTGCAGCTGTGTTTGCTTTGAAAATTTAGAAAATTTATCTTTATGGGGTGCATGTTGATGTTTTTACGGACCACAAAAGCTTGCAGTACGTGTTTACTCAGAGAGAGTTGAATCTCTGACAGAGAAGGTGGTTAGAGTTGCTGAAGGATTATAATATGAGTGTGTTGAATCATCCTAGCAAGTCCAATATAGTGGCAGACGCCCTTAGTAGATTATCTATGGGCAGTGTTACCCATGTGGAGAATTATAAGAAAGAGTTAGCTCGAGAAGTTCATCGTTTGGCTAGATTGAGTGTTAGGTTGGTTGATTCAGTTAAATGGAATAATTGGGTTCAGAGTAGTTCCAAATCTTCCCTAGTTTCGGAAGTGAAGGAGAAACAAGATATAGATGCTAATTTGGTCAAACTGAAGGAGTCAGTTAAAGACCAAAAAATAGAGGTTTTCCCCCAAGGAGGAAATGGTGTGTTGAGATACAAAAGTGGATTATGTGTTCCATGCATTGATGATTTGAGGAAGCAAATTATGGCGGAAGCATATGGTGCGCGTTATTCTATTTATCCCGGTGTTGCCAAGATGTACCGCGACTTGCGAAAAATCTTTTGGTGGAGTGGTATGAATAGAGGTATACTAAAGTTCGTAGCTAAGTGTGCAACTTGTCAACAGGTTAAGGTAGAGCACCAAAGACCTGTTGGTACGTTACAAGAGTTTAGTATCTCCACTTGGAAGTGGGAAGAGGTGAATACGGATTTTGTGACTGGATTACCCCTTTCACGTCGTCAGCATAATTTGATTTGGGTTGTTGTTGATAGGTTGACTAAGTCAGCACATTTCTTGCCAATTCATACGTCTTATACAGCTAAAAATTATGCTAAATTGTATATGTGAGAGTTAGTCAGATTGCATGGAGTTCCCTTGTCTATCATTTCAAATAGGGTTACTCAGTTTACTTCTCAGTTTTAGAGTGTTTTTCAAAAGAGTCTCGGTACCCAAGTCTATCTTAGCTCAGCATTTCACCCTTAAACAGATGGTCAAGTAGAGAATACCATCCAACTCTAGAAGATATGTTGAGAGCATGTGCTCTTGACTTCAAAGGTAGTTGGGATGAGCATTTGCTATTGATTGAGTTCTCTTATAGTAACAGTTACCATTTTAGCATTAATATAGCCCCGTTTGAGGATCTTTATAGAAAAAGATGTAGATCGCCCATAGGTTGGTTTGAAGTGGGTGAGGCTACTTTGTTTGGACCCGATGCAGTGTTTGAAGCTATAGAGAAAATCAAGTTGTTTAGAGAAAAATAGAAAAAGCCTAGAGTCATTAGAAATTATATGCAGATGTGAGAAGAAGGGACCTCGAGTTTGAGGTAGGTGATTTATATTTGAAGATTTCGCCCATGAAAGGGGTGAAGAGATTTGACAAAAAGGGAAGCTTAGTCCCCGATATATTAGCCCTAACAGAATTCTGAGTCGTGTTGGCAAAGTAGCTTATAAGCTTGAGTTGCCCACAGACTTGTCAGCCAGTCATTCTTTATTCCATGTCTCTATGCTTAAGAAGTGCATCAGTGACTCCACTATTGTAATTCCTGTAGAAATCTCAAATGTTCAGAACAGCCTTTCATACGAAGAGATTCCAGTTGAGATTTTAGACCATCAGATCTATAGACTAAGGAACAAAGAAGTTCCCTTGGTTAAAGTTCTTTGGCGGAATCAGTCTGTTGAGGCGCTACTTGGGAATCAGAAGAAGATATGCTAGCCAAGTACCCTTACCTCTTCTTCGAAAACTCAGATTTAGCCAAAGGTAATACTCATTCTGAATTCAGTTCTATTCTAATCACAGATTCAGCTATATAGTTGTCCTCATGTAAGTTCATGCACTCACAGAATTATTCAGAAGCTCAGAATGATTTAGATTTAGTTTGCAATTTAATTCAGTTGTGCATGCTATCATATATCCTCAGATTCCTTAGTATTCTTAGTCTACTCAGCAACATTCAAGGACGAATGTTCCCAAGGGGGAGATATTGTAATTCCCGTACTTTTCCTAGCTTGAATTCATCACGAGAATGTTAAAAAATAGCTTCCAAGATAGATAATATTTTTCTCAAGTGGAATTTTTGAGTTTTAGACCCTTCAATGCGTATTAAATTTAATTAGCTTTCCAACAATATAAGATTTGCCTTAATCCGATAATCGAGTAAGAAGTTATGGCGATTTTAAGTTTTAGTCATAAAATACCGTGATTT
The DNA here is from genome assembly GCF_002878395.1 of Capsicum annuum. Lineage (NCBI taxonomy): Eukaryota > Viridiplantae > Streptophyta > Magnoliopsida > Solanales > Solanaceae > Capsicum > Capsicum annuum. The sequence continues at coordinate 30,850,708 of NC_061121.1, forward strand.
GGGCCCATAGTGCATCGCGGTGAAGTGTAAAATTATAATTGTCAAGTTCCAGTGGCCCTCTGGGATAGCCCCGCGTCGCAGAGAAGCCTATTTTCCCATTCCAGTGGCCCTCCACAATGTTGGCGCATTGCGCCAAAGGCTAAATTGGCATTTCTATAGGGCCCCGCGATAATGGCGCGTAGTGTTGAAGTTCCAGGTCCCAATTGTCAAAATCCAGCGGGACAATGCGATAGTTTCACGTCGCGGAGGACCCCCATTTACCAGTTATCAATTTCCAATGAGCCACCGCGATAGTGGCGCGTCGTGGTGGCCTACTAAATCGGGATTTTTGATCCTCTTTTCAGTTTCATCTAGAAGTTTAAAGAGGGCATTTTAGTCAATTTCCAAGGACCCAATCCACCCAAAACATAAGATTTAACACATTCCAAGGCACTGTATGCTTATTTCATCTATTCTCTCTCAAAACAAAACCCTAGATCATCAAAGCTTACTCCTCAAGAAATCTAATTTCTCCATTAATTCTCCAAGGAAATTCAAGATTAAGGATTCCCAACTCAAGAACTTCGAGAATTCAACTTTAAAAGCATCAATAGAGATCCAAGATTCAAGTTTTAGCATCTTGTTCATCAATTGAGGTATACGGAGTTTTTCAACAAGGACAATCCTTTCATCTTTGTGCCCAAAACTTATTTTAATTATAAATTTACTGAATTTTTATGTGATTTCCCATGAAATTGAAGTTAGGGTTTATACCCAATATTGCTACTTAAAAAATTATGATATTTCAAGTGATTTAGAAGTTGAATTATATGATTATGTTCATATTTTCATGCATATTGCAGTAATTTTCAGATTTTGAATAAATTTATCAATGTTTACATTATCAAGCATGAACATTATGATGTTTTAACATGAGTTTGATGCATGGGTCATTAAGCCCTAGTTAAAGATTGCTATTTCAAGATTTGTTGTGCTAAAAGCACCCTATGACTAGATTCCTTTTAGGTTGTTGTTAAAGATTTGACCTTTTGGTCTCAGAATATGAAATCCACTTTACAAATTCAGATTACAGATTTAGCTTTATAAATATACAGTTGGTTTTCATTATAAACGATTATACTATTTTAAAAGTGGATTTCCATCAGAATAAGCATACAGATTTAATGGGAGTAGTATTTAGCACCGAGATGGATACATTACTATGGTTTCATACCCCAAAACTACGTGCCAGCGTAGGATTTAGTTTGTTCCCACTTCTATGTAGATGATAGATATGTGATCACTTAGATAGGTTATACTCACTGGCAAGAGTATGACTCATCTCCCTAACGTGAGGATTCCTCCTTAGGGGGAAAAAACGTTGGACTCCATGAATGCTCACTTGGTTTATGTCGATTAGAAGAATCTCCCATGCAGAATGAGTTTTTAGATTTATAAACCCTTAAGATAAAGTATTTTCTATACAGACTTACAGATTTTACTTAGCCTATATGATTTGAGAATAAGAACTGAATATAGATTTCAGAACTAAGTGTTATAACTCACAGGATTACGTTATATGCTTTACTATTCATGATTTATGATCTTCAGATTTCAGATTTACTCAAGCCTATGTGAGTCATTTACATTTAGCATGCATGATTTTATAAATTGTGATGATATTGTTTACTTATTGCATTCACCCCCATATGCTCAGTTGATTCCCAAAGTACTGATCCATATGTACGTTTATGTTCTACATTGTCTAATAATGTAGGGTCAGGTGCTTAGTCTCAGCAGTGTGAGTGATTTTTGAGCATCTCATCTACATCTCTGTAGTTAGTGAGTCCTCATCGTTCGGGGACTTCGTTATTCAATTTTCCAGTTCATTAGTAGATGATTCAATATTTATTTCAGATAGTTTGAGTCAACTGGGGCCTGTCCTAGTAACTCTCGGCTTGTCGGACTACTAGATTCAGTTTTAGATTTTAGTTGCAGTATTTAGATTTTTCAATATTTGCTTTATCAAATTGATGAGATTATTATTTTCAGATAATTCAGATAGTTTTTTTGCATTTAGTATAATTTTATATTCATATTTCCCTATTTTGAGATTCAGATCTAGTAGAAGGCAGCCAGGGTTAGCTCAGGACTACTTGTGGTTCGGAGCACCGTGTGGCATCTTGGGAATCAGGCGATATAGTGGTATATGAGCTTCAGTTGCCTGCATACTTACCATCCGTTCATCATGTATTCCATGTGTCCTTGTTAAAGGAGTGGATTGGGGATCCAACGGTTGTAGTACCCTTAGAAAGCATGAATATTCATGATAGCCTCTCTTATGAAGAGATTCAAGTTGAGATCCTTGATCACCAGATTCATAGACTAAGGAAAAAAGAAGTTTCCTTGGTCAAAGTTCTTTGTCAAAATCAATCCGTTGAGGGAGCCACTTGGGAATTGGAAGCAGACATGCGAACCAGGTACCCTCAGCCTTTTGCTGCAGATTCAGATTTAGTTTAAGGTAACAAGTTTCCCCAAATCATCTCTTTTTATTCCAAGTTTCAACTTTATATGGCCATTCTATTGATAATTCTCACACTTACAAATCAGTTTAGTCATGCTTTTAGTTGTGCATGCCAGTTTAGCCTTAGTTTTTTTTCAGCATCTCAGCTTCAATAGTCTCATTCGAGGACGAATGTTTCCAAGGGGGAGATATTGTAATACCCCAAATATTTCTAGCTCAGTCCAGCCCTTAGTACGTACTTGAAGCATTTAGAACCTAAAAATAGAGCAAAGAGTTGAGGGACTTAGTCATTTTGACTCCCTTTACACTTCGAAGATATTTAAGTTGACCTTCCGGGCTCTGAGACAATGATTTTTGAGTTAAATTATATTCAGGGGTGAAATAGCATGTCTCGAGTAAGTTTCATAATTTTCAAATGAAGTTTCGGCAGTTTTCAGATTTTTGTTCCAGCAAGCCACCACGATTCCACCGTATCGCGATGGAAATAGCGATAGAAGCCTCATCACATCTCGGTGGAGGACAATTCAACATTTGTTAATTTCATAGGGTCACCGCGATTGCACCACATCGCGGTGAATCCCAAAACAAAAATTGTCACAATCCAGTGAATCACTGTGATTCCACCACGTCGCTGTAGGTAACGTGATGATCCACTCACCGCATTGCGGTGAGGCCTTAATCAGCATTCCAGTTGTGGAATTTTAAATTCCAAGGGAAATTTTGTCTTTCATCAAGCCCCCAAATCGTATAAACAGAAGATTAATTATAATATTGAGCAAAATATGCTCATTGTTCATCAAATCCTTCTCAATTAAAACCCTAGGCTTCAACATTCAATTTCAAGAATCCCCAAATTTTCACCATTATTTTTCCAAAATATTTTAAAATTCAAGGTTCCCAATTCAAGAGTTCCAAGAATCAACCTTCAAGAGAATAAATAGGATCTCAAAACCAAGCTTCTTCATCTAGTTCATCGATTAAGGTATGTGGGGTTTTGAACAAGAATAAATCTTTTATCCTTGTACCCAAAACTAGTTTTTAATTACAAATTTACATGATTTTACATGAATTTCAATTTAGGGTTCATACCCATTTATTTCTATTTGAAGATTATGATGTTTAAGTGTTTTTTATGTTGAATTGCATGTTTATTTATGTTAATTCATGCATATGATTATATTTTCCAGATTTTGAGTTGAATCATGAATATTTACATTATCAAACATGAACATTATGATGTTTTGACATGAATTGGAAGCATGGGTTATCGAGCCCTAGTTGATAATTGCTATTTCAAGAATGATTATGCTTTTAAGCATCCCATGATATGTTTATAGACAGTTTTGAATAAAGATTTGATATTTTGATATTTAGCTAAGATATGGAATCCACTTTACAACATAAATTTAGTTTTGATTGAATAGATGTGCAGTTAGCTTTCAGTATGTAACATTATGACTTTTAAAAGTGGATTTCCTACAGAATGAGCATACGTATTAAAGGGAGTAGTATTTAGCACCGAGCGAAAAGTCTGGATTTACCGCATCCTACTTTCCTAGAACTACAAGCAAACGTAGGTACAAATTCAGTATTTTCATTTCTATATGGATGACAATTACAGATGTGATCACTTAAATCAGGTTATACTCCCTAGTAAGAGTATGACATCTCTCCCCAACGTGAGATTTTTCCCTTAGGGGAACAAGACGTTGGATTCCATGATAGCGCACATGGTTTATGTCGGTTAGAAGGCCCTCCCTAAAAGTAAAATATCTTCAAAATAGTTTTATTTTAAAAAGTATTTTCTTTACAGTAAAGTCCCTAATAGAAAAGCTTTTACTAGAATTTGCTACAGTTTAACAGGAAAGAATGGTAGATAAAAGTTCAATTTTTAGACTTGAAATATGATGGCTCACCATTTTTATACAGTATGTTTTATTATTCATGATCTATGATTTTCATCTTTCAGTTATTCCAGTCATGTGAGTCATTACATAAACATGCATATCCTATGAATTTCGATAACATTGAGATATTACTTTTACTTATGCAATTTCCCCCACATGCTCAGTACATCCTCAAAGTACTGATCCACATATATCTCTATGTTCTACATTGTTTAATAATATAGGTTCAGGTGCTCAGTCAGCAACGTGAGTGATTTTGGGTATCTCTATATACATTGCGACAATTGGTGAGTCCTCATGTTTAAGGGCCCATTTATTCAGATTTCCAGCTTTCATAGTATTTGATTAGTTGCTTTCAGTTTAGTCCAAGTCAGTTGGGGGTTTGTCCCAATGGATCTCTAGTTTCGTAGTAGTAGAGGCTTGTCGGACTACTAGCTATTATTTGCAGACTTTCAGCATCGATTATCCAGAAAACATATTCATTTGATCTCATACAGTTTTGATATAATTCAGTATTTTAGTATTTCTATTTACTTTAATATGAGACATAGGATTAGTAGCAGGCTTACGGGGTTAGCTTGGGACTACTCGTAGTCTTGAGCACCGTGTGACATTACGGGACCAGGTTTGGGGCATCACGCTGAATGTCTGTTGAGGCAAAATTCTGAGTTACACTTAGTTTGGGAAAGGATTATAGGCCTTCTTTGACCCGATTGTGCCTTTCACAGCCCACTAAATGACATTAATCCTTAGCATCTCACCTTGGGCCTGAAACTTTTTCTTGGACAACCGTACCTGCGCCTATACCTTTTTGAGTGCTTATACGCACTATCCCTCTTTTGGACCTACCTCCTTGAGTGCACTAAATACGTGTAAATTATGGACAATGATTCAATATCAAAGACGAAAAATATAGAATATATTGTCTCAGATGAAAAAAAATGACTTCAAATGGAGCAAAACCCCCCACAAAAAAAAGAGATAACTCCGACAAAGGCGGAGAATCATCATCATCCAAAAGAAATAAAGAAAATATGTTGAAAGAAAAAGGGAAAATCTCCAACACAAGTCAAAGAAAATACAAAACAAGGGTCAAAGAAGCACAACAAAGAAGATCGAGCGTCAAAGCGCAACAAATGTAAAAAGCACAGATACAGTTCAATGCTCATTGAGGAATGAGTCACTTTCAACCCAAATATCTTCATACCCATCTCCAAATCTACATTACAAGATGATAACAAGTCCTACAAGATCCTACTCTAAGTGTTCACAGATTAGTAGATACTTACATGAAGGTCAAGCTTATGGTATCACAATTGCATTCATTGAATTTCTTTTTGTGTGTAAGTGTATATCTCACAATTCTTGAATTTGAATCCTCCAAAGGAACCCTAGCTTGTTCTTGAGAGGTTTGTGAGAAAAAGAAGTATATTTTGCTTCAAGTGGGGCTAAATCCCTATTTGGGAGCTTATATATGGGTGGAAAGGGACCATTTTGCTTTTAAAACAACCCCAAAATTGAGTGTTTACGTCACTTGGGCCATAAGATATGCAGCGCACACCTTATCGCGTAATCTAGGTTATGCGGTGCACACCTTATCACATACATTAGGTTTTGCATCTCACACCTTATAGCATAAGTTAGGTTGTGCGTCGCACACCTTATGCTAGGCGACGCACTCCACTTTGCAAAGCCATAACTTCTTGCTCGAGTGTCGGATTTTGGCAAAATTGGTATCGTTGGAAAGCTAATTCGATTTTATAAAATTTAGTGGATATAAATATGACAAAATACCACATATACATCAAGTTATGCTCATTCAAAGATGACCCTTTCAAAATTAAACACTAAAACTTGATGGATTCGAAAGCTCTTAGCTTTCCTTACTCTAAGTGACTCTTATAAACACGCTTAATACATATTAAGCTCTCTTATCACTGTAATAATAATTGTAAGTCATGCACTCAAATATGAATTAAAGGATAAGAGGTTTCATACGTAGGAACAATGGCTCATTTTCTAGCTTAGAAATATACGGGGTATTACACTTATGAAATGAAGAAATTCTAATACTTAGCCAAATTTTCTAAGTGTTGAGCCTCTCTTGACATTCTTTAAAAGCTCTAAAGACTAGGAAAATTTATAGGGTCTTACATTATCTCCCCTTTGGGAACATTCGTCCTCGAATGGAATTGACTAGACTGAGAATACTGATGGACTGAACTTCCTTAAGGAATGAGAACATCTGAAATATGTCTATATGACTGAAACTACTGATATACTAAAATCTCATACTTAATATGCATGTCTAATGCATGGATACATGACTGAGTTCTTACACTGAGCATGCATATCTGATGCATGAAATATTGACACATAAATGGACGACTGAAATTACTGATAACCTGAGCTTCTTTACTAAACATGCATGTCTAATGCATGAATACTTGACTGAACTGACTCTTGAATGCTTGACTGAATATGCAATGATAATTGATTCTAACTTTGTGAGAAATATCTGAATATGTAACTGAATGGGTTAAAGAAATGAAAGCATTGAGGAGTTATGGGGTATCTCCCCCTTGGGATACTATGTCCCTCTAATAATGCTTATTTCATAGATATACTGGGGCAATGCATAGGGCACCTATGAACTGGATCATAACTGAATATCGGAGAGCTGAAACTAATGCATGATGCAGGAACTGAACTTATCTTGTAACTGCTAGGACTTTCTATCTTGGAATAGTTGTATTTCTTAAGATTTTGGATAGAATGGTTAGATGAAAAGATGAGAAAACAAACTATATGAATCTGACTATCTCGCTGCTAAACTGACTTGCCGGATTTACTAACTAACTCATGCTGAAACATAAGCTCAAATGAGAGCAAAAGGATCTAACAATGCATATTATGAATATAAAGAACTTATAACGTAGCCGAATCTATGTCAGGGAAAGTTTTTGGATTATGACGGATCTGGAGTGCATAAAATCTATTCTGACGCTGACCACTATTGGTGCCTTGCTGACACAATTCTTTACCTCTTTGAGTTAGCACTCTATACTCTCGCATCCTGTGGCCTAGCTTACCACACCCAAAGCTCACATCACTACCGGCTCCACATGCACCTAGGTGATTTTTGCCATATTCTTTACAAAGTGGCTAGGTACGAACACTACTAGCACTACTCTGGGCTTTGGATCCTAGCGCTCTATCATGACTACCATACCTAAAGTTTGGTGTAGGCACACTAGCTGAGGATGGAGTTGGGACTGAAAACTTCTGACTATACTGAGAACGGTTACCACCTTATGACCCTGCCTGAGAGAAACTATGACTACCTGTTTTGGCTTTCTTACTCACTCTCTCTCTCTCTCTCTTTCATCTTATCGGCCTCAATCTATTGTACATGCATCATTAGTTAGCAAGGTATATATCTCTATTGAGCATAGCTGTCCTACACTCCTTCAACACTAACTTGGATACCCCAGTCACAAATTTACTCATGCTAGATCTAGGGTCAGCCATCAAATCTGGAGCATACTTAGCTAACTGGTTGAACTTAAGACAATACTCCTTCACTTTCATAGAGCCTTGCCTTAGGTTCATAAACTCCTCTACGTTAGCTTCTCTTATCTCAAGTGGGAAAAACTTATCTAGAAAAGCATCCTGAAACACCTGCCAAGTCATGGGAGCTGTATTCTCCTCTTTACTTTTCTTCCACACTACAACCCAATCATGAGCAATATTCTTCAATCTATAGGATGTTAATTCTACACTCTCCTCCTCGAACACATGCATAATCTGGGTGATCTTCTTTACCTTCTCAAGATAAAGCTGTGAGTCCTCACCTGCTACTGATCCAAAGAATTTTGGCGGGTTTATTCTCATGAAATTTCTAATCCTGGCTGCGGCTGAATTCCCATCTTGCTGTGGTGGGACTACAGCCTGACAATTACCCTGCATATGACACATTCTTATTTATAGGATCTACTGGCTGAGATGGCTAGTTATCATCCCTATGGGCATTGGCTTTGCAAAGAGGCATACTCTATAAATACAAAGAAGAACGAATTAGTCTAAGAATTAACTGAAACTTATGCATACTCGTATGACATGAAAACTGAAAGAAGGAAAACTATTCCTGAAATATTTTATAGCCTCTTGTACATAAATATGGTGCACAACACACCCATATACAAGACTCTACTAGATGTGGCTTTCAAACTTCCTAGGATACTATTTAACCTTAGGCTCTGATACCAAGTTTGTAACGCCCTGATTATCTATAATCGGAATGTCACACGGTGCTCATGATCCCAAAAGACCACAAGTCAACCCTTATCTGGTACCTGCTGTAATAACTGTATAGAGATACTAAATAATGTAAAAAACTGACAGAAAATTTGCCATAAGGTTCAAAATATCTAAAATACTTAATAATGAAAATTAAATACGGATATATCTATCTAAAAGTACTGTAACCTGAAAGCCTCTAAAGTATCTGAATAAGGATTTGAAGGGACAGGTTCCCAACTAACTCCGTCTACTAAAATAAACTGAATCTAATGTAGTATTGAAATAAGAAGCATCCTCAAATGATGAGGACTCACTGCTACATCTACTGCTACTGACTGAGTCTGGACTGCTAAAGGTGCTCTAGATCCCATACGTCTGAACCTAAGGTATAACACATCATAGCGCAAGAGAAAAGTAAGCGTCAGTACTTTGAATGTACTGGTACACTAGATGAGGTAAGGTTGAATGCAAGGGCTTATGCATGAACATAACTTAACTGGATAACATGAGAGTACTGAATGAGGATACATGCATGAATGCATACACTATAACTGAAATCATTGTAACACTGAATACTAACTTCTGAGTACTTAAACTTCTGACAACTGAGTTTGCTACTACTGACATCTGAGTTCACTAACTCTGGAATACTGAATAACTGAATCTACTCATAATAATAATGATTGGCTATATCTGAGGTCAGGCCTATCTAGTGGGTGACCTCTGAATCTACTGATAGTGTTGATGATGGATTATATCTAAGATCGGGCCTGTCTAGCGTGTGAGCTCTGAATCTGCAAATGAAGATAATAACTGAATGAGTTTGAGATCAAGCCTATCTAATGGGTGATCTCTGAATCTATGGAACTATCTAAGTTCCTCACTGAGCTATGTGACTGTATCTAACGGTCCTAGATCTGGAGAACTATCTAAGTTCTTAACTAAGACTAAATCTGAAGCAGCAACTGTGGGAGTTCTCACTTAACCAACATGCCCCGATCTGAACTAGTGAGGACTAACCTATAACCCTAGTTGAAAGGGCGTTAGTACCGTGCCATGGGTAAGGACACTACTATGGTCAAGCCTCTATAACGGGTGAACCTGAACAAAAAGTCAAGCCTAAGGCATCGGGTGACTCCTAGAAGGTAGTCAAGAATTAATCTAATGGGTGACTCCTAATCCTAAGCTGGCTATGTAGTTCTGGAGTTCAGGGACTGATACTAACGACTCTACCTCTTTAACGAGGAAGCAGTTTTCCCTACACTCTCTCGATGCTAGTTCCTACTCCTAACTAAAAGACACTGAACTGATTCTTAAAGTGCATTAGACTGGGCTGAATCTGTTATTGATTATCTTACTTGACTGATCTGGTTGAGTTCACTTGATTCCATTGTCTGACAGAATACTTCTTAATTCTACTTTTTGTCTGAATGCTACTGAGTTCTATAACTTACTTAGCTTTACTGAATTCTGAATACTACTGAGGTTCGAACTAGATACGAAACTGAGTTAGACTAATACAGAGATTGGATTGAACTAGTACTGAGATTACTGAATTTTCTTAAGTTCTGTAGCTGACTGAATTCTATGATCATAGCACGACTGAGATTATCTTGAGACTGACACGGCTCTAAACAAGCACTAAGTTTTCGGGTATAAATACCCCCAGGACTCGATTTCATAAATAAATAAGATAGGACCGCATTTAAATATCATGACAATGGACTTTCACTCACAACACAATTAATATGATATCTCGTCAATCACTTGAATGTCATAAACATGTAAATGTATAGGGTATGCATAATAATATCTCATAGTTGTTCAATAAGGAATACACATGAATAAGAATGAATGCAACCTATCATAATACATTCACTAAGGCATTTCAACAAATGCTTGGCATGCATTAGTTATCACATAATTGGGGATTTCATGCTTAACATACTAAAAAGGGACTATTCTCTTAACTTAAGCATTCTATCAAACATATGGGGAGCATGTTTTGGTTGTACCACAGATTCTATATTTAATTATCATGAATACATCAATATCATGCAACTTGAAGGGGTTTTATCATGAACATCACATAGTAGGATCAAAGCTTGGATCTTTGAAATCAAATCATGAATTAAAACTCATCAACAACATGAAATTCAATTTCTATTCACAAAAATCATGACAATGTCATAAATATATAATCTTGAATTTAGAAAAGGATTCTTGAACTTCTTGGTGAAAGAAACTCAAGAATCAACATCTAACATACCTTAGTTCTTGATTTTACGAAGACTGACGGAGAAACTTCTTGAATTTGAATCCCTCAATTGGAACCCTAGCTTGTTCTTGAGAGGTTTGTGAGAAAAAGAAGTATATTTTTCTTCAAGTAGGGCTAAATCCCTATTTGGGAGCTTATATATGGGTGGAAAGGGACCATTTTGCTCTTAAAACAACCCCAAAATTGAGTGTTTATGTCACTTGGGCCATAAGATATGCAGCGCACACCTTATCGCGTAATCTAGGTTGTGGGGTGCACACCTTATCGCATACATTAGGTTGTGCATATCACACCTTATAACATAAGTTAGGTTGTGCATCGCACACCTTATACTAGGCGACGCACTCCACTTTGCAAAGCCATAACTTCTCGCTTGGGTGTCGGATTTTGGCGAAATTGGTATCGTTGGAAAGCTAATTCGATTTTATAAAATTTAGTGGGTATAAATATTCCAAAATACCACATATACATCAAGTTATTCTCATTCAAATATGACCCTTACAAAATTAAACACTAAAACTTGATGGATTCGAAAGCTCTTAGCTTTCCTTACTCTAGGTGACTCTTATAAACACGCTTAATACATCTTAAGCTCTCTTATCACTATGATAATCATTGTAATTCATTCACTCAAATATGAATTAAAGGATAGGAGGTTTCATACGTAGGAACAATGGCTCATTTTCTAGCTTAGAAATATACGGGGTATTACACTTATAAAATGAAAAAATTCCAACACTTAGCCAAATTTTCTAAGTGTCATGACTCTCTTGGCATGCTTTAAAATCTCTAACGACTAGAAAAATTTATGGGGTCTTACAGTTTACAGTATGATTGATACTCTTGATGGTTATGTGGCTTGTTTGTGAGCACTGTTTGACCTGTTATTGCTGTATTGTTGATCCATTGAATATTTTTTATGTGACGATGCCTGTTTACTTGTTATTTAATTTATGTTTTGTATATGCTATTAAATTGAGTTGGCCTATGATACCTACCAGTACATAGTGGTTTGTATTGATACTACTATGTACTCTTCTTTTGTTGAGTGTAGAAAATGTTCTAGAGGCTCAGACATAACCTCACCTCTAGAGTTTGATAGCAGATCTTGATCCAAGGGTAAGCACTCCATCTCCAGGCTACCATGGGTCATCTTATTTATTGTTATCCATCTTTCGAACAATGAAATATTCTTTATTTACTTTATTTTTTAATATCTATTTAGACATGATCTTTGTTAATAGTTCTTGTTCGATGACTTTCGGGTCTTGGGGATTTTAGTAAGTAGTTTGTTTGAATTCCATATTAATAATGATTAGTCCTGAATTATTATTATTATGTTGATTTTATAATAATATCATCTTAATATTGACTAAGTGATTGGGTAATGGTTCGGTTTAGATGGTTCTCCCACAGGAAATTAGTGTGGGTTCCACTCATGGCCATTTGGGTCGTGAAAACTTATCAAGTACTTTTTCAATGTAATGAGACTGTGACATAGCCAACCCTTGTGGAGTTCTATAAATTCTTATTCCTAAGATCACATCCGCAACTCCAAGGTCTTTCATATCAAACTTGCTCTCAAGCATTTGTTTTGTAGCACTTATGTCGGAAATGTCTCTACTTATGATCAACATATCATCCACATACAAACAAACAATGATCATGTGATTTGGAGTGTCTTTAATGTAAACACATTTATCACATTCATTTATTTTGAAGTTGTTTGCCAACATGGTTTGGTCAAACTTTGCATGCCACTGTTTGGGTGTTTGTTTTAGTCCATAAAGTGACTTAACAAGTTTGCACACTTTCTTTTCTTTAACAGAAACCACAAAATCCTCAGGTTGTTCCATGTAAATTTCTTCCTTCAATTGTCTATTTAAGAATGTTGTTTACACATCAATTTGATAGATTTCAAGATCATAATCGCTGCTAATGCAACAAACATACGAATGGACATTATCCTTGTTACAAGTGAGTAAGTATCAAAATAATCAACGCTTTTTTTTTCTAAAGCCTTTCACAACAAGGTTTGCCTTATATTTGTCAATAGTACCATCAGCTTTCATCTTCCTTTTGAAGATTCATTTAGAACCTAAAGATTTATTTTTTGGAGGAAGATCAACCAACACCCAAGTGTGGTTTCTCAAAATTGAATCAATCTTACTATTGAATGCCTCTTTCCAAAAGGATGAGTCCTAAAACGACATCACTTCTTTAAACGTTTGAAACTCATTTTCAAGAAGAGATGTTACAAAATCTGATTCAAAGAAAGTTGATGTTCTTTGACGTGTACTTTGCCTTGGATTCTCATCATTAAGTACATTCTTGTTTGGTTCATCTCGAGGTCGTTTAGACCCTCCACTAGATAGCTCATGTCCAGTTTTATATGGATAAATGTGTTCAAAGAGCTCAACATTATCTAATTCAATTATTGTATTTTTATAGATATCCGAATGTTCAAATTTATGAATAAAAAATCGACATGCTTTTTTGGTTTTACCATATTCGATGAAAATACAGTCTACAGTTTTTGGTCCTATTTTTATCCTTTTAGGTATAGGAACTTGGACTTTGGCTAGACACCCCCACACTATGAAATATTTCAAGTTTGGTTTCCTTTCTTTCTATTTTTTATATGGAATGGATTGTGTCTTGCTACGGGACACTCTATTGAGTAATCGATTTGTTGTAAGGATAGCTTTCCTCCACAAGTTTTACGGTAAACATGAATTTATGAGTAAGGTATTCATCATTTTCGTCAACGTTTAATTTTTATTTCTACAATTCCATCCGATTGAGGTGAATACGGGGCAATAGTTTGATGGACAATTTCATTTTTCAAATATAACTCCATAAAAGGAGATTCATAATCTCCACCCCTATTACTTCTTATCATTTTGATCTTTTTATCCGACTGATTTTTCAACTTCAGTTTTATGTTGCCTAAACACGTTTATTGTTTCATCCTTACTATTTAGCAAATAAACATAACAATATCTAGTGCAATCATCAATAAAAGTTATGAAATACTTTTTTCACCACAAGATGGTGTTGACTTCATATCACCAATATCGGTGTGAATTAAGTCTGAGGGATTGAAATTCCTTTTAACAAACTTATACAGATGGTTAGCATACTTAGATTCCACCCATATTTGATATTTTGATTTATTTCACTCAAAGTTAGGAAAAACTTCTAAGCTAATCAGTTCTCTCAAGGTTTTATAATTGACATGTCCTAAATGACTGTGCCACAAATCATTTAACTCTTGCAAGTAAGAAGAAGCCTCAGCTTTCTTGATTTCAACAATCATTACATCAAGTTTGAAAAGGCCATCATTGAGGTAGCCCTTTCTTACATATGTTTTATTCTTGCTTATTACAACTTTCTCCAAAATAAACACATATTTAAATCCATTATTAACAAGAAGTGTTGTCAACACTTTTTCTTAATAGTAAGAACACGAAGAACATTATTGAGAGTCAACACCTTTTTGGAAGTCATTTTTAGGAATATCTTCTCACTTCCTTCAACCTTGGTTGTTGCATTATTTTCCATGAAGATCATTATTTGGAACCATTAGTATCATAAGTAGCAAAAGCTTCTTTGTCCACACAAACATATCTAGTGGTTCCTAAATCAAACCACTATTCATTTGGATTTTCAACTAGATTGCATTTAGTGATCATAGCACACAGATTTTCAATCTTTAGAATTGCTTCCAGCATGTTTATCTGATTCTTTTCTTGTTCTTATTCCGAACTTGACTATTTAGAGCTTTGTGGCCAATATCACTATAATTGTAGCACTTGCCTTTGAACTTTTTTTGTTTAACTATTTCTCTTGTCCAAAAGACTTCTTCATCTTCTTATTATTTGGAGCATCATCCTTAATGGATTTGCAACCATCATTGATGACTTCTCATTCAACTCATTATCTTCTTCTATCTTGGGATGACTCACAAGATCTTTCAAATCAGATAATTAACTTTCAATCATTTTTTTTTTGGAACATGAGGATCTCTACTTGTGAACATTTGCATTTCAAGTTTGGCCAGCCAAAATGATATCATTTGTTGCCATTCTTTGAAGTTCATGTCAAATTATTTTTTCGATTTCTCTGATGTTTTCATTACTAGAACAATATCTGAACGACTTAATGACGCAACATTGATTGCCGTTGGGACAACACAATTCACGACTGAATCAATTTGTTGTTCAGTTTTATTCATCATTTTTCTGTCAATCTTTGACATACACTTTAGTATTTCAGAATACTATCAATAAAGACTTTAAACTTGAACCAACTTGTTTCTAGTCAATGATGAAGTTTTTGTATCTTCAAATCATCAATTGAATGAACTTTGTAATCTGACAAAGTTTTTATGACTTTAAATCAAAATCAAATTCAAACAGAGTGAAATCCCATAAATTTTAAACTCCAGAAATCAATACATAGATTTTAATGAGTCGGTGAAATTTTTATATTCTTCGAATCAAATTTCCACACTGATTTCTCGGTGAAAAAAATTTATATTCTTCTAATCGAGGGAGTAGAAATCAAAATATTTTAATCTCCACAAAATCAAACTTAATATAGATTATCCAAGTACTTGATCTATAAATTGTGATATTTTTTCCACCAAGCAAGCACAAAAAATAAATATTTTTTTATTATTATATCGTTTCCTTAAGATTATTGTTTTTCGAGTTTAGTAAAATTTGTATTTTACAACAAGAACTCCAAACACATATTCAAATTAATCATATGACTAATCAAATGAAGTAACTCTGTATTCACAATATGAACTTCAACAATAAGTTCAACCCAACTTATTAACATCTACAAAATGAAGTTCAAACTATTTTCTGGAAAATAGCAAAATCAAATGTTTAGAAAAAAATGAAGATTAGAAGATTCAAGTCCACCGAATTCATGGTGTGTCCTTAAGGAAATTATTCTCCTCAAGTACCCGAGATTATAGAATATAGCCTCCCAGGATAAAATGAATTACTTCGACAGAATAGCGGTACGTCAAACTCTGTCGAACTACCAACGCACTCAACGACAGCAAATCACACCGGAATTTTTCAAGAAAGATGAGAGTTTTTACTTCAAAATATTTATTTATATACTTTAGGAAAAATTCAGATATCTATAGCCATCAAGGTGTTGTTTCATGAAGAATAACAATGGTGCACCCCTTCATAAAGGTGCAACTCTTCGGAAAAGTCACAACACATTGGAAAGGTCATAACCATCCAAACCGAAAAGGTGCCTATTCGAATTACATCCTTTCTCTTGGTGTCTTTTCGAAAAAACACTTATTCATTTTTCATTCACACCGCTTAAAAACCTAACACTACTTGCTATTCGAGAAGCTTCAAATATTGACTTCTCAAAGTTGATAAAATAATAAACAACTTTGTTGCAGGGTGAAAATACAGAGTATAAGAGTAAAGTCATAATCCTGCATTAGAAATATTGGAAAATGAACCAACAGAAACAAAAGTTACATAGCATCAAATCGTCCAATATATGATGGAATGATTGACATACTGAAGAACATATTCTGTTATTAGTTTAAGTTTCTTTTACATTTGAAAAGAACAAATTTCATACATCAGCAATCAATATAAAAAGGGTCCCTCCAAGA
Source organism: Capsicum annuum (assembly GCF_002878395.1). NCBI lineage: Eukaryota > Viridiplantae > Streptophyta > Magnoliopsida > Solanales > Solanaceae > Capsicum > Capsicum annuum. The sequence continues at coordinate 30,867,360 of NC_061121.1, forward strand.
CTCTAAGGTCAAAATCAATACAAAGAAAATGGGTGCTAACTATTCAACAACTTTGCATGAAGCTCATACTATGCCAATCACACCACAAATCAAGAGGTCTCAAGTCATTGTTTTCCACTCTTCAACAAAATGGAAGCTCCATTTTGATTCTTTGAAAGATACAAACAAACTGGTAACCATTTTGCAAGAACTAATTTTCTGCTAATTTCTCTAATGAGATATTGTATATCGAATTAACTTATATACATTAACGGTGTAAGAGACTATCGCTATATTTAGTCGTCTTTTGAGTGACCTGATAGGGTAAAAAATATGTTACTTGTGTTATAGAAGTCAGACGGTACTAATCATTGGTATCTTTTGTTCTGTTGCTACTAGGTTGTTATTGACTTCACCGCAACATGGTGTGCTCCTTGCAAATATATGGAACCAGTTCTTAATGACTTTGCTGCTAAATATACAGACGTTGAGTTTGTCAAGATTGATGTTGATGAATTGGCTGTATGCGCTTATTCTCTTTAACTTTACAACCCTTTTCTTTTATCCCCTACTCTTTTGATATTTAAACAGATACTAATTTCTCAAATCTTGGATAAATTGTAAACAGGATGTAGCTCAAGAATATGGGGTTCAAGCTATGCCAACATTCGTGCTGATAAAGAAGGATAAGGTAGTTGACAAGATTGTTGGGGCAGATAAGGATGGGCTACAGAAGAAGATTCAGAAACATAGAGCTATCTTCATCTAAGCAAATCAAAAGCACACATATCGTTTTAAGCAGAACATACTGAAATGATAGTCATATAAAATAAAAGTCATTAGCTGTCACTAAGAACTAGCTATGTATCTTTCAGTTGTGTCTCACTTGTGATAGTAAAATTTAAAGAGGCAGATTTAAGCACTAATGTTTGGTATATTTTGATTTGAATAAGTAAAAGTCTTTCTGGTTTCTGTGTTCATCGAATGTCTTTCCATATTCATCAGTGTATCCCTTGCCCCTGAAGTCCCCTTAAGAATTTAGATTATGACAATAAAAAAGTAACTTTGACATTGCCATACGGCATCTTTGTCACGGAGAATCTATATACTGATAAGATAAATGAATATAAATAAAATACATTTATTATGTGCCTGTCATCCTCATTAAGTTGGGTAATGAATAGGGAAATCTTCATGCAAAGCAAATATAATCCAAAGGAGAGATTTCATCCATACCAATGCTAAAAGGTTCAACGCAATATATTCATCAAAGGTCTGCCATAGATGGACGACACAATTTAGAACACAGTGCCACTACTCGCAACTACAATACTTGATATATAGGATCCACCTCCAAATCAAACACAGATATTTAACTACTTACTGCTTTTACATCCAACAAAAGAAAATATAAGCAGATATAATAGCTGCTACATTAGCTCCTCTTTTGGCGCTTACTATTTGTAAACGTTGAAAGGCATCCTGAAGACTATATCCTAATATGCACATTTTCATTTCTACAGAAGACCTTAAAGTATTTACATTCCGCAGCACCTCCAAGCTAGTGTTAGTGACACCTTAAGTTGAATGTAGGACTAGTCAATGCTCCTGCACAGCACCCTTCTGAGATCAGATTTCTGATCTGCACTTAGCCTTGATGGAAATCTAATGTCAAACTTGATCTTCAAATTTCCTTTGTTGCCACGTTCCTTGGATATTGGCATTCCCTCATTTGGGATTATCAGCTCTTGTCCTGGTTTGACAACTTCTGTGATTGGTATTGTGAGTTTCCTTTCGTCCAAAGTGGTCAAACCAATAGTTTTCCCAGTGAGAGCATCTAATAAGGAAATTTTCTGATTGATCACTAGATCATTTCCATCCCTCTTGAAGACAGCATGTGGCTTTTCCTCTATCACAAAAACAAGATCACCAGGGGCAGCTCCATGTTCATAGTTCCCTTTCTCTGGAAAAGTTATTTTTGTGCCTTTCTTCCAACCAGGTTTGATGTGTATTGCTAAGACCTCTTCAACAGTTGTAGGCTTGCTGCAAAAACAATCAAACACATGGAAGAAAAGTGATAGAACTTGAGATTAGAGCCACTGAGTGGAACAATTGAGTGAAACTTCATAAGTTAAAACATTCATGGCTTGTAATCTGCATATTCGCAGAACTTTATTGTCAATATTTGCATTGATTTGCTACCCCTACCCTCACCTTGATCCTCCAAGAGAACTATTGCTTTCAGTAGTTAAAACTTTTGCCTCCCATTAACTATAGCATTTAAAGTAGTTTATCACTGCACCAGAGAATCAAAACACTCAACACGATCAATCAGCATCCCAAAGTGATCATAAGCTTTATCTATAAAGAAAATGGGCATGGGACTTGACTCAAACACTAAAGTTAGTTCAGGAGGTGAGGATTACCAAAGACCATACACACCAAGAACTGGACATCTGGAGTGTGAACAATATAACATTGGGTAAACCAACAATAAGGATAGGGTTGGCTCAAATACCATGTAAAAAAATGGAATTTAGGCCAAACTTAACACGAAAAGCTAGTTTATGATGTGAGACTATATAAGGAGACAACAACTCATTCCCCATGACCAATATGAGTCAATTAATATTTTGAACAAGGGAATTGCAACATTTAGGAGATCAATGTACGCCCCAGGTGACCATAAATAAGCATTAAGCAACAGTGACTTTGATATATATATCTGCTAATTGGGTTGGATTTAAGAGCTTTTGATCCCTATAGAAGAATTCCCATGTATTTTCTCTAAAACAGTCGCAATTAACATATCTTTTTCACCTTTTAGACTAATTAAATAACAAGAAACGACAGAATTACACGTTTTGTAAAAAAAGGATGTGCAAAAGCGCAAGAGCTAAGAAAACAAATATCTAGTACACTCCATTAGCTAAAAAACATTTGGTCAAAGATGCAGTAAGACATTATTCTCACTTACAGATATTTTTTTAAGTGATGGGTGCAGAAACAACTTTATAGTAGGTTGATGGCTAGTGTAAAACTAGTTAATTTACGATACTTTGTTTACAGATTTGTATGTCAGTAAAAATTTAGAACTTCGAGTATCACAGAACCAAATTACTAATGGAATGAAACAGATTCAGTCAGAGTGAAATGGGTATTGATCCTGTAGCCAGCCTCAACTATTCGTTGTTGTAAAAATAGTTTTCAACCATGAAAATCCAAAAATATGAAATTAATAACTTTACCCAAGTAAGTTTTATCTTTCAGAACAAAAATTTGACACTAACACAGGATAATGAACCTATTTCATCGTCAATTCTATCAAATTGGTTTGCTGCAATAGCAAGGTTAACCTTGCTGCCAGTGCAGAGCATAGTTTTTATAGCTATTTCAAGCAAGATACTGGCTGATACACATTGGGATGTCAAAGAGCTATGGAACCATCTACCGTACTCCACCATGGACGTGGTGTGAGAACAGAATTATAGGATATTTTAATCGTTGAACCAGGTAGCAGAGTTAAAACTATGATAGCAAATGCATAACATATGCACTAAGGCCAGTAGCAAAGTGAATCTTGACCATTAACTTCTCTGAATCTATGACCAACAACAACAAAACAATGCATCTGTAACCCCTCAAGTGAAGTCTGGAGAGAGTAAGATGTATTCAGTCCTCACCCCTCCCTTTGTAGGGTAGAGAGACTTTTCCAATAGACCCTCGGTTCAATGAATTTATGACCATAGAGGCATAAAGAACCCCAGTTTCGCCGAAACACCCAAAAAAAGTGACAAGCAATTCATCAATTAAAGGAAATCATTTTCTATCCTATAGAGTCCAGACAAAATACCAAACCACCTACTTCTGATGCTACATTTGATGATTAAAAATGAAGATTTGCCCCAGCTACATTACAATTTTGATTCAGAAATTACGTCAAAGCCCAAATGTAATTTACAATAATCTCAGTCAACAAAAAGTAAATTACTGTAACTTTTTGCTTTAAGAAAAGGAAATTGACTAAAAATTAACAAAGCCATGCTACATTAAAAAACTATTTCCATTTTTCGAAATCATCAACGCATTTAATATAGTAACAAAGATTTGCAATCACAAAATACTTACAAAATATACGTATAATTTAAGGTATTCGTACCCGGAGTCATCAAGAAGAATCCTTGAGATCTTCATTTTCCTTTTAGATCCCTTGTAAAGCTCCTCCAAGCTACACGGAAGTTTATTCTCAACCGGTGCCGCCTTCTTATCTATTCCGACACCAGAACTACTACTATAACCATCCGATCCACCGAAAAACTCAGCAAAAATATCCTCTGCATCACGCGTATTGAACCTAAACCCTCTACCATTACCACTGCCACTGCCAGTGCTAGTCGGAGATGCAAATTGACCAGACTTCAACGCGTCCTCGCCATACAAATCATAGATCTGACGCTTTTGAACATCACTAAGCACATCATACGCCTCAGAGATCTGCTTGAATTTCGCTTCTGCTTCTTTCTTGTTCTGATTGTTCTTATCCGGATGCCATTTCATTGCTAATCGCTTATACGATCTCTTTAAATCTTCTTCACTCGCATTACGAGATACTTTCAGTATGTTATAGTAATCAATTCCCATTATAGTAACCGGAAATGCAATTCTACGTGAACAATGTGAAGAGTGAAATGCGCAGCGTAGATGAAATGGTTGACGTTGAGCTAAGATGCGCTGGCTGAATGGATGAAGAGGATGAGAGATTTTTGTATTTGAATTTTGTTAAGATGACTGTGTTGTTACAGAATGATAATGACTAGGACAAAGGGATAAAGAAGTGAAGCAACTTACATAAAAAGGATAGAAGAATCTTTTTCTGTTTTTGATTTTTATTCGAACTTATATTTGAGCCCGATTAATACAAATTTGTGTCCAATAAAGCCACTTGGAGATGTTTATATCCAAAGCTCGAAATCGACTAGATGAGAGATAGAAGGATCATGCAATATATATAGCCTTCTTTTGTGCGAAAAAAAAAAAAAAATTGCTTCTTTTTTGCAACTTTTTAAAGCTATAACCTTCCTTTTTGTGCAACTTTTTAAAGATATTAATTTTTCACTTTTATTACTGTGGTGAAGCTTAAATTATAGAGGTCAAACTAATAATTTTTGTGTACTTGTGAATATACAAACTTTAATTTGTTTATTTTCTTCGTATTGAAGTAGTGTAATATGTCACAAAAGTTGACCAAAATATTTAAAAGCACTTGAAAAATGACTAGACACAAAGTTTCTCATTTTTATTTATTTTTTTCTCTGTTTTAATTTTTATGATGATATTTGACTCATAAAATTTAATTAAAAAATAAAATTTTTGAAATTTATTATTTAATACAACTTATAAATATTATGTTAATCCTTGTCAACTTGATTTTATTGTTCCTGACAACAAACATGCATGAATTATTTTACGAAGTAGATTTTTCAATGTAAAATTTAAAAATATATCTCTTTATAGCACCAGTACCAAGTATGCTAAGGTTCGGGCAATTATCATTAATAATCTAGACCAGCATCAACAATGTTTTTAATATACTCCTACTAATAATATAAATAGAATTCAAAAATAAAAGAATATACAGATACATCGTATTCTTAATTTTAATAATCTTGTCCATCTCTAAATAAGCTATTTTTTAACTTGGCACATTCTCAAGAAACTTTTTATTCCTATACAACTAAGTGTCTTATCCCAAATAAATACTTTGAAAAAAATGTTACTCTTTGATAAGTACGTGGCTATGTAAAAATAATTATTTAAAAAAGAATTAAATTGAAAGAATATTATTAATTTCTTTTTTATTATCTAAAACACTACTTCCTCAATTCCATATTAATTGATCATTATATTAAAGGTATATGTCTCAAATTACTTGTCCATTTAATAAATTAAGATAAAATTAATAAAAAATTTCTCATTTTACTCCAATAATTAATACTCTTTGAAATTGAACGCAAAAAAAAATTGTAAAGTTTCAAAAAAATATTTTAAAAGGTAAATTAGTAAAGTTATTTTTTTATTTATAATTTTTTAAGAAGCGTATAAAATTTAAAATGATCAATTAATACGGAACAAAAAGTACTTGTTTAACAACAAAATAAAAATGTTAAATCCTACATTAGTGTAAAATTTGGTGTTTTTGACCTGTAACCCACCAGCAAATTTTATAGTATTATGTTGGTGTGACATTATTCATGAGTAAAATATAGAAGAGAGAGAACATAAAAGATATATGCTCTTTTGGGTGTAAAAAATAATGTAATGAATTTGAGTTAGTTCCACCATTTTGATGGTAATGAATTGAAGATAACTCTAAAACAACATAACTTCTAGGTGGGAGTATTTATCTTCAAATAATTTCCCCTCCCAAGTGAAAGACTATGGCAGAGCAGTCATAACTAATGACAACGTGGCTAAATATGATTTGATATCAAATGGCTTTGATGACAAAGCTGTCTGTTGGTAAGGTAGTAGGCGAAGAGAACGTGCAAGAGAGTAATGGTGTGGGGACCCACAGACAGTATCTTCAGTTGGAAGAGAATGCGGTTAAACAGAATCTGTTCTGGCGTCGTTGTGTGGCAATTTGGCAACTTGACGGCGGACCCCTTCACGATGTACTAGTGATATTAACGACGTTTGAAATTGTTAAGGCTATTGTTTGGCAGGGAGGTAAGAGTAATAATTTTGAGATAATGAACGTTAGACATGAGTAGGGAGGTTTACAAAATAGCAAGGAAGAAGGTTAAATTAGCAGTTACAGTTGCTAAGTCAATAGCGTTCGAGAGCTTATATGTGGGGTTAGAGGAGAAAGGCCGGAAAAAGAGGTTGTATAGGCCTAGTCTTGAGTGGAAGGATTGTGATCTCGATCAAGTGAAGTATATTAAGGGGGAGGATGGTAGTGTTTTAGTGGCGGATGTTCACATTAAGAGTAGATGGCAGGAGTACTTTCATAGCCTTCTGAACGAGGAGGTGGACAGAGGCATTGAGTTAGGGGAGTTGGAGCACTCGGAGAAGAGCCGTGATTTCAGTTATTGTAGGCGTTTTAAGGTTGACGGGGTTAAAAAGGCTATTCGTAGGATGCGGAGAGATAGGGCGACGGGGCCAGATGAAATTTCGGTGGATTTTTGGAAACATGCTGGTGGGGCAGGTTTGAGGTGGTAGAGAGGTTGTTTTCAAGAAATCCTCGATCCAAGGGCAATCAATTCAAGTAAAAAGAAGAGAAAACAATGAAAAAAATATACAATTAATAAGAAAAGCATGACAGAACCTACAGTCCTACACGCAAGAAAATAATAACAACCGCAAAATAATGAGGTATTCAAAATACAAGAAACACCATATGACAATAGATATCAAAAGTAAGAACTACAATAATGTGATTAATACGATGACAAACTCCCGCAGCCCTAAACCTTCTAGAAACAACACAATACTCTACTCCTTACTGATCTTCTATCCTACTATGCGACCTTCACAAATTTCTATTTAAAGTCATATCCTTGGTAATACCAAATAGTGCTATATCCTGTCTAATCACCTATTTTTAATGCTTTTTAGGTCTAACTCTACCTCTTTGCGTATTAACTATAACCAGTCTCTCGCACCTCTTCACTAAGGCATTTGCATATAAGCTCTTTACAGGTCCAAAACATCTCAGTCTTACTTCACTCATTTTGTCTGTCACAGAGCCCACTTTTAATTTTTTTTTGGATGGCGTCATTGATAATCTTAGCACGTCGAGTATGATCTCACATCCATCTCAACAACCTTATTTTTGCAACATGCATCTTCTGAACATGAAAAACTTTAACTGTCCAACACTCCACTTCATATTGAAATAAAGTTAATCCCATATCTTATCCCAAAATTATTATTCTTGTCTCCCATAAGGATTGTTTGGAACGTTGATAAGGTGGGATATTTCAGGATTAAGCTTGGAATAACAATTATAGTGTTTTTGGTAGACGATTTAAATTTATCTGAGAACAAATTTATACAACTATCAAATACAATATAAATCTTTTTCAAGGCTTAATTCTGAGATATCCAATCTTTTTCCATTCAGTTTGAAATCATTTTATCCTATCTCTCATGTGAAATAAATTAATCCAATCGAAATACATTGGCCAAACATGCAATAAACCTCTCATAAAAGAGTTTTGGACCAATTCATGGATTAGATAGAAAGTGTGGCCCATAATTAAGATATAAAATAGTGTTCGTTTTAATTCTAGTGGCCCAATTTGAATTATACATTGGCCCACTTGCCCATAGGTATCTTTACAATTGCAAATGAGATGGTACCACGCCCAAAGGTTAGGTAACGCCAATTCTCAATTATTAGAGCACATGAGAGAGATACAACAAGAACACAAAATTTGAACCTAGATTTTTAAAAGGTGCTTTCTGTTCAAAATTAGCAAAATTAATTTGGTAATCTAGAATAATTTATGTTTTATGAAGGTAAACAAATTAATAATATAGATTCCACTTGTGAAATTATACTAGATATATTATTTGTTGGACGTAAACCAAATAACAATATAAATCAATATGAGTACCCGGCAGAGGCCGATCTGCACGGGAAGTAGAAGGGTCATTAGACTCCGTTAAAATGTGATTATAACTAATATATTAGAGACGGTCATATAGTTTAGATATCTAAAATGCAAAGCAAGTTGGGCTACATGTCGAATTCTCTGCTTAACGTCTCTCATTACACACAAAAAAAAAAGATATTTAGTGCAACTAGTTATTGAGAATAGCTTAATTTACGCTAAATTATGTTTTTTTAGAGGAAATTATTAGTGACAATTATTTTAGCGGTCTTTGTAAATGCCTTTAAAATCTATAACGACATTTGATCCAATTACAATTAGCTAACATTGATAAAAATTTCAACACTCTTTATTAAATTACATATTTGTTGTTGCTAAATTTTTTTTGGGGAAAAGGGTCAAATTTACCCCTCTATTTAAGTTTAATAGCTAAGTTTACCCTCCGTTAGACTATCAGGTCATATTTGCCCTTGCCGTTAGCAAAGTATTCACGTGTGCCCTTTAATTTAACGGAATGAGCTTAAATTATAATATATTATCAATTTTTAAAGATAAAACCCATTTCCTAGAGGAGAGAAAGAGACGACACCATTGTTGATCGTAATGCTTTGATTCAAGAAATGGACGACGTCATTGCTGCTCTTTGATTGCAGGACAGCTCTACAAATGACAACAATATTATAACCAACAACAATGCATAGAACTATAGTTGAAGCTGCTCATGGTTCAACGAAAGATCCTACAACTGGCTACTTAAAAGACACAGATACTTCTGAAGCAAAGGTTCCTAAAAAGGTCAGACGACCAAAAGAGAGCAGACACAATAAGCAAGCCAAGATTCCAAGAGTGGGCAAAAATGGTGCGGAAAGTTTAAGTATGCAGGTTATTGCTACAACATCAGATGATTGGGCAAATCTGCTTGAGATGGATAGTGATAAGGAAGCAGATACACAACTCACATCATGGAAAGACAATTTGCGGTTGAACCAAATCAATTTTGATGAATCTATCATGCTAGTGCTAGTTTGCTCTTATACTGGGACTCCACAACCATGATAGAAATGGGGTCATGGTGGGTGGCAGTCAGCCTGCTGCACAACTACCATATCTATGTATCCATTACCTCAAATTTCAAATAAATGCTATTCCCCGGTAGGTGGTCGAAAGATGAGTGGTGGTGCCTTCAATAAATTGCTTAATCGTCTTGCTGCTCAAGATTATGACCTGTCTATTCCACTTGATCTGTAGGATTCAGATCAATGGGCTAAGCATGGCACAAACCGATACAACACATTGAAATAGCTTCCATGTGCACGTTGAATTGGAACCTCACAACAGGAAATGAATTTTATATTTAAAAATTGATAATTTATTGTAATTTGGATTATTCTGTTAAATTAAAGGGCATAGGTGAATACTTTATTAACAGCAAGGACAAATATGACCTGATAGTATGACGGAGGAAAAACATAGCTATTAAAATTAAGTAGATGGGTAAATTTGACCCTTTTCCCTTTTTTTATTGTTGTAGTATCTCTTTCTATGTTTGACACGAGTTTGAATCCTAATTGCAACATATCTTGGTTGTTTGCCCCTCCACCCTTTTTTCTTTTTGGACTGTTTAAAAGTCTCAAATCCGTTCCATGATTATATTAAAGATAATAAAGGTCGCCGCTGACGAACCTATTCAAATTTTGGGTCCACTTATATATCCAAATTATAGTTTAACAACTATATTCTCACTTAAAGTAAAATTTGGGTCAACATAATTCTTATCGCGAAATGTATCTTTACAAAGTTAGAAATGAAACTATGGATTTAGAGAGAGAAATACCAGCTTCTCTCTAAAAATTCATACCACCAATTAACGTTGAGTATGACCCATTCAACACTACTACACGTTGAACCATCCACACACATACCATCGAAACCCACAAATATTGACTATTTTCAAATGGTGGATGCCCAACAAAAGTCATAGTTACTGGAAAACTCTTCAGAGAAAATGCTCTTCCATTGTTGACCCAAAGATGCTGTCCTCCTACCAGTAGATGGCGTCATTAATCTCACGATTATGGACAAGAAAAGATTGTATGCACCATGACAACACTCAACTATCGTTAAAGTCTTTAAGAGGAAATTTAATCACCGGTACCTCAAAACGAAACTCTCAGATCTAGGGAAATACAAAAAATATTTCAATCTCATAGATTTGGGACTTGAGTTTTATACAGTCAACTTAACATCAAGGAAAGCAAAAGTAGAGTGCTACACGAAGGTACATGGTTTGTCGCCGATGCTTTCCTATCTGTTAGAAGTTGGAAACCCAAATTTCTTCCTAACAACAATCAAATAATTTTGACGATAAGCTAGCTTCGGCTACCACAACTCCCTACAAAATTCGACGACATGGTAATTTTGGAACAGATGGAAAGAAAAGTTGGGAAGTTCCTTCAAGTAGACATATGCACCTCATATACTCTCAGGGCAGATACGCCAGGATTTCTATAGAAATCCTTCTCGAAACACCACGAGGACATCTATTACAATCGACCAATATGTCCAAAAAATATGCTACGAGAAGAAAGGGATACTTTTCAATGGTTGTGGCAAATTGGATCACTATCATCCCATAAAGGTAAAGATGTTCGATGCCTCCACTGGTAAATTTCTTAATACCAAGAAGTTTGCATATAAATCCACAACTCAGAAAGGGGACGACGGTGAAGAAAAGTCTCTTAACTCCACTAACCTATCCAACTGTTCTGTTGGGCCCTCCTCTACAAAAACTCTTGGGCCTCACACCTCAATACAAAATGGGTCAAATTTCTAATGGTCCAAGGGACACGAAGCCCACTCCTTGAAATTTAAACCTATCTTTACTCAGAAGTCAACCAGGAATAATACTCCTAAAGATGCTTCGCTAAAAAAAGAGTTGAATGCTCAAATCGAGATACCAACTCCTTTCTTACACTTAGTCTCAAAACGTCAATATCTCTTCTAAGAGATATGCCGGCTCTGAGCATGATCACTGTTGATGGAATGATACTATCACTCCCAATGGTCCATCCCAATGTTGATGCCTTCATGTTATGCTAACTCAAATCTTCCTTCTTACTCCCTCTCCTCAGGGAAATCACTGTGACTCTAATGTCAAATTTCTCTCAAATGCTCAATCTTCCTCCCATTACCCTCGCCTCAGAGCATTTTCCAGTAGATCACCAGCCAAGCTCCTGGCTCGAGATGGATCTACAGAATTGATGGATTCCCATCATAGCATCGGTGGGGGAAGAACTATCTTACTAAGGAACAAGGATCCCTCCCACCTAGACAACTAATTATTATAGAGTTGAACTGTGGCCTCATGAGCTACGACTAGATATGTAGACCACAACCCTGATGAATGTCATCAATTTAACAACTTTGGAAAACCTAAGCTCCTAGGCGCTCCAACTCTACCTTACATACGTTCATCAATACAATTGATGGTCGAATTATTTATTATTAACTTTATTGATAATTTTTATAAGTTTCTCTCGCTTCCTCACCATTCCTCTTACTTAAGGACACTCATTAGAGATAGTCAATCCAACGTGGTTCTTATTTCATTTCTTTGGTGAACAAGAGTCTTAAGAGAAAGAAGAAATGAAAAGAAAAGCAACAAAGTAAAAACTAGAAAATGATTATGGTGTGTTTAGAGAACTTCAATATATCTGCATTATTGACATTACAAATAAGTTTGGTGTGTGTGTCGAATAAAGTACTCTATAGCTCTCATCTCTTTTTAGCCTCTATTTTCTGAGGTATGAAAGATTGTGGTCATTTTAAATGAGTGATCAGTGTTCATTTAATTCTATGGTAAGCTCTAGAAAAAAAATACTATCTTTTGCTATTTTGTTATTTGAGTTGATACAACTACGAACACAGTTACAACTTTTTGATAGAGAAGCAAAAAAGGAAAATTGTATCTATACTGAGTTGTTAATCATTGAATTATTTTCCCAATGAGCATAAGGATATTGCTATATTTATTTTTCTACTGAACCATGTAGGAGTAAGATATTTCAAAGGTAAACTTTGAAGTCTAGCAGCAACAAAGATAGGAGATCTTTGTGACCTTTTTGAAGTTTCAATAAAGAATTCCTACTATTTTCTCTAATCTGGCATTCCCATAATTAAACTGAGCATTATATCACTTGTCGATACGTAGATTTTTGAGCTTACCATGTCATACATGAAGGTCATCCTTTTACCTTCGCTTTTAAAGATTTAGTTCAACTTATGTTGGTACATTTTTAGATCTGGAAGAACTTCTTACAAGAGATCAAGGTATGCTTCTTACAATTATCAATAAAGTTAATAATAAATAATCAGGCAACATCAATTGTATTGATAAAATTCATACTTTATACATATTCTGAATGTTTAGAAATCATACTTTCATACTTAATATAAGGTGGTTCTACATACCTTCTAGTGATGAGAATTTGATGAACACTCTACTCTTAGAGCCTTAGAACTTTGAATCTTAGCTAGTTTTCTATCTTTTGTGAACTAGGGGAAGTTGGAATGTTATTTGAGGGGTTAGAAATCTTATTTAATGATTTAGGGACATTTTGGGGTGGACAGGGGACGTTTTAATAGCATAAAATGACTTAAAATTTTTAGAGACCGTTTTGATAGGGTGAAAAAAGTGGCTGGAAAAAAGTTCTATAAAAGTGCTTTTGAAACTGCTGAACTTATTTTAAAAACAAGCAGTTTAGTGTTTGGATAAAAGTGCTGAAACTGAAAAAAAGTTATTGAAATGTTTGGTAAATAATGCTTTTAAGCCTTTTTTTGGTCAAAATGTCTGAAATACCCTTATAGCTGTTAATAATATATAGAGTTGATTATTATTAATTTTATTGCTAAAATGATTCAAATTAAAATTAATATATATTTTAATATATATAGATATATAATATTTTCATGAATGACTATTAATTTGTGCGCTAAAAAACTATTTTTTTAAGAGTTTAAGTGCTAAATGTTTGTGTTTGAAAAAGATAGTTATATATTAAAAGATTATTTGTTTCTTCATGGTTATGTTAAGATTTCGTATCATTAAGGTGCAATTAAAAGATAATTTATTTCTTCATAGTTATGTTAGTAATATTTATTTCAAATATTATTTTAATTTTCTTATATTGCATTGTTGAATTTATCGTGATGTAATGGTGAAATATTTTATATTTGACTTTATATAATAGTAGTAGAAAATGACATATCTATCCAAATTTTATAAGTATTTGTGTAAATTGGAGTTTGAAATTAGTAAAGACAGGCAAGAGAAATGTGAAGAGAATTTGGACAATTGTGATAATTGGCCAACAGTAATAAAATTTGGTCATGGTAATTAACTTTTCATTCAGAGAGTAATGCTTCTTTCCCGCCAACCAAACACCATCTTGACATCAACACGTTTTCTTATTTAATCACTCCCATCTTCTTTTGTTATTACTACCAACCTTTGCTTAATCTCTTTTATAATTAAATCAACTCAATGTCTTATGATATTGATCTGAGCTTGGAATATTAATAAAGTTGCAGTTATATAACCAAGGGATTAGAGGTTTAAGTTATAATATCCAGTAGTCGTCACGTATATTCAAAGCTAGTCCGAACATTACGATTATCAAATAAAAAATATAATAACGCGTGTTATGGAGCAACAAATAAATGAAAATAGAGTTAATGGTACCTTAGAAGAAAGAAGAAGAAGATTAAGGGGACATGAACAAGCAGCTGAATGGTTGTGAAGTGTGTTGTGTATAGGGTTGTTCAAAACCAAACTGTAACCATTAATCCAACTGCAAAATTAGTTTATTGGCTAATTGATAATGGGTTATCGGATTAATGATTGGAGAACGGATAAATTTTTTTTTATAATTGATGGCTTATTGGTGTGAGGACGAATTACTCAATTTTCTTATCGGGTAAATCGTTAACCCATTAAGAGTTATTGTAATTATATTTTATTCCTAGATATATAAGTATCTTTTGTCAATCCAACATATAAAACTCCATTTATTATTCTATTCACTTCTTAGTTTAGAAAATAACATGCCACTTCTTGTGACGTCTAACCAAAAAGTGCAGTCAGACTCTCTAAAATGTAAAGAAAATCTAAAATTAATTCTTAAACCAAAACATAAATTATTCTTGACAACACAAAGGACCACAATAAAAATGAAACAACCCAAATGTGTCCTTCACAAAGTTTGATACAAAACATAAAAATTGAAATAATATCAAACTTTTAATTTTTTCTGTTAATCCAGTAATTAAAAATGTTTCTACATACATTTTAGGTCTAGAAGAAATTCTTATTTGATTCGATGTTTTAACCTATTAAATAACTACACGAACAAAACTCAAGAAGCCTAAAAGATTGATAAATAGATCAATCATAGTATACAAACAACTTAGTCGGTGAAGAAACGGAGGAACTACCAATAATCGCTCGATATGTCATTATCTCTTAAATTTATCCGTTATACTGTCCGTTAATTGCTAATCCAATACCGAACCAACCGTTATCTTATTGGGTGGCTAGCGAATTAGTATATTTAAAAACTGATAATCAATAAGTCGAACCGCTAAGCATAATTATCCAACAGATAAGCAACCCTTGTTGTGTATTTTTGAGAAGAAATAAAAGTGTGCTGTGAAGTAGTGAAGAATTAGGGTTACAAGGGTAAATTTGGAATAAGGAATAATTATAAGGGACATAAATGTAATTTACTTGGTCAACTCTAATAGCTTATAATCTTCCAAAAAAAAAAAACTAAGAATGCTAGTTTCTTATTTTTGGCTTAAAAAAAAGCTAAACTTAACTTTTTTTAAGCACTTATAAAATTTGCCAAACACTTTTTTAAGCAAAAAATAGCTTATAAGCTATTTTGACCAACTCAAAAGTTAAGCCAAACACCTACTTAAAATGGGTTAAAATGACGTCTCATTGACGAAAAGGGAGGCGGTGGTGCGCATACCTTGGAGTAAGGCCTCTCCCTTGCGGGCGGGGCCATCGTGAGTTGCCCCATCACAACGAGGGTCCCACCGCATAAGTGAGGCAGTGGCCTCCCGCGGCGGTCAATATGCGGCGCGGGGTCTCTCTTGTGATGCATGGCCCGTTTTCACGTCTAAAATTGCCCCCAACGCTTTTGAACCCATCCCAAGGTGATTTATGCTCTATCTAGTCCGTCTTTAGCTCTATTTAAGTGCCCAAACACTCACAGGTTACAAATAATCACAAACACTGTTTTGATTATGTATCTACTATAAGAAATTCAATGTGTAATCTTAGCATGCAATGTGTATTCTTGAATAATCTGAGTCTTCAAGTATTCAATCATTTCATTTTTCGAATTTCAGTATTAGCCGGATTAGTCAACATTATTTATCTCTTTCGATGCAATAACAAGATCTTATTTGTAACAAGTGATTTTGTTGGTTGATTAATTGGTCTACTTTTTTCTCATGAAATGATTTGGATTGATATTAATCTGAATACAGTAAAATCATTCTATTAGATCAAATAAGTAAATTCAATCTAATAAGTACCTTATGCTAGACTTGAAAAATTCTGTGACTCGAATCTTTAGTAGTCTCTTATTTATTACTTGTATCTACTATTTAGACAGAATATCCTAACCCATTCTTGTTAAGAAACAAAAAGAAGCCTAAAAAAAAGAAGAAAGCAAGGGAAGTGAGGAAGAAAGAAATGTAGAAACAGAATACCAAGAGAAACACTCACTATTTTCATGTTTAATCTCTAGTTCAATCTTTCTTTCGTTCCTGACAAGTTTTAATGTTGATTTTGATTGGAAATATTTAACACTAGTGATTGATTAAAAATATAATTGGGGAACACGTTGTGGTCCCTTAATTCGGGTAGTCCAAATGGAGTAATTCATGCAATTATGTAAAGGTATGAGCTTCAAATTAGTGGAGGCTAATTTATTAGTGGGAATTTCTCAATACATTCGCTAGATGTCACAATTTCTCAAAGTCTAAGACGGATTCCTCCCAGAACTAACTAATAGATCTTGACGGAATTGTAACATAAAAAATTGACCATAGTTTTATAAAGAAATAACCCTAACACTTATTTCTCGAGAAGAAATGAGAATCATTTAATTAATAGTTGATCCAGTTCTTTGTTGTTTGAGAAATCCTTCACTTCAATTGGTACTTTTTTCATGAAAAACAGATATGCAATAGGAAATTTAGTGTTTCACTAAAATTTCAATTAGCATTCCATCTAACTTAGGAATAACTAAAGGATGATTAAAGCCTTAGTTCAAACAAAATGGTGTTTAAATAGCTACTTAGATACCTAGTTCAAATATAATACTTTCTAGAAAATGACGGTATAGATTAGATGTAGAATAAACGTAAAGGCTTTAGCCTTGAATTTTATTTCTTACTTTGTTACTTATACAAACAGAGGTGACTGCATTTAAATGAATATCTTACTGCCAGAAGGAGATTATTTTGGCGAGAAGTATATATATTATATACTTTCTCGTTTTAATTTGATTGTCTCACTTTGATTAAGTGGCATGAAATTTAAAAAAATACAAATAACTTTTGAATCTTGTAATGTTAAACTAAACATATATAGAATGTACCAAATGTCCTTTAATTTTATGATCTTAAACATGTTATTCGAAAAGTTGAAGTTAGAAAATATAAATAAAAAAAAAAGAGACAATCTTTTTAAAAAGAACTAAAAAAAACACGGCAAACAATTAAAATGGAGGGAGTATACTCTTTGTCATTTTCTTTTCTCACGATAGTCGATTTAGTTTATATTTGTATACACACATTGAAAAAAAAAAGGAGCTATCATTAAATCTATATGCTATATAAATAAAGGAGAAACATAAGCTTGTTAGTGTGTTACGCCTTAAAAGCCAATATTGGCATTTATCTTTTTTCTTTTTCTGATTTGTTGAGTTTTTTTAATCATTTTAATACTTTTCGTTTATTAAATAACTTCAATAATTACCTTTACTTTTACCATTCAAGCGTTCGCCCTTAGTAATCAAAATAAAAAATCGTGTTGTTTCAAAACAATTCTCTGTGTTCTAGTAATTCTCCGTTTTTAAGTTTTGTGCACTGTCAGTATACAAAATATTTTACACTATGATGTAAACTTTACCTGTTATTACAGGTTATTCAATTTTTTTTTCAAGTACTCTTTTTTGATTAGATAGTCAACTTATTTTAACAAACAGTCAACTACTGAAGCAGTAATATAAAGTGCAATAAATAAAGTACTGAAAAAGAAATGATACAAAATATTTTATACTGGTTGGGACCTCTAATAGGTCTTACTCTAGTCCCCTTGGGTTGTAAGGAATTCTAATTTATAACTCTTCTGTTGTAAATAAAAAATTACAAGATTTGAGTTAATTTTTTTTGACATTAACTTACACTCTTTTTCTCTCTTTAATACAAAAACTTCACCAACTATGTGTTTCTTTTTCTCTCATTTTGAGTACATAGTAAACAACAAAAGGATACAATGCCTTAATGAAAATAGAGTTGAGAGCTAGAGAAGGTTGAGACAATGTATATCTCTTCCTTAGTCGTCCATCCTTTAAATAATAGTGATTAAACTACTACTAACCATATGAAAGACAAATGTAGAAGGCAATCCAAAATATTTGCTCCTTGAAAATGGGATAAAAGATATTCTATTTCAAAGAATAAATAGAAACTATAAAAAGAATACCTAAACTAAACTAAATTCTAGGAGAGACGCGGAGAGATATTTCCTTCATTTGGTGAAAGATGCAATAATTAATATTGGGGAGTGAAACAATATCCTTTCTTTTGAGGGCAGCCCAACAATTATTTCTTCCTTTTGAGGGCAACCATTTGATACTTCTTCCTTTTTGTTCTTTGGCCAAGAATTCTTTGATTATTTTCTAAAATCCTGCAAGAGTGTCCTTCATTAAAATTAATATTATCAGTGTCTTCTATCTCAAGTTCGAGACATGATTCTATCAATTACAGTAATTATTATTTCACTAATGTAATTTGTTATCATCCAATCTATTAGGAATATATTAATTCATAATAGAGTCTCACCTTTTAATAGATTAAAATAATAAATCAAACTATATAGATCATAATATTGTATCGAGATTAAGAGTATAAGTACATGTGATGGACTAGAGATGTTATTTATTAATAGGTAGAACATAAATAAATATCTCTACTTGGTCCGTTCAGCACATACGAAATGCACTAGCACAGAAAGTTGGAATATTACCACTTTCATAAATATGATTATATTTAATCTTGTAATACAATCACCAAAATGTTTGTCCTACCTCATCTATTGTGAATATTAATTTATAACTTATAAGAACCAACAATTTTAATCTTCCACGTATGAGTTAAATAACTTCATACGTAAAATCGTCTACTATATAAGTAAAGGACACACATGTTAACACAATGATGTATTCAAATAAAGAATTTATTAAATTAATTAAATAAAATAAATAATCTTTACATGGAATGAAACCATAATACTATAACATAAACAACATAGTTAATAATATATCCTAACATGGATAAATGATATAGAGAAGTTTGATTGTACAGGCAAAAAATGTTCTCTAAGGAAAGTGGAAACTGAATAGAATAAATTTGCAAATTTGATCTAATAGGTAAAAGAATGATATTTTTGAATTATTTTTAATATATTAAAAGTATTTTTGATTTAATAAGCGGAAAGAAGAACAAATATAATCCAATTAATGATAGAGGAAGTTTTAGAGTCATTTCTAATATGCTAAATATATTAATATTTACCCCTTTTTCATTGTATTAATTACCAACACATAAAAAATCACAATTATTGAAAGGTGCAAGCAACCCCGCCCCCCTCCACCCCCACCCCCCACCCCCCACCCAAAAAAAAAGACATAAAAAGAAACTCAAAGTCCTTAACTAGTATGCACCTCAAAATCGGTTTAGAGTTAATTTCAATTCTCGAAAATCAGTTTGTCTGCAACCATGACATTATGAATTCATCAATGACAAACCGAGGGATGTTGGTAGAGAAATACTGCCTTACAATGGTTGGTAAGTTTCCACGTGCTAGACCTCAATTGATAAATCGAGGGATGAATTTAAAATATTGATTCCCATGAAAGGATTCGTCAAAATTGGTGTTAAGGATTGGAAACATGTTTTTATAGACTTCACGATTGAAAAAGACTTTAAACACTTATATGGTTGAGGACGATCTATACTCATTTCTGTATGTTGATGCATATTCAAATATCGACTAGGAACATCAGTTCCAATATCCAATCTACGCTCACTCACAGTAACATTATGCATTTATAGCTACAAATTCACAGTTATGAATTTTAAAATCGTGGCTAATACTTAATAACAATAACAAAATTTTAAATTTGTAGCTATTTACAATTTCATAAAAAATTTTAGCTACAAAAATTAAATGACAAAGCTAATTTTTCGTTTTTGTTGTAGTTACTAACTATCATGACAATATTATTCATATAGCTACAAAGTCATTGCTACAGTAAAATATTGTAGTTATTGCCATGCATGCGAAGTCACAATAGTAATAGTAATCTTATAGCCATGAAAAATTACTTGAAATAAAATATTACAGCTAAATATATTACTTTGCTTCAAGTTATAAGAATTTGTGGCAATAATTACCGAAGTAGCTATATATTTATTGCTACAGTAAAATATCATAACTAAATTACACCTTTTATGCTACGAATTTCAAGTTATTGTAGAATCCTTTACCCCTCAACTTTGAGATTTGGAGATCATACACCATCCGTTTTAAAAAGTGGCTCACATATACTCCTATGGTTACACAAATGTCTCAAATATATTTTGCTAATGAATATGGTTTAGAAGGGTTTGTCCCTTTAGTTATTAAGATTTGGGTCGGGTAGATTTTAAATGGGATTCAGGTTTGAATTATGGGTTGATAGGCTTTTGGTTAGTTAAAATTTCAGGCAATGAAACACTATCTTGTATTAAATTGAAGTCCTAATCATTTTCCTTAACGGGTCTGGAAGAACCCTTAGGGGTTGCACCACGCAGTGAGGGACCAGGTCCCCCCAAATCAAACACAAGCGATAGAACAGTAAACAACTATGAGGTGCTGGAAAAACAACATAAGTGCAAGAAAGTAAGAACACAAGATTTCTACATGAAAACCCAGAAAGGAAAAAGCCACAGCTCGTCCCCACAAGCACCAAAGAAATCCACTATAATCAACCTCTTGATTACAGTCTAGATTTCATCCTACCTCTAGGCTCCTTTCGCTTGTAGCATCTCTACTACAAGCTCATCTTGGTAACTCTAGGACCTCTTTACTGATTACCTTAATCAACAACTAACTTAGGTTACTCTACCTAAGCACTCACAAAAGAAACACTACTCTTATAGTATGAGTAGTTTGATTACAAATAAGTACTCACTCAAGAACGATTTCAATTTAAGCTTACATAGATAGCTAAGAACTTGAGCAGTGATGAAATGGGGTTTTGCTGCCTCTCTTTTCACTCTTTAGAATTTGCGAAAACCATTTGATGAAGAGGCATTTCTTTACTTTTATAGTTGAGTAATGATTAGGGTTGAAATATCATTGGACCAGCTGTCCAAGTCAGTACTGAATAACACCTGAAAGTTTGTTACACAAGAGGACAAAACTGTGTAGATATTGTGTGACAGCTGTACTTTGCACATCCAGGGACCTAGTCCCTTCCAGTTTAGTTGTTCATCATCAAAACTACATATGGTAATTTTTCTCTTTTTGATAATGAGAAATCAAACCATAAAATTTGAGCATCAGTGCACATTCATTACATTTAATCAGTATGATTACCACCCGAAGATGAATGTTCCCCCTATCATCATGCTTTCTCCATCATGCAACACAGAGACCTGGTCCTTTGTTATCATTTGCAGAAAAAACTTCCCCCTGTCACTATGCTACCATACTTCTGCTCCATGTGAGTACACACACGCACCAGGTCCATACATATAAATTTAGTATTCTCCCTTTTGGCATCATTGAAAAGGAGCAACAGTAAACCATAAGTAAAAATATGTGCAAGCTAATTAACTTATGGCTACTGGGGAAACACTAACACGAAGAATAGCTTAAAGTAAAGAAAATAATATGAAGCACACAAGCAGAAATTCATTTATTAACGAACAAGGTCAGTACCAGTACAGTGTACCAAAAATTTATAAAATAACTACTTGTAAAGGCCACTATAGGAATAAGAACTAAAAACTGACTCAAGAGACTAACAAAACAAGATTCAGGTAGAAAGGGGTTTAGATGAGAATGATTTTAGCAACATGTCTATTCTATCAGCTGCAGCAACATGAACATTCAGTAGTTGTTTGGTGAGATTTCTTACTTCAGCATTCAGTCTTTGGACTTTACCAGTTAACTCAATAATTTTTTCTTTGAGCTTTGCATTTGTTGTTGCTAGTTCTTCAGTGGCACCAGGTCCTTTTAAGGATATCTTCTGATTTTGCAGTTTTAGATGAACTATATCAGTGTTTTTTGCAGCTAGTTGAATCCTCAACTCTTCTAATTCTTTGTTCAAATTTTCTTGAGTAGCCAAGAGTTCTGATACTTGGGATACAGTTTCAACATTTCCTTCAATGCATTCATTCTACACCAAGGTTGTTTGACTAAACTTCTGCTTAATTATTCCAGGGGTCCCTTTTGTCCAATTATTCCATAGTGATTAAACGCCTTGTTTAGGAAGTAACGCATTTCATGCTTCCCTTTTTTCTCATAGATTAATTTCCTCATATGTTCTATCATAAGAGAGGGTGGGTACACTATCAACTCAAGTTTACTCAAACATTCTATTAGGAATAGGTCAATACCAGAGGCAATGGTACTTTTCTCTGATCTTGGTAACAAAACCTTGTTGATGAACTTATATACTAGCTGAAAATCACTGATTAAAAATTTCTTTTTCACTACATCTATTGAAGTCCCACCCATTTTTTAAGCTTCAATCATAAATTCAGTGGTAGGCTACTCCTTCACAACAGATTTTGCTCCCGTAACAAGTATATCTAAGATCCTTCCTAATGCTTCTTCATTTAGATAGATAGACTTTCCTTGCACCTGGGCAGTTAAGCTTAGGCCATATTTTGAGAAGTCCATGTTATAATAAAACTCTCTAACTTCATTTTCAAACACCATGGTAGCTGATTCCTCAAGTAGGTGAAGCCAATCCTAATTCCTTACATACTCCACCAGTTCTACCATCCCTAGTTTTTCATAGATTTTTGGATCAAACACTCTCCTTGTCAGCACTTTTTGAGTTTTCAAGACATCATTCCTTACTTCTCTAGGGACAACCTTCTTTTTTTTTCTCTTTGATTCACTACTTAGCTATTTCTCTTCATCAACTTTTCTGTTTGTGGGACCAAGTCCCTTAGATACTTTTTTCCTTTTCATAACTATATGTTTCTTCCTGCTTATACAATGACTCCAGACTTTGGATTAGAGGACCTGGTCCTCTTATCACCATGAACTTCTAGTCTTTTTCTTTTAGATATAATGAAAATATTAGTATCAATATCCTCATCTTCTCCTACCTGCACTTCTTCAACATTTGCTTCCCCCTGTTATGACAACTTTCTTGAGTCTTTTTCTTTTGGTAGTAGAAGACTTACTTTCCTTCATGGCATCTGCTAGAAGTTTTTGTTTAGATCCCCTAGTGTAATAGGATCTAGTACCTTGTTGTAAGACCCCGCAAAATTCTAAGCTTAATTTTGTCCGTTAAAGCTTGAAAAGAGGTCCCAGACTTAGAAATTTTAGATAAGTATTTATACTTAGAAGTATTTTAGCCTTCGTAAGTTGGCGATCCTATTTCAAGACCCTTATGACCTTAAAATATCAATTTATAGGTTGATTCATGATCAGGAATATCAGTAGGTCACTTCGGGTAAGTTTAGAATTTTTTAAACCTCGTTTGAACTATGTTCAGGTGACCAAAATAGTGGATCGACGCAATCTAGTTGCGTCGCGTCGCCCATCACATCGATAAATAATTTTTTCCCAACTTTTAGTGTAATTCTAGTGAACCAACACAAACTCGACGCGGCGCGTTGGTCATCACGTCAATGCATCGACATGGTGCATCGATCTGTGCGTTACTGGGCACATTTTCAGTCATTAAAAATCTGCATCCATAGGGGTAATTGGGTTATTTTTCCACCTCATATCAGCCCCAAAAACACATAAACACATAATTAGGTCATCCAAAAGGCAAAATTCACTCATTCTCTCAAAAATCCTCTTAAGAACAAACCCTAGGGGATCTAATTTCAAATTCAAGATTCAAAAACGCATCGTCAATCTTCATGAATTCAAGCACCAAGGTATGTTAGGTGTTCATCCAAGGGTTTTCTTCCACCCTTGGAGTTCAAGAACCTTTTTTAAAACTTTAATTTTATTGATTTCATGAATTCCATGTTGGGTTTGAATGTATTCATGATTATGATGTTAATTGAGTTTCTGATCCATGATTTATTATAAGATTCATCTAAATTTATGTGATATGTGTGTAGTATTATGTGAATTCATGTTTAAGCCCTTGAATTTGTAGGTTGGGATTCGAAATCATGATGCCTACATGTTGTTTAGTACCATGTGTATAGATTACGTTCCCACAAGTGTTTGATAAATTGTTCATGTGAATTAAATTGGGAAATCATGACATACAAGCATATGTACGAGCTTATATCTTACAAGTGTTTGATAAAATATCTTTACGAATGAGTTGTGAACATGGTAATGCTTTACAAGATCATGCTATGCCTTAATTTTCATGCTATCGAGTCCTGGGGGTATCTAATACCCGACAATCTAGCTATTTACCTAGAATTATAGTAGCTTCAGAATAGTCTCAGTAATGTCACGTACAGTAGTATTCAGTCAGTATAGAACTCAATATATCCAGTCAACAAATAGAAATCTGAACACACAATCAGTTACAGTACTCAGTGAACTCATTCCAGTTTATTCAGTTAACACAATCAGTAACATTTTAATCTAGCCTAGAATAGTTTAGAAATCATTTCAGTGTCTATTCAGTTGGGAGTAGGATTCAGCACTGAATGAACCCAGTGATGGGGACTCACCTGCCAGCAGAGGGTGTGATCCTTAGAAGCAGTCCTTGCATTCTAGAACTACGTAGCCAGCGTAGGCTGAGACATCAACCTACCAGTTGAGGGTTTATGAGGTGTTCTACCTGCCAGTTGAGGGTACCACCGTTCTCATTTAGAGCACCTACTAAATGAGGGTTACTCTTCAGCTTGTCGTTACCTGTGGCATGGTACAAACACCCTTCTAGCTGGGGTTATAGGTTGGAACCCAATCAGTTCAGAGAGGGGCATGTTAGTTAGATGATTACCTTTCACAGTTTTAGTTTCAGTCTCAGTATAGAACTCAGTTCAATTCTACAGAATTAGGACTATCATACACAGTCACTCAGCTCCGTATGAAACTCAGCACAGTTCCATAAAATCAGGACTGTCAGAAATATTTACTCAGTTAGAAGTATTGTAGTAACAGTAAACTCAGTTATTAGTCTTTCAGTTATCAGAGCTCAGTATCCAGTGTTACTATGATCTTAGACACATCATATGTAGATATGTGCATAGTATTGGATAATTAGTGTTTCATTAGTTTCAGTTACACATGTACTCTCATTCAGTTATAATCATGTTACCTATTCAGTTATTTTTTCATTCATATGAAGCCATACATATCAGCCTACCTCATCTATCATATCAGTACATTTCACGTACTGGCGTATACTCTTTTTTTGTGTTATAATGTCTCAT
Organism: Capsicum annuum; assembly: GCF_002878395.1. Taxonomy (NCBI): domain Eukaryota; kingdom Viridiplantae; phylum Streptophyta; class Magnoliopsida; order Solanales; family Solanaceae; genus Capsicum; species Capsicum annuum. The sequence goes on from NC_061121.1 coordinate 30,892,895, forward strand.
ATCATAGGTTTGGATGCTCAGGTTTCGGACTGCGCGTAGATAAATTCAGTTATCAGCCACAGTTTTAGTAGTGGGTCCTCATCTATCGAGGGCATGCTTTTATTTTAGTTATGAGTTTATCAGTAGTTGGAGTTAGTTGGGGGCTTGTCCTATCAACTCCACATTCAGACAGTTCAGTTAGAGGCTTTTCAGGCTAGACTAGTTCAGACAGTATTCAGATTTCAGATGTTTATCAGATGTTATTATTTACCAGTATTTTAGAATTTGAACCTTATGGCATTTCAGCCTATTTTTCATATTTATTATAGTATTATTATTCAGTACTTACAACAGATATCAGTCATGGGTTAGCTTGTGGTCATTCGAGGTCGTAAGCACCGTGTAGCATTTGGGGTACAGACTCGGGGCGTTACAAAATTAGTATCAGAGCCTAAGGTTTAATAGAGTCCTATGGAGTCTCAAAGCTGCGTCTAGTAGAGTCTTGTATATGGGTATATAGCGCGCTACACTTATGAACAAGAGGCTATGAGGCGTTTTAGGAAAATTTTCCCTTCTTTCAGTATTCATATCATACAAGTGAGCATGATCTCAAGTTAAACTCTCAGTTTAATCCGTTCTTTCTTTTGTTTACAAACATGCCTCCCAAAAAGAACAACAAAAGAAGAACAGGAAACTAATCAGTTCCTTAGCCCATTCAGACAGATCCTCTGGACGAGCATGTCTCTTATGTAGAATTCATAATTGCATTCACTACTCTAGCCAATTCCTTAGTAGCTCTAAATGAACGACCAACTACTGTTCAGGCCAAACTAGTGGCCAATACTACTGCAGCCAGTATTCGGGACTTCACCCGAATAAATCCTCCCCTATTCTCAGGATCTAAGTCAAAAGAGGATCCACAAAAGTTCCTTGATCAGGTTCAGAAAGTCACACATATTATGGGAGTGACTTCCAGCGAGAGTGCTGAGTTAGCTGTTTATCAGCTACAAGATGTAGCTCATATGTGGTTTAAGCAATAAAAGGTATACAGGGGCACAGATGCAGAGCCTATAGAGTGGGAAGAGTTTGCTACTGCTTTTCTAGATAGATTTTTCCCTTAGAGCTGAGAGAAGAAAAAGTGTTAGAGTTCATTAATCTCAAATAAGGTAGCATGAGTGTGAAAGAGTAACCCTCAAGTTTACTTAGTTAGCCAGGTATGCTCCCCATGTAGTAGCTAAAAGTAGGTCCAGAATGAGCAAGTTCGTATTTGGGGTATCAGATAGTGTGGTAAAGGAATGCAGAACTGCGATGTTGATTAAGGAGATGGACATATCTAGGATCATGGTCCATGCTTAGCAGATAGAAGAGGCTAAGAATAAAGAGAGAGAGAGGGAAAATAAGAGAGCTAGAACAAGTAGCTTTAATTTTACTCAACCTAAGTTAGAGGGGGATAATCGTTCTCAGTTTCACCTAAAATCTTCAGTTCCAGCTACATCTTTAGCTAGTGCGCCAATACCAAAGTTCAGGAATGACAGTCAGGATAGGACATCAGGCTCTCAAATCCAGGGTAGTGTGAGCAGTGGTCGTTCCCATCAACTTTGCAGGAAATGTGGTAAGAATCATAAGGGTGTATGTAGGGCTGACAGTGACATATGTTTTGGGTGTGGAAAGCCAGGCCATAGAGTCAAAGATTGTCCTCAGTCAGGTTCACAGGGTTAGTACAATCGTCCTTCAGCTTATTTCGGTCGCCCGAATTAGCAAGGTGCCACTTCCAGTGCCACCAGTGGGCAGCGCCCAAATAGGCTTTATGCACTTCAGTCTAGACAAGATCAGGAAAATTCCCCTGATGTGGTCACTGGTACATTATAGATCTTTCATTTACATGTTTATGCCTTATTAGATCTAGGATCTTCTTTATCTTTGGTAACTCCATACATAACAGTCAACTTTAAAGTCAGACTAGAAATCTTAAAAGAACCTTTTTAGTGCGTACCCCAGTAGGTAAATCTATTCCAGCCAGACGAGTATACAAAAATTACTTGGTTACAGTATTTCAGAAAACCCCTTGAGTTGATTTCAGTAATAGAGTTATTTTGTTCTAGCTTCCCAATGGGCCAATCATTGAATGAAGGGGCAGTACCTCAGTTTCAGTTGATTTAAGCTTGAATTTTTTTATTGAAACAGTAGAAAAAAAGTTAAGAATCCTAAATTAGTCAGTATTAAGGTTGATATATGATGATTATTGGGGCACTAAAAAACTAAGAATCGGGTATCAGAAGAAAGTACTAGTAGTGGACCTTACATTATCAGGTGTACTCCTTCAGAATGAGTTTAGTGTTTATGAGTATTGTTATATCTCAGTCTCTAGAGTAAAATGGTTTTAGTTTGATTTAAAGTTTATTAAGTGGTTCACAGACTTAGAATAACGGCTTTAAGCTAAGAGGGAGATGGTAGAGCAAGTAACCTAGTCAGGCTTCCAGATTTGTAGTAGTAATATTAGTGTGTGTAGAAAGGTAGTGGCAAGGAATGATGCCTAGAAAGGTAGTGGCAAGGAATGATGCCCAACCCGACCTTACCTCAGTCCAAAGTTTTTCACTTTAGCTATCATGATATCTACTCACCCTTACATGTTAATTCTATGATCATAGCTCCTATTTGTGCACATGATCAAAAATCACCTACGCTTACCGTTCCTATTATAAGGAGTTCCAGTTAACTCAGTGTTATGAACATGTTTCAAGAATACAGAAACTCTAAACTCAGGTCATACATCTTATGACTCATGTACTCATGCTTTACAGTATGCTCAGTTCCTATGACTCATGCTACACTCCTAATGATCCGCTAAACTCAGATTATGTCATGTATATCCTTAAGTTAGATCTCTTGATAAATCCATGATGTTGATATTCTATCCCTCGGGCCTCAGTTGAGTGTCATGATTCAGAACCTCATGTTTTAACCTTTAGTAAACTCTTCTTATGAAATGATATAGTGATGGGAAATTGCTTAGATGGGAGAGAATAAATATTTCATGTTAAGGAAAGACTGTTGCATATTTTTTTCACACGAGACTGTAGTTATAATGAAAGGCTTGAATGTCATGGTGATGTGTAAGTGGATAAATGCATTTAAGAGATTTGAGTAGGCTTGAACATAGTGGAAGAATTCAGTCTAACTCAGACCTTAGAAGGTAGGGTTTTCAGTGCCCATGTAAATATTTTCAGTAGCCTCAAGTGAAATGCAGTGTTGAAGTAGAAATTTCAGTTGAGGGAATAGTTGATAAACGTGGCTAAGATTGCAAGTTAGTAGTTGTAGTGAATAAGGCTTAGTAACTCTAACTTAGATGATGTTTCATAAGCCTTGCTCCATATTACAGAATTGTAGCCACGTGGTGATTTCTTACCATATGTCTTATTCAGACCATGCAAAGATTTCCTTTCTCTCTAAAGTCAATAGAATTTTATAGAAAGAATGGAAAGAAATGCTCCAGTTGAGTATAAGTTTTCAGTATGAGTTAGTCCGTAAAGCCAAAAATTTAGTTTAGCAGTCAGGCGGACAAGTTGGTATAGTTTCCTATCTTTCCACCAAATCGTCCTATCCGAAGTCTTATGAACATGACCATTCCAAAATGGAGCATTTTGGTAGTTACAAGTTCAGCTCAGTTCATGTATCATGTCTCAGTTTCAGATCCCAGATATTTAGTCATGATTCAGTTCGTAGGTGCCCCGTGCACCATCTTAGTTTTTTCTCAGTATCTCAGCCAAGTCAGCATTTTTCGGGGGACATAATGTCCCAAGGGAGAGATGCACTATAACCCCCGAGCTTTCATATCCTAAACCTTCCAGTTTCTCATCACGTAGCAAGATCTAGTTGGAGTTATGAGTACTCATAAGTTAACTCTCTCATCCCAATCTCAGTCGCATAACCATTCCCATGTCATGTCAAGTATCCAAGAAATCAACTCAGTTCATGTATTATGTTTCAGACTCAGTTATGTTCTCATATTTCCGTTCATGCATGATTAGTAAATGATCTTAGGTTTATCAGTATTCTCAGCTTAAGGTAACAGTCTTCCTTAGATTGGCTTAGTTCCACGTTCAGTTATAGTTACCAACTTAGTATTCATTACCGTTGCATATTCAGTTATGCATTCACGAATCAGTTCAGTCATGTACTCATGCATCAGAGATGCATATTTAGTATAAAAACTTAGCTTATCATTACTTTCAACTATGTATTCCATGCATCAGATATGCATGTTCAATGTATAAACTCAGTCCATCAGTATTTCTCAGCATAATCAGTCTCATTCAAAGATGAATATTCTCAAAGGGGAGATATTATAAGATCCGACAAAATTCTAAGCTTAACTAAGTCCGTTAAGGCTTGAAAAATGGTCGCAGACTTAGAAATTTCATCTAAGTGTTTATACTTAGAAGTATTATAGCCTTTGTAAGTTGGTGATCCTATTTCAACACCCTTATGACCTTAAAATATCAATTTTTAGGTTGATTCATGATCAAGAATATTAGTAGGTCACTTCAGGTGAGTTTTGACTTTTTTGGACCTTGTTTAAACCATGTTCAGGTGGCCAAAACTGTGGGTCGACGCGATCTCGATGCGTCGCGTCGCTCATCACATCGACAGATAATTTTCCCCTAGCTTTCAGTGCAGTTTCAGTGAACCAACGTGAACTCGACGTAACTCATTGGTCATTGCGTTGATGCCATCGATGCAGTGCGTCGGTCTGCGTGTCACTGGGCACGTTTTTAGTCATTAAAACTTTGCGTCTAGAGGGGTAATTGGGTTATTTTTCCACCACATATCATTCCCAAAAATACGTAATTAGGTCTTTCAGAAGGCAAAATTCACTTATTCTCTCTAAAATCCCCTCAAGAACAAACCCTAGGGGATCTAATTTCAAATTCAAGATTGAAGAACGCACCATCAATCTTTATGAATTCAAGCACCAAGGTATATTAGGTGTTCATCCAAGGGTTTCCTTCCACCCTTGGAGTTCAAGAACCTCTTTTAAAATATCAACTTTATTGATTTCATGAATTCCATGTTAGGTTTGAATGTATTCATGATTATGATGTTAATTGGGTTTCTAATCCATGATTATAATTTATGTGACATGTGTGTAGTATTATGTGAATTCATGTTTAAGCCTTTGAATTTGTAGGTTGGGATTTGAAATCATGATACCTACATGTTGTTTAGTATCATGTGTATAGATTATGTTCCCCCAAGTGTTTGATAAATTGCTCATATGAATTAAATGGGGAAATAATGACATGCTAGCATATGTACAAGTTTATATCTTAGAAGTGTTTGATAAAATATCTCTATGAATGAGTTATGAACATGGTAATGCTTTTCACGATCATGCTATGCCTTAATTTTCATGCTATCGAGTCCTGGGTGTATTTAACACCCGATAATCTAACTGTTTACTTAGAATTACAGTAGCTTCAGAATAGTCTCAGTGATGTCACGTACAATAGTATTCAGTCAGTACAGAACTCAGTATATTCAGTCAGCAAATAGAACTCAGAATACGCAATCAGTTAAAGTACTCAGTGAACTCAGTCCAGTTCAGTCAGTTAACACGATCAGTAATAGTTCAGTCTAGCCTAGAATAGTTTAGAAATCAGTTCAATGTCTATTCAATTGGGAGTAGGATTCAACACCGAGTAAACCCAAGGATGGAGACTCACCTGCCAGCAGAGGGTGTGATTCTTAGAAATAATCCTCGTATTCCAAAACTATGTAGCCAGCATAGGCTGAGACATCAACTTGCTAGTTGAGGGTTGATGAGGTGCTCTACTCGCCAGTTAAAGGTACCACTGTTCTCTTTCAGAGAAACTACCAGATGAGGGTGACTCTTCAGCTTGTCTTTACCCGTGGCATGGTATTGATACCCTTCCAGCTGGGGTTCTAGGTTGGACCCCAATTAGTTCAGAGAGGGGTATGTCAGTTAGATGATAACCTCCACAATTTTAGTTTCAGTCTGTAGAGAACTCAGTTTAGTTCTACAGAATCAGGATTGTCATACACAGTGACTCAGCTCAATATGGAACTCAGCACAGTTTCACAAAATCAGGACTGTCAGAAATAGTCACTTAGGTAGCAGTATTGTAGTAACTATAAACTCAGTTATCAGTATTTCAGTTATCAGAACTCAGTATCCAGTGTTACTATAATATCAGACACAACATATGTATATATGTGCACAATATTGCATAATTAGTGTTTCATCAGTTTCAGTTGTACATGTACTCTCATTCAGTTATAATCATGCAGCCTAGTCAGTTATTTGTTTATGCATATGAACCCATGTATATCAGGCTACCTTATCTAGAATACCAGTACATTTCACGTACTGATGCATACTCTTTCTTTGTGTTATGATATCTCATATCATAGGTTTGGATGCTCAGGTTCCTGACCGCGCGTAGAAAAATTCAATTATCAGCTGCAGTTTCACTAGTGAGTCCTTATCTATCGAGGGCATGCTTTTATTTTATTTATGAGTTTATCAATAGTTCAGTAGTTGGAGTTAGTTAGGGGCTTATCCCATCAACTCCATATTCAGACAGTTCAGTTAGAGAATTTTCAGGCTAGATAGTTCAGACAGTATTCAAATTTCAGATGTTTATCAGATGTTATTATTTATCAGTATTTTAGAATTTGAACCTTATGGAATTTTAGCCTATTTTCCACATTTATTACAGTATTATTGTTCAGTGCTCACCGCAGATATCAATCATGGGTTAGTTTGTGGTCCTTTGGGGTCGTAAGCACCGTGTAACATTCGAGGTACAGACTCAGGGCGTTACACTTGTACACCAGTTTTAATCATTTTTTATCTTCTTTTGATGTCCTTTAGTTTATTCATTTTCCAACCCAGAGTTTGATTATCCTCATAATCTGTATTTTCCTCATTTGGATGTAATACCACCCCTTAATTTCTTGTCTCTTCATTCTTTTCCTTTACAGATTGCTCCTCAATACTTACAAAGTTTTTATTTGGATCACCAGCAAAGAGAAACAGATTCTCAACTCCCAAGTTCATGCTACTAATAAGATCATATCTCTTTACAGGAATTTCATCATCACACAATTAAGAATTTTTTTTTGATTCAGATCCATTAGAGGAACCAATTATTGGCAATTTTTTTGATTTTTTAGAACCTGCCAAATCTTTAATATAAATGGGAATTAGTGGGTCATTAGAGGACTCTGGTTTTTTTGAAAAAGGGGGAATTTTTGGTTAAGAAAGCTATTGTTAAATTGGAGAGTTAAGGCCTTGATTCAAATCTTTCAAGGCTAACTCAGTAAGAACCTTGATGGATGTCGGATTGTCAACAGAAATTTGTTCACTTAGTGTTTCAGGGATTTCAGGAGTGGGACTGATGGGTAAAGTATTTTGTGACTCTTGAGGATGATCAGTGGATGACTTTTTATAGGGTTTGTAGAAGATGGGATTCTAGCCATTTTGAACTTTAGAGAAGGGAAAGAAAAATACTAGTTCAGTTTTAGGAATAGAATAAAGTTATGAGTTAATAGTGATAAGAATAGGAGTATTTGAATTTATAATTGAAGAGAAGACCATTTGACATTTAATAGATACCTTTTTGAATGGGTACGTCTAATGACACCGTGTGACTCTTCATATTTGAACCATATTGACAACTTTTGTTCATATGAGATAGGACAAGTGGCCTTTTTTAAACAAAAATTTTATAAAGAAAATTTAAGGCACATTATTTTGATACTTCTCTAAGAGATAGGATCGGGTCTTTCTCTTACGTGAGTGAATTTTTAACTTGTGGTTGCTTCAAATTTTTTCCTCTAAAGCTGTCCCTATGGGTGTATACTGCAAAGGTATGATACCGAGTTAGATTAGTATGCATCTAAACTATCATAGATACCTCTCACCTTGACAGTTAGGTCAGGGTATTTTGATCAATCTCAGTCTCAATTTGCTCTTTTAGAATAGGTCTAAGGACCAGGTTTGAGGACTAGGTTCTAGACTTTAATTCACTTATACTGCCTCAAGTTTCTTCCGTTAAGATGAATTCAGTTGGGACCAGGTCCCTTGAAATCATCTCTTTCACAATGAGATACTTTTACTTTGAAGTGTCTAGAGAGAGAATCCAGTCAGGTCTTCCAATATTGAGCTTAGAGCACATACTGTTAACTGACCATTCCTGAATCCAATCTTCTTTCTTATGTCTGAAATCATGATCACAAGTTGGGCTTGGGAACCCACTTGAGTTTGAGTTTCCAGTAGGAGGATAATAGGGTGATTAACTCTCTTTTGACCCATCTAGGTAATGATGACTTTCCTTTTACCCTTTTCAGATACTTAAAGCCCTTGGAATGTACATTCTCCTACTGAATGTATTCATTATTCCTCAATTTTTCCTTAAGTCAGTACTAACATCTTTCTTTCAAATGTCCATTTCTTCCACAGTGAGTGTACAAGAGTTTGCTTTCTATGCTTCTAACATTATTGACAGTCTTTTTTTGGGACACATAAGGATGGAATTCTCCTTGATACCCCAGGCCTCTACCATCATTTACACCTTGACTAGTCAAGTTAGAAAGAATCAGTGAGGAAGTAGTCCATTTAAGGTAATTGTTAAATTCTTCTATCAAGCGGACCAGGTCCCTCACTAGATTTTCATTTCTGTGAAGTAAAAATATAAGGTGTTTTTTTAGAATCCCTCGATCTTTCTTCAAGATCAGTTTGAGGCCATGAAGGTTCTTTCTTCCATTTTTGATCTCTATCATTTACTTTATCCAGATTATTTATTAAACTCTGATTTTCAGCTTTTATCTTTGTGAACAAATCTTTAGTATCAGAGATTTAGAGAGTGAAAGCATTCAACTCATGTTCTTGATTATCTACTTTCTCCTCTAATACATTCTTCTCAGCAATTAGTTCACATACCGAGTATATGAACACACCAGCAAGCATTTCTATCTCCTTAGAAGAGTAGTTATCTAGGTCATTCTTTATTCAAGAAGAGTTACCTTCTTTTCTTCCCCATCTCCTGAATTTGCCATGAATGCACACAAGGAAGCATAGATACTTGGATTGTCTTCCACTGATAACCTAGATACACTTCCAAACTTCCTATCTTCATCATCTTCACTGGAAGAATATCCCCATGCTATTAGGGTTTACTTTACTTCATACTCAGCTGTAGTTTTCCCTTTTGACTTTTTAGGGATCTGATCATTCTTTTTTATTTGGTAGTTTTTATGAATGCTTCAGAGCTATCATTTTTGTGACAGTCTTTAATATTACCATTTTGATTGCTAAGTTGACCACCTCTTTTATAGCTCTAACAATTTTTATTGCTAAAAGTGCAACATCAAAATCTTCTTCACTTGGATCAGACTCTAAAGCCTTCAAGGTCAGGAATCTCTCCCTTATTGCTTTTTTTTTTTTCATCATTAGTTTAGTTATAGCAGCCATGATGACCAAAAAACTCTAGGTATAAACATTTTAGAGTGAACTTGGCTCGAATACCAATTGAAGAACCCTTAGGGGTTGCACCACATAGTAAAGGACCAGGCCCCTCAAAGTCAAACACCAGCGATAAAACAATAAAGCAACTAAGAGGTACTGGAAAAACAACGCCAGTGCAAGAAAATAAGAACACAAGATTTTTACGTGGAAACCCAAAAAGGAAAAATCATGGCTTACCCTCACAAGCACCAAAGAAATTCACTATAATCAACCTCCTGATTATAGTCTGGATTTCAGCCTACCTCTAGGCTCCTTTCATTTGTAGCAAGTCTACTACAAGCTCATCTTGGTAACTCTATCAAGGACCTCTCTACTGATTACCTTTAATCAATAACTAACCCTAAGCACTCACAAAAGAAACACTACTCTTATAACATGAGTAGTTCGATTACAAATTAGTACTCACTCAAGAACAATTTTAATTTAAGCTTACACAGATAGCTAAGAACTTGAGTAGTGATGAAATAGGGTTTTGCTGCCTCTCTTTTCACTCTTTAGAATTCGAAAAAACCATTTGATGAAGAGGCCTCTCTTTCTTTTTATAGCCAAGATATGATTAGGGATGAAATATCATTGGAACAGTTGTCCAAGTCAGTACCAAATAACACTTGCAATTTGTTACATAAAAGGACAAAACTGTGCAGATACCGTATGCCAGCTGTACTGTACTTTGCACATCCAGGAACCTGGTCCCTTGCAGTTTAGCTGCTCATCATCAAAACTACATATAGCACTTCTGTTTGAGAAAATGATAAAATGGGGCCATATAGTGAACGAAAAGGGTATTTTAGAATTCAAAGATGAAAGAAGGACATATTTATACCATTTTTAATACATGAAAGGTAAATTAGATCCTTTTTTATTAATGGTATAATGATACAACTTTTTTTTCCTTTTGGACTTGGATATGGGATGGGAACTAATATGCACAAATTAAATAGTTAATGCTTTTACTATTTAGAAGTTAAATTATTTATATAGCCAATTCGATTTGATTTTTACTATTTATTGGTAAGCAGCATAGCAAACAATTCTAATGGTCAATGACATGAGTTGAGCACTATGAGGTTCGGGTTCAATTATCAATAGAATCCATCTCATCATTTCTAGCATTGACAGATGTACACAAGTTGGTCCGGACACCTTTGTTATTTAAAAAAATAATTAGAAATAGAGTTTTACCATTTAGTGCTTTGATTTTTTTCGCTTATTTTGCTTAAAGTCAAACCAAATCAAATTTCATCAATTTTTAAAATTAACCACCAGAATCAAATCAAACTAAATCAAAAAGTGTCATTATTTTTTTTTAAATTTTTGATTGGTTCAATTTTTTTTATTTTCTATTGTCATGATCCAACTAACTAGATCGTGAGGACACCCACTTTAGTTCACCTAGATAGGAGAATCCTTACTACCCGTTTCAAAATACATATAGAAGTTATAAGAAATTTCATTGAGGATTTCAAAATCTGACAAAAATGATACAATCTTTTACAATAATATCATAAATGAAAACACTTTCCCCGAGGACCCAGTTTAGACAATGTAGAATAACTTCTAATAAGTAAGCGATAATATAAAAGATAAAACTACCACCGCAGGAATGAAATGATTAGAAGCTAGTGGAGATCACTATCCACACCACCTGAGAAATATCAACTAATCCTACAGTCAGACTATACCTCAAAAAGGATATAACAAGTGTAGCATCAGTACAAACAACACGTATTGATAGGCATTATCGTTCATGTCATCACTTAATATAAGTAACTTATATTTTTTCCTTAAATATACCATCCTTTAGATCTTTGACCTAGGTTAAATGTGAGTTCACACAACTTTACAGCTGAGCTAGAACTACAAGGATTAACTACCCATATTTCCTTAACCTCCATACATAAAAGCATTTTTGGTCATTGAACCCCACCAACAATCTAGTTTTCAATTAGCACCTTATTTGCATCCTTAAACTTACCTAATTAAGTTAATATCGCTTATAAAGTTAAGGTTCAATTTAGCAATATCAAATAAAATTATTATTATCATCTCCACTTATCGCATTACAGAAAATAACCATGACATATCATTTAGGTAGTCAATAATAATGTCTACACTTAGATAAATATACACCCCAAATACATGTCAACACACAAGACTATTTTACAATTAACTTTAGTTGTTCTTTATCTCATGAAGTCTTGTCAAATATCGACGTTACAATTCTCACCATGGAAAGCATAATTATAAACCAAGGAAATCAATTCACACCATAAACTCAAGTTTAAATAGCAAGTTGGAATATCAATTCAGTGATTCACTCAAGAAACCCAACTCAATAATATTAGTAATGATTCACACACGGAGCACCACATATCATTATCATCAATCGGACCACACAAGGATTCCCAATATTATTAAATCAACAAATAAATTTACTCCGCTCAAGGAATCAAATTTAAATAAATCAATAAATAAATTTGGTCCACTCAAGGTATCGTCAAACTCACTAATTCTTGTACACACATGCTAGGGTTTTATGATCGTCCACTAGCCATAACCCACAGGTGGTAAGCTCTATTCATGTACTACGAATTCCAGACATCTAGTACCTGTCAGCCTTATGTCAACCAATTTCGTGATGATGCCAATTATTGATATGTCCCACAATAATAAATATAAATTCTGGGAAGATGTCAAAATATTGATACATCCCACAGTAATTAACAACTATTACAACAATGACAACCACAATGAAAATAGACAATCACACTTGTACAATCAACAACCTTTTAATATAACCTTATTATATGTGATTGACACTTATGATATCATTCAATAATTAACTTTTCTTAAACATGCATTATAACAAGTATACGAAGAAATAGTTAACATGCACACATAAATCAAGTTTAACCACCACCTACTGATTCAAGTGCAATCATCAAGTAAGTTTACAAATACCATCACTTGCACCACAATTCATTCTTTATTCAGAAATACAACAACTTAATTATTTAACAACCTTTGTGATAAATTATTTAGCATGTTCAATAGTTCCTCAAGCAAAATCAAGCATCCATATTTACTATCATGCCATTCAACCAATGATCAAGAATTTAATTAAATTCGTGTATATATAGATATTAGTCCTCATTCAATTTTTAATTATCCTAAAAATATGTCAGAACTTAGAATAGACTAATTCATCACCCAATTGCACAACTATGACTACAATCCATCAATTCAATCAAACTTTTCAACATACTCTTTGTCATTCCTGCTTCACTATAGCCAGTTTACATCAGTATCTTTCAATTTTGAAAAACAACATAATTACTAGTTACTGATTTTCACAACCCATAGGTCGATAATCGGACACCAACATACATATATTCTCATGAGTTATCACAATTAACACACGGTCCATAAAATCATCAAAGACTTGACCCAACAGAATAACTAGATTAATTTAGATTCAATTCATGTTCGTATTTTGATTATTACCAGTCACTTGTCGTGTCCGCAGGTCTAAGCATAAAATTTTTTGTCAAGCTATATTGCAGTCATGCAATTTAACCAAGATCTACTACACATTTAACATAGGCTATCTGGGCGCCAAGCCGCTACAACAAGTAAGCTATACCATGAATGCTCCTCCTTTTCTTTATGTTTTCAAATACTAAATCATCTATTAAACAAGCAATTTTCAGAGTAATTAATCAACTGTTCTTCAAACAAACACTTTGAAAATTCAAACCCACTTATTTTATATGTATTCGCAGTCTATAAAATTACCCAAGGGTTGTGTTAATTACTAATTAGTTCTATTAAACTCAACTCAACTCCATTAATGAAGTTTTAAAGCTAAAGGTCTCATCGTTATTGAACTCAAGGTCCCTAACTATCAAAATTCATGTTTCTGGAACCACAATTTCATACTAAGAAGAGTTAATTTACAATCTAAAATTATTTATAGGTGAAAATATACATACCCATTGTGTTTTTGCACAATTTAATGACCTAAAGATCTAGACCACAAGAATTCATCATAATTTTTCATTGTAATAATTCTAGAAGAAGAACATATTAATTGATGTTAAAAGGAAGTAAAAATCATACCTCAAGGAGAATTTTCACCCTAACCATGAGCAAATCGGCTCTCTAGGACTTAGGAACAAATTCTTAGAGTTTATGAACTAAAATTCGGCCAAAATAGGTTTATATACAGTTGTCATCCTGCTATTGAGGGAATTTTCCTACTATAGCGGTCTCAATTTTTTAGCATGGACAGTCTTCAGTAAAATGTTCGTAACTTTTTACTCAACAAGTGGATTAACGAACGGTAGATGACGTTGGTAAGATGTATCAATTTAATTTGGTGGATATTGAGCCCCGTAACTCTTTATACTATAGGATGAGTGTTCGTTTAAAGTTGATCCTATTTTAAGCTTAGCTCGAAACTCAATCGGTAAGGATACTTTCAACTTAACTTTATGCAAGGGGTGTATTGTATGACCTTAATACATATCTAATACACTCTCATACCGAAGAATAGATCCTAACACCTATGATGAATAAGATTCTTATTTCTTTACTGCAAATATTTTTAGTATCTTTATTCTCTTCTACCGCTCTTTGTTTACTTTTGGCCTTCCCGAACTCCTACACGGGGGAGTCAGATCTTGGAGTAATGATGAAATGAATCGTTACATCCATGAACACCTTTAATGAACACGATGTTCAACTTTTAGTTTATCCTTTTTGTTATATATATATATATATATATATATATATATATATATATATATATGCAAGCTTTGTGATAATAAAGAATGACAACATAATTTAGTACATCAAATATTTAATATCTTACAATAAAATGAAAATATTAAGCACAAGCAAATTTAAATTTGTGTCCATTCTCACCTTCCAAAAAAGTTAGTCAAATTCCTTGTAGTAAGTTAGTCAAAAATTTACTACGTAACTTCCAAATTTAACATATCTAACAGTAAGGTAAGTTGTTTGTTGCACCACCAATATCTATATGTCACATGATATCTATTCACATACAAACCAAATACAAAATTCATCAAGATAATAGAAAATGGAGAAGGCAACAAACATTTTGTTCTCTCTTACTTTCTTTTTCATTTTGTTAGGTAAGGTTTATCTACACACTCTCCCTCTCTTTATGTCTTTTTAATAAGAGACACAGAAACACACTCTCTCATTCACTCACTCACTCTTTTATATAATTGTCGTAGTTCCATGTTGATTTTCACCCTCCATCATCCTACCCCGCCCTCTCCAATTCTCAATCTTGTCGCTTGCCCCTACCCTGCTCCTGCTCTAGCCTTATCCTATTTCCATCATCGTAGTGCTTGTCTAAATTATATACAAGTTTTCTTAGGATAATTTCTTTTATTTACTTACCAAATACTAGAAATTATGTAAGTATGAAAATCAATTATTTTTCACGAAAACATTCTTCTTCATACCAAACTTACCTCTAATTCTATTTTTTGCCAATCAATTTACCATTCATCACTTGACATTTATTATGATTTATTCGCAGGTTCACCATCATATATGGTTTTGGGACAAGTTGATGGTTCTTTAATGCACTTGGCAATTGGTGGTTCTTTAAGATTCAATCCAGTTATTAAAACTTGCAAGGTGGATGATGATTGTGCAAATAAATGTCCTCCCATATGTCCAGCAAGTTGTGAACATGGAATTTGCTTTTGTGCTGGTAGTGAGTGGGGGGGGGGGGGGGGGGGAATTGGGTCATGAAATAAATTTTTGTCTCTCCCCTTTGACCCTTTCTTTGTCTCTTCCTTTTATCAATTCGAATATTATTTTAATTGCTATGACAAAATGCTATTATAAGAAACATGTGATGTAACATAACATAAAAATATCATAAAAAAAATATAGCTATTATAGTGAAATATTTTCATAGAGGATAGATGATATAAAGAAGTTTGACTATACAAGCAAAAAAAAATTGCATTCTAAGGAAAAGGAACAGAACAAATCCTCAAATTTGATCCAATAAGTGAAAGAATGATATTTGAGCATTACATTTAATATATAAAAGGTATTTTTTATTTATAGGTAGAAAAAGTAGGGGTGTGCAGCGGTCGGTTCGATTTAATTTTATGTATTATTGATTCGGTTTATAGAATTTTGATTTTAAATATGCTAAACCAATAACCAACCTAATAAGATGTTTTAAATCAGTTTTCGACTTAGTGTTTTTTAGTCCTTAACAACTTAATTTTTCATTTAATTGATAGTAAAAATATTTATAAAATAGAAAATAGTAGCAACTAACGTGAAAAGTAACTAAATCTTAGTTGCAGCCAAAATTTTAACTGATATATATTAATTTACAAGAATCTTCAAACTTGAACAGGTTTTTAACAAATTGAATAGGTTTGTAGAAATTAAAAAAGAAAATAAGATAATTATATAATAAGTTACATATAAGTAGAGGTAAAATAGTAATTTAGTATATTATTAATGGGTTATCGATTTACCCAGTAACCCCATAAGATATAATTAAAATCGAATTAATAACATAATAAATTTTTTTATAAAATTATTAAAAAATTGTTAATCCAATAACCCAATATCAATAACCAATAACATTTTATTAGTTTGATATATTGACCTGTTCACCCCTTTTGGATGTCTTAAAAGTCATTTCTAATATAGTAAAAGGATAATTTTAATTATATACGACAAAGTGATTAGTCTACAACAAATATAACCATTCTTTTAACTAAAAAAAATCCTAAAAAAATAAAAATATTCGAATTTCTTTTGGTTACTAATAATTTTATTAATCACCATGGGAAATTCATATATAACTTCTTGAAAGTTGTATATTCAATGTATATGCAATGTATCTTTATTGTATAAAGAGTTGTTCAATGTATCAATCTAATATAAATAGTATATAATCGTGTATGTAGGTATATATATATATATATATACACACACATTGTTTATACAATACATACACATAATATTAATAATTATGTAATTTATCGATATTGTATAATGGTGTATAAATGATGTAGCTATGTATCATATATATATATATATATATACACACACACAGACACACATTGTTTATACAATACATATACATTATATTAATAATTATGTAATGTATCGATATTGTATAATGGTGTGTAAATATGTATATATGATATATAATTATGTATCATAAATTGATAAACAACTTCAACGTATAATGGTTTTTTTTTCTAAAAAAAAACAAATGGGACAAGCTATCATTGACCTAAACTGTCACCTAACTAACTGGATCAGTCACATCACATGGAGGACTAATATCATACCATATTGTTGATTGATCTATATACATGTACACTGATACATACACCATGTTGCAAAAAAAAATATTAATCAATTGAGAAAAGGGTTATGAGAAGGATGATCCACCCTATATCCTAAGTACAAGAGCATCTACAACATAACCAAACATCTAAATACATAAATTCGTCTATGAAAATGAACAAAGACAAGATAAGGAAAAGAGGAGGCCCGAAATCGGCTCTAACTCTAGAGCATGCTAGTACCTCAAATGTCAACTCTGAGAGCACAAATCAGTTGTCGCGTCTCGTTCTCGAGCTAGAATCTGCATCGAAAAGGAGCAGTAGGGGTGAGTACGTCCACTTATACTCAGTAGATACCATAACCAACTGAACAAAGTAGAAAATAATACACGTATAAGATACTATGAGCACGTCATTTGCACATAGAAAAATTTTCAAATCATAGCTCACGCCGTCTACACTAACAGTTCCATAATAAAAGATCAAAATAGGAACAACTAAACACAAATACATATGTGGAAACTAAGTACACATCAAGGGTACATAAAGAAAACGCAGAAATACATATGTAATGCAATGTAATGATGATGGGATCATGATGAATGATTAAAAGTTATCGCATGACTTTCTGTATACACCTAACAAGCTCCAGTGCTCCCAAGATAGAATTCATGGGGAATTTGCAACCCATATACTATCTTAAATCTCAATCTCCCCTCTCCAGCTAGTGTTCACGGATCAAGGATCTTATAAAGTGTCACATTCACCTTTTCAGCTATTATTCACATCTCATTTTCTTTCGGACTGGTGTTTCTCAAAGGTATCAATGTCTGGTGGATATGTATGCATGAAATGAGGATGAAATTTTCACAACCAATTAGTATGAAAATAAAAATTCATTCAATACATGTATAAGTGAACTCAGAATTAACTCAATGTGTCAATAATTCATAAGATCAGTTCTCGCTTGGCACCACCAGAATAAATAGACATGTAAGACATCAATAATATCATTTTACCCCATACTCAACTATTTTCATCATGAAAGAGTCAAATAATGCCTAAAAAGGCCTGTAATATCTATTCAAGCCCTCACACAAATATCACATTAATAATAAGGGAATATGATGCACAAATAAGGTCTATGAGGTCAAATAAAGCTCTTGCATGAGCAACACGCAATACATGATATCTCAAGTCAACAACAATAAGCATATAAGCCCCATTAGGCACACAACATTAATAAAAATCTTTAAATAATACTCCCATGGCTAATTTTCCTAACCCATAGCATGCTTTACTTGTCTATTAAATACCCAACTCAATATGAAGAACGTTAAGCAATAACCTACCTCATAGTGACGAAAAGGGCCTAGAACCTTCAACACTGAGCATTCCCCTTTCGAACAGTATTAGAATGAGATAAAAACATGCAAACGTAGAATCTATCCATTAAAAGTAAGCTAGTGATACCTATATCAACTATATTTAAGCTGGGTTCATAACGGATTCAAAAAATGGGTTAAAAAAATAAAAAGGATAAAATTAAAATTTGATTTTACAAACATGTCCCCAAGATTATAGGAGTCTACATTTGATAAATCAAGCAAAAATGAGTTTAAAATGAGGCTCAAATCGAAAATTATTTTTAAAGATTTCCTAGCAAAATCCTTAAAAATCCATTTTGAAATCAAAATTGAAGAGTGTTTTTTATGATAAAATCAATGGAAATTATTTTGAAAAAAGAGTTTGGAGCTTATCCATAAACAAATGGTGAAGAAAACCCTCAAAATCACTCTAATTCGAAGCTTCAAGGTCCAAAAATAATGTAAAATACAAAAAATAGTCTATTTATACTATTTTATGAGCAATACCTTGCGGTCGCGTATCACACCTTGCAATCACGAGGGTCAATATTGACTAGCCACTAAGTTGGTCATCGAGATCGCTTAGCTGAGCCTTGCGATTGCAATGAGTCAAACCGACCTAGTCCACCAACTACTCATCGTGATCATAGTACCACCACCATGCGATCGCGATAGAGAACGTCATTGAGACCCGCAAATGCAACACATGTTCATACGATTGCAATGAAGGGCTTGATGCACCAAAAAATATTGAACCATTAGTTGGGATTTTTGGAGAAATCGTCTTGATTGAACTCACGAAATTTGTTCAGATCCCACAGAAATAAATCAAATATGCTACTATGCTATTTTTGACATTTCATGCTTAATGACAATATTAGATCTAGTGAAATTGTCCAAATTGTTGTTTTGCGGAGAAAATCACTTTTTAAGTCGCCACTTAATTTATTTAGGAAATAAAAAAAACTTTATAAATTACTTAAATGATTTCAAAAAAGAAAAAATTATTTAAGTTTAGAAATTCTAGGTAAGCGGTTCTCATTAACATTTTAGAAAGGTTTTTAAGGCAGCTAAAATGTCCGCTAATTTGCTGTTATCCGGACTGTTTGAAAATGATTCTTTTGACTAATTTCTGAAGAAAAAATGATTGTTGAAAAGAAATTGCTTAAGAAATATTTTTTCTGAGTTTTATGCAAAATCAGTTTTTCAACGACTTTGTAGGGAATCTAACTAGTTCTAAGCCAATTAAAGTCAAATTGCAAATAAACATAGAAAAAAAGGGGGGGGGGGGGGGAAGAAATAAGCGACTTAGGCTCTTAATCCCAAATCTATTAGCCCTGTCCTAATCTAATTGAACTTTCGGCCCATCTTCACCTGTCCTAATCTAGATATTGGGGTTTGGCCCATAACTTGTCCTAAACTATCTTTTGGATCTTTTGGCCCATAATCAACTTCACTTGTATTAATTTACCACTTTAGCTTCGAGGCCCAAATGAATAAATAAATAAATAAATGAATAATGATAAATAAAATAATAAAAAAGAAATGAGACTTTTCATGTCTCTTAGATACTGAAAAAAAAATTTAACCATATTTTCTCCCATCGGCGATAACTTCTTTCTCCGAAAATCTGACTAGTTTGATAGGCTCGAGAGGATGACTCGAAAGGAAACTGGGCCACATTGGCCCACCATCGAAATGCATACAAGGAGAGTCCATTTAGACTCAACATTTTACATGTTAAACAAAGAAGAAAAAGGAAAGATTAAAATCAATTTGAAAGTAGTAACAAATTTTCAAAGACTTTAACATTTTAACTTGAATAAACAGAAAAAATAACACTTTAGGACATAGAGACAACTTCAAAATAAAAGCAAAGAGAAAGAAACACACCATGACTGAAATGAACATTGTAACACATATTCTCATTTAACAATATAAGAATGAATCTTGAGCGAAATTCATAAAAATGTATAGTTTTTACGATTTAGCTCAACATAAATGCGAAGATTAAACCTTCAACTAAAAATTTAAATTCTAAAGCGAGTTTAGATAGTAATGTAGAAGAGACAAATTAATTGACCAAGTTTGTTCCACCTCCTTCCTCTCTTTTGCAAGTTCAAAGTAAACTTCGCATAAAGTCATAAAGGGATCCTGAGTCAAAACTTTTGGCTTATAAACCAACTCCATCTTTTCCATTGACATTACGGGTCAAGGTGCGCTTAGGAGCGGTCTAATTATGCATCAAAAGGAAAACTTAGACTGATGCAATTTTTCAAAGAACTAAAAATAAACCCGAACAAAATCGAAACCACAACAATTAAGCCACAAATAAAGAAATTTCCAGGTTGAAATTTTGACTTGTAAACTGACTTTATTTTTTCCATTGACATTAAAGATCAAAGAAACATTTAGAAGTGGTTCGACTATGCAATAAAGATGCAAACTTGAACAACTAAAGCCATTTTTGAAGAACTAAAACTGAACCCGAATAAAATCGAAATCACAACGATTAATCCACGAACAAAAGAATCTTCGAGTAGAAATTTTGACTTATAGATCAACTTCATTTTTTTCCATTAACATTAAGGGTCAAGGAACATTTAGAAGCGGATTGACTACGTATCAAAAGGAAAAAACTTGAAGTAAAGCAATTTTTCAAAGAAACTAAAATGAACCCGAATAAAATTGAAACTACAACGATTAATCCACAAATAAAAGGATCTTCGAGTAGAAATTTTGATTTATAAATCGACTTCATTTTTTTACATTGACATTAAAGGTCAAGGAACATTTAGAAGTAGTTCGACTATGCATCAATAGGGAAAACTTGAATTAAAATATTTTTTCAAAGAAACTAAAATGAACCCAAATAAAATCGAAATCATAACGATTAATCCACAAGCAAAAGGATCTTCGGGTAGAAATTTTAGCTTATAGACCAACTTCATTTGTTTTCATTGACATTAAGGGTCAAGGAACATTTAGAAGTGGTTTGACTACGTATCAAAAGGGGAAACTTGAATTAAAGCAATTTTTCAAAGAAACTAAAAATGAACCCGAACAAAATCGATACTACAACGATTAATCCACAAGCAAAAGGATCTTCAGATAGAAATTTTGGTTTATAAATCGACTTCATTTTTTTCATTGACATTAAAGGTCAAGGAACATTTAGAAGCAGTTTGACTACACATCAAAAGGAAAAAACTTGAATTAAAGCAATTTTTCAAAGAAACTAAAAATGAACCCGAATAAAATCAAAACCACAACGATTAATCCATAAACAAAGGGATCTTCAGGTAAAAAATTTGGTTTATAAACCGATTTCATTTTGTCCATTGACATTAAAAGTCAAGGAAATATTTAGAAGTGGTTCGACTATGCAATAAAGATGGAAATTTGAACAACTAAAGTCATTTTTCAAGAACTAAAAATGAACCCGAACAAAATCAAAACCACAATGATTAGGCTACAAACAACATACTAGAACAAAAAAAAAAAAAAACTTTTGCACTAGATTGACAAAACTAAGTGAAATTACAACCTACCAACATAACAAAATACCATTTGAGTTATATGATAACAATAGCCCTAAACGTAACAACATGAAGCTAAAGTAGTGAATAAGAATCAACAACAACAATATAAAGCAACTTCAACTTAAAATAATGACATAAAGGTCATAATCATCACAAACAAGTCCTATGACCATCAAAGCCTCTACAGCGAACAATCTCAGCCTCATTCACAATTGTAATTTAAATAAATATTACTACGGAGAAAGAGATGAAGAAGAAATTGGTAATAAAAATAAAAATAGAAATAAAAATAAAAATAAAAATAAAAATAAAAATAAAGATAAAAATAAAAATAAAAATAAAAGGGAGAGGTGCGTTCACCTTTTTCAAGGTAGCAAAACGAGACTACGAGCTTTGTCGGAATCAACCACCACCGAAAAATGTCGTCGTCAACTCGAAAACGCGAAAATTTTTTAGAAGCCGACCAATTTTTATGAAACAAAATTTTTACTAAAAAAAATAACTATTTTACTCAAAAAGTTTTTTTCATCTCTCAAGCCTCAATCTTTCTACCAAAATAGTGGTAGTATTTATAGGAAAGGATAGGGATTCCATTCTTTTCATCCACCAATGAGGGAGAAAGAATTTAGGGGTGTTTTTAAAATTTTAAAATTGAAGACAATGTGAGGTGGAAGATAAGGTGGTGGGGAAATTGTACAATGAAGTATAATTTTTGAAGTTCAAAATTGGAAAAAAGATAAAGTTGAGGAGGAATTGTACAATCTTGTACAAATTTTGAATTTCAAATTTGAATTTTGGAATTTGAAATTATTTTTGGTGGAAATTGGGTAGAAGTTATGAGTGTTTTTGAGAATTTTGGGGTTATTTAAAATATAACCCCAATTGAAATTTAAAATTTAGTAAAATTTATTTAATTTTGACCAAATTAAAAATCAATTGGTGTATTGCATTGCAATTATGACCAATTTGATTTCACTTATGGCCAAATCTAATAGATTGACTAAATTAAATTGAAAATCGATACGGATTAATACTTCCTTTAATCCTGAGCTTCTTGATTTAATAAAATCAAACACATATTTATCCGAATAAATTATTTTTGAGAGTAAATTATATTTAAATCAAGACTTTATCCATTCGGATTAATTTTCAAGCTTGATCAGTAAAAAAATATTCATTTAATAACAAAATTTATACAATTTCGCATATGTAAATACGAAAACGTATAATCATCGATTAAATGATAAAATTAACTCAAACAAATATTTTAGAGCACATTTATCCGGATGAAATAAATATTTTAATTTTATTAAAAATTGAAGAAACACAAGGTTAAATTTAGTGGAAGAGGGCAAAAATTAGATGTAAATAATTGTCATCTAGTGCGAAAAAACACAAACGTTGACCAAGGTGAAACTAATGATTTTTAAAGCCTCTACGAGTATCAAACTCTCCCAAATCACTTTCGAATGCATCAGGAATCATGCCAACCATCTCCACACCTCAAAATCAACATGTAACAACTACATGAAAGAGAGAAATGATCAAAACACATAAGAAGTAAAATTTCATGTATCATCTTTTTACATTATTCACCACTAAAACATTAGTTCTTCCTTGAACTAAAAGCAAGTAAGGTTCCTGGAGCGATAAATAGCTGGGGCTACATACGATGCACAACAGACTTGACCTTCAAAGCAGCCTCCTTAATAGAGCGATGTCTTCACTAGACTTTCACTGAATCGATACACTTATATACCTCAACTTTTTTAAGTTTTCCTATCTAGGATAGCAGTAGGCTCGTTCTTAAAGGACAAATTAGGGTTTAACACGGCAGAATCCCATTGAATCACATAGACATTCTCTAGAAGGTACCTCTTAAACATGGAGACATGAAAAGGGGGATGAACAATTGATAGATGTTGAGGCAAAGCTACCCTAGATGCCACATCACCAAATTTCTCAAGGATCATGAAAAGGTCAATGAACCTTAGACTAAGCTTCCCTTTCTTTTTGAACATCATCACACCATTCACAGGTGAAACTTTTAACAGAACTTGATCTCCAATCATAATTGATACATTGCAGGCTAGATGGTTTGGTATAACTTTATACCTACTCTAGGCAGCCGATAGACCCGACTGAATTAGTCTCACTCGATCCATCAAATCCCTCAAAAAAAATCTATACCTCAAGTTATCACCTTAAATTAGTCAAACCATCCTACTAGGGATCCACACCTCCACCTAATTAAAGCATCAAAAGATGCCGTCTAACTACTGGAATGATAACTATTGTTACAAGCAAACTCCACTAGGGGAAAGTACTTGTCCCAATAAACTTCAAAGTCCATGGCACATGATCGCAGAATTTCCTTTAGCACCTGACTAGTCCTCTCAAACTGATCATCTATCTAAGGGTGAAAAGTTGTGCTCAAATCAATATGAGTACCCAACTCACTCTGAATTAGTACTCCAAAAACCTTAAATAAAGATAGTAACTCTATTGGATACAATGGAAGCAGGAACACCATGCAATCAAAATTTTTTTGTAATGTAGATCGTGGTCAACTTCTCTACATTATAACTCACCCTCATAAGAATGAAACGTGATGATTTTGTCAACTGATCCACAATCACTCAAATAGATTGAAACTTTCCCAAAGTCGAGGTAAGTCAGCTATGAAATTTGTGGTAGTCCGCTCCCACTTCTACTCGGTAATGGGTATCCTGTATCACACCACTCAGTCGTTCATGGCCATACTTCACCTATTCACAATTCAAAAACTTATCCATGAACTCGATACTATCATTTTTTATAACACGCATAAATAATACTGCTTCAGATCATGTTACATTTTGTCTATCCCTGGGTGAATGGAGTTATTCAAAGTGAGTTGGGTACTCATCTTGATTTGAGCACAACTTTTCACCCTTAGATAAATAGGTCAGTTTGAGAGATACTATTTAGGTGCTATAGGACATTCTACGAGTATGTTTCATGGACTTTGGAGGTCATTGGGACTAGTACTTTCCCCTAGTGGAGTTTGCCTATAACAATAGTTACCATTCCAATATTTAGATAGTGCCTTTTGAGGCTTTATATGGGCGGAGGTGTAGATCCCTTGTGGGATGGTTTGACTTATTTGAGGAAGACCTTGTGGTACAAATTTATTAAGAAATTCGATGGATTGAGTGAGATTGATTCAGTAAAGGCTATTAGCTGCTCAGAGTAGGCAAGGGAGTCCAATCGGTTGATGTATTATTTATGATTCGACATCAAGTTTTGTTGAAAATTTCACCCATGAAGGGTATGATGAGATTCAAAAGAAAGAAAAGCTTAGTCTGAGGTTCATTGACCCTTTCGAGATCCTTCAAAAATATGGTGATGTGGCATATGGGCTAGCTTTGCCTCCACTTTTATTGGCCGTTTATCCTATTTGTCATGTTTTCTTGTTGAAAAGATACCTTCCATATGATACCCATGTGATTTGATGGGATTTTATTTTGTTACACCCCTATTTGTCCTTTGAGGAAGATCCTATTGCTATCCTAGATAGGTAGACTAGGAAGTTGAGGTCTAAGTGTATCAATTCAGAAAAAGTCCATTGGAGACATTGCCTTATTAAGGAGGCAACTTGAGATATTGAGTTTGGCATGTTTAGTAGATAACCTCAGCTTTTTACCGCTCCAAATACCTTACTTGCTTTTAGTTTGAAGATGAACTAGTGTTTTAGTAGTGGATAATGTAACAACCTGATACGTGAAATTTTTCTTCTTATGTGATTTGATTATTTTGCTCTTCCCTATAGTTATTACATGTTGATTTTGAGGTGTGGGTATGGTTAACATGGTTCTCGATGCATTCAAGAGTGATTTCGGAGAGTTTTAGCCTCTTAGGCCTCATTTGTTTGCACTTAATGGAGGTCTGGATCTGAATGATTCATACTTCAGACCATTAAGTTCATTTGTTTTTTATTAAGATTTTGGCTCTTAATAAGTCTGAATAGGTGTCAATCATTTAGATCTGAAACTAAGTCGTAATCATTAAGAAGTATTCTTGTGTTGGATAATATTCACCACCACTCTATCTATAATCATCAGTCACCACCACTAACTACCTCTACCACCACCACCACAATTGTCAACCACCACCTAGCCACCAACCACCTCCATCATCATAACTACCATTCACAATTATAATTGATACTAACTACTATTTTCAGCCGCTACCATATCTATCACCTTTATTATTTTAATTATATCCACCTCTATCACCACTGTCAATGCCAACGTCAATGCCAACACCACCAACATCATCAACCACTATCGGCCAATCCCAACTACTAACCAAGTCATCTATCACAACTAGCTTCACCGCTAACTATCACTAACACATCAACAACATCCACACATTCTTCGGCTACCACCACACCACCATTGTCACCGGTTGCGCCACCTCTACCACCGCTTCAACCATCATCATTGCTATATAATACTCTGCTAATAATCATCTCCATCATCACAACTAACAATATCTCTAACTACCATCAACACATCGCTAACCATCATGCGTTCATTTTTAAGCTATCACAATCAATACCTCCAACTACTAACATCAACCAACTTCACATGACTACTACCACTAATACCAATCGCTACTATCATAACAGTCACTACAATACCAAATATCTCTACCATCACAACTATCACCACCAACATTACTAACCACTAACATTAATCATTACCACCACTACGACCATTACAAATCATCTCCATTATCACTAGCAAATATAAATTTTTTTTCAATCAAATAATAATTTTACTGTATTAAATCAAATATTTTTCTAATATATAATTATT
The DNA here is from genome assembly GCF_002878395.1 of Capsicum annuum. Lineage (NCBI taxonomy): Eukaryota > Viridiplantae > Streptophyta > Magnoliopsida > Solanales > Solanaceae > Capsicum > Capsicum annuum. Next base: position 30,919,562 of record NC_061121.1, read on the forward strand.
TTTTATTTGAATTATATTTTTATTATATATGCAAATAAATAAATTTTGCATATTCAGATATTAAAAAATAAATAGTCTTAACCATTCAGTTTTTAGATCTCAAGACAACATCTTAATCATTCTGATATGTATTCAGATTCAAATGTATGAATCTTAATAAACAAATGCAGCCTTAGACGCTTTAAAAGCCATTAGTTTGACCTTGGAGAACATCTTGTGTTTTAAGCGTCGGGTGATAATTTGGATAGTTCCAATAAATCCAAAATATTGATTTTGAGTTATTAGCATGGTAGTTCGAGCCCGAAGCTTTTATTTTTTTTCATTTCGACCCTTGATTCAAAAACTAGTGAAAATGCCTAAATAGGATCCTAAGAGTTAATTTATTAAGAATGTCTTTTTTTAGAAAATCTGACATTTTCATTGAGTCTAAAACATCAAACATAGCCTAGTAGCATATTTGATTATTTTTGTGGGATCCCAAAGGGTTCAATCGAGACAATTTCTCCAAAAATCTCAAGTATTGGACCAACATTTTCTGCTGCATCAGGTCCTTCATCGCGATAACATGAACACGTATCGTGATCGCAGGCCTCGATGAGCTTCTCTATCGCAATTGTGTGGTGGTGGTACCCCAATCACAATAGGTAGTTGATGGACTGGATCAGATTGACTCATCGCGATTGCGAGGCCCAGCTACGCGACCGCGATGACCAACTTAATGGTCGCGAGGTACTGTTCACAAAACAGTATAAATAGTTCAATTTTTTCATTTTTCACCATTTTTGGATCTTGAAGCTTCGGGTTAGAGCAATTTTTAAGGTTTTCATCACCATTTATGCTTGGGTAAGCTTCAAACTCTTGTTTTCACTAATTTCTATTGATTATATCATAAAAAATTGTAATCCAGTACGATGCACCTTAAGCTAACAATAATCAACATGTAACAATTACGAAGAAGAGCAAAATAATCAAAACATATATAAAGTAGAATTTCACGTATCAGGTTGTTACACTTTTGATATATAATTCACTAAAAAAAATTCACGTTTGCGGCACGTCAAATTTTTAAATCAAGCTTTTAATGGCCGATTGATCATGGAAGAAGAAAGAAGGATGAATGAAAGTAGCAAAGAATAAAGGAAGAAGAAGAAAGAGGAAGCCATTAATTGTTGAAGTAGATGGAAGAAGAAGAAGAAGCAGCAACATGACCCCATGGCTATTTCAGGTAATGTTAATAATACTAAGCCCATTTTCTTATAAAGAAAATGATCGACTTGACATTTTCCATATTATCCTATGTTAAAAGACACTATTAGCCCTCTACCGTTTTACTAGTAGGAAGTATGTGACATGTATCCCCAACCAGGCCAAGCTTGCCTGTCAATCTCGAATGAATATATCTCCACCAATATTGTAATTATTCATAACACTAGGACACTGATTCTTGAAATAAAATGAAATATTTCAAGATTAATTTTAAAATTAAATTTATATATTATGTAATTAAAGGTACGAATTTATCCTCCAACCTTAATGTGATTTTAAATTGATGGTGCTCAGTATGCTCTGTGAAAATATTATATTATTTTGGAGGAAAAACAATTGTATTGCGCCTTCTTTTTCTTCTTCGTTTTTTCCCACAAAACCACCCAGTTGAAAAGTCTGCGCTTGAAGATTATTTTTACTATTCATTCCATTCTAATTTATGCGGTAGTTTTTATTTGACATTTTAAAAAAAGAAATGATCGATTTTTGAAGTATTAGTCTATAAAAACGTACAATACACGTTTATTTTTTACTACTTTATAAAAATTATACGTCACTAATTTTATGTTGATAGTTATTTATCACATATTATTTTGTAAATGTAATAGATCTTGTATTTTGGTTAATAGGTTTATATTTGCATTCAAGAAAATAAACTCAATAATTTTAGATATAATTTTCAATGCTTTATATAATTCAATCCTGACACTTTGAAAAGTAAGAAAATATATTTCTAATTAAATAATCAATATTACTAGTGGTGAAAAGTTTAACTAATATTGTATTCTAGACTTCAATAATTTACTGTTGAGAAATTATAATGTTTATTTAATATGAAATTATACAGGTAAAATTTTAGTTGATTTCATGAACATTCATTGAAATCAAGTTTTTGAATTTCTAGTACTCATTTTTTTCTCATAGGAAAAAAATAACACAAAGTATCCCAAGGAGAAAGTTGCAAAAACATTCGAACAAAATCTTACACTCTACTATTTTCAAATCTCACTCATGAAAATACACTAAAAATCATCCTTCTTGTTGTACTTGAAGAAAATCTCAAAGAAGAGGTACACAAACATAAATTAAATAGCAAAATACAAATAAACATAAATGATAGAATTATACTTTTTGCAGAATACTCCTTAAAAAGTTGATTGTGAATATGAAATAATAAAATTGTGATAAAGTTTGATCAAAATATTACATAAATTAAATTATGAAACTCATTTTTATGTAAAATAAAATTTTAATTAATTTAAAAATAATAAATATTATATTTTATTAACTAAATCAAATACGAACATTAATTATTTTTATTAATATTTATGTATAGTTAGAAATTAATATATGAATCAACTAAAATCTAATAAGGAGTACTTCGTATGGAAAGTGTTTTAACCAAAAAAAAAAAAAAAAAGGATTTCAATGACTTTTTTCTGTAGTTTTACAATGAAGTGTCCACAAAGAAATAATTTTTTTCAACAAAAAAAAATACGACAATATTTTTGGAAAAAGATGGCTCTGCCTTTTTTTTTTTGGGACCAATTCTATTTTAGATGGAAAAGATTTTTCTGGACCAAACCTATTTTAGTTAGAACTACAAAACTTCATTTAATTTTTAATATGTTTATTATAGTCAATATTTAATATCATAAAAATAATAGTAAAAATATGAAAAGACAATTTTATCTATTACAAAAACTTTTAATGAAATACAAAAAATTCAAATAACATTTATAAGACCTTTCACACTTTTAATATGTTTTATCGGCATTAGTTAGTTTTCACTGAATCAATATCACTAATAATTAATAAGTTAAAAAAAAACTTATTGGTAATTTTTTGTTCCAAACCTAAGTTGATAGGTTATATGTCTATATGTTTTTCTACCCCGATTACAAGTAAATTCACGAATTCTAATCTAGAAAAATTGATATTACTTATCAATTTGGTGCTTAAATTGTGAAGTAGCGATGACTTCCTAAATTGAATCTTGGTTTTAGTTCTATGTTTTGTGAAGAGTCTTGGAAATGTTGTTTGAACTTTTTGCCCTTCTTTAAAATCTTTGCTTTAGACAAAATCATCTTTTCACTATTTATTTTTAATATTTAAGAACTGAAAATTAATTAAACCGTTATAAATATATTTACATTATAGTGAATGTCTATCAAGATCTACTTTGATATCTATTAGGATTTGAAGTATCTGTCTTTTACTCAGACTAGGAGTAAATTGCCCCTACAAATTAAGGGATTTTGTTCATTGTATTCACAATCTTATGATCTCTCATCCCTCAAGAGAAGAAATAAGAATTACTCTTTATTCTCTCTCTATTCTCTCTACTCTTCTTCTTTATTCTTTAGTTATTTCATAACACGTTATCAGCACGAGACTTTGCCAAATAAGGTGTGATTATAAATCTGAAGGATTTCAAGGTTAGTAATTCTTTATGTTATTTTTTTTTTGCTACTAATAATATAATTATTATTGGATTTGAGAAAAAATAATTGGTTTGGAACCATTTATATTTTAAATTTATTCCTCAAGAACAATATTATTAAAAAGGATGATAATATGTTGGGTTCAAGTCCCATCGATTCATGCCTAAGACACTTTTATATGGATAAGATGTTGAGTTTGAATCTCAATACACCATATTAATGATATTATGATGGCTAAGGCAGAATAATGAGTGTTTAATGAAAAGTCATGAAATTCGCGACCCATTGAATATGCTCCATTCCATGAAGTGAATGTGGTAGCAATATATGATAAGTCTGAAATATAAAAACTTAATTCATTCTTGAGGTGTATGTGGTAGCAGTGCATAATATGTCTGAAAGAAGACAAGTGATTGAATGCACGAATATACACGTGAAGGGACAATATGATAATGATCATCAAAAGTAATGATATTTTCACACGCTTATATGATTATAAGATATATCAGAGAAAAATTCTCTACATCATATGTATGCCTCGATTTGCTTTTGAAGTAGAAAAATCTTGAAAGAGGTTATAAACTATCATAATTTGATAGGCTTAAGGTACGATTATATTCCATTCCTGGGGAATGAGAACTTATTAATGCAAACGTGCACTTGATTGTGATTGTATCACAACTCACTCCCGAAAGAGGTTGAATAATTTTGAAATCTACTTCTGAAGTAGTAAATCTGAAATTTATTCATATAATAATAAATCTGAAATTTACTAAAGCAAAAACACATATCATGGTAAACTTGGAGTTTACTAGATTAAAAGTTCATAAGTTAACATAAACGATTGCGATATCCCAAAATTGTGGATACTGAATATTGAACATATATTGAAGAATTAGAAAATTCTTCATAAACTTTAATGTTGCTTGTTCTCATGATAAGCTGGTTGGACCAACTAATTTTGGGATTGGATCCCTCAAAATCTAAAAAGAATAAAAGGTGAATAAGGGCCCGTTAACCTATCATGTGATATGTTGAAAAGATGCATCAATAAGATGATCACATGTACATTCATGGTCAACCTACGTTTGACATTCATAAAGTTACTTGTTCAATATAAATTGAGCATAATTTTCAGATTGTGTAATTAAGATAATTCATCTTGATGATGATGGTTTAGCATTGAATGTCTTCCATAAATAGTTGAACCATTACTAATGAGAACAAAGTTTCATGTATTGTTATGAAATATGATATATTGCATACAATAGCACTTGTATGCATTAGACCAATATAATATGATTATTTTTTCCCTCTCAATTGGTTCAAGGTTAGGAATCAACTATTTCATCTAATAGTTTTGATGTGCGGTATACGATTAATAAATATACTATGATGCCCAAAGATGAATTCCGCAAAGAAGATGGAGGAGGTATGTTAGTTTTCCTAACATAAGGGGAGATTATAAGCAGCTATGAAATATGTTAGGAATTATCATCAGATCCTTATTCAAAAGATAATTCAAGTTAAATGTCGAAAGCATCTCATATTTACCTACAAGTGCTCCTATTTTGTGTGCTTAAAGGATAAAGTTTATGCACGTGTGAAGCATGATAGACCAATCGGTTTCAAATGAAATAACCCTTGAAAAGGATAAGGAGCAAATAATCATGATAAGAAGATAATGTGCTCTTGAAGAGCCTATGACATAACACTTCATGAAACCTTATGAGAGGTTTAGGTACCTGAAAATAATGAAGTGATGAGATCTCAAAATGTTATGTCACATTGTGAACCGATATAAAATGATATATCATCGATGATATCTTTGATATAATATTGGCGCAATATTGTGAAAGATTACGAGGATCTGAATTCTACGTTTATTTAAGCATGCTGACGTAGAAACATTATCAAGTGACATAAAAGGATGCATTTTGGTAAGCGTAAAACTTATTTTATTTGCAGTCCAGACACTTGAAGATGTCACTCGTGAAATGTTGAATATTGTCACTTGACAAAACTTATGTGAAAAACTTTTAAGGATTCAAAATGCTTGAAGCATATAAAAGTTTTTGGGAAACTTATTTATAATCCTTAAATTGTATAAGCTTATAGCTTGAAAATCATTGGAACTCTTGGAGAATTTTCAAAGCAATAGATTCTTTGCTGAAATTCGAAATATGTCGAATTGGATTGGTTATTAAGTACCATATCTTAGTGCAATTGATGCACTCATGTACCTTGCAAATACTACAAGGCCTATAGCCTTTTCGGTTAATATGTGAGCAAGGTATATTTCTACTCCTACTAGGAGACATCAAAATGAGATAAGATACATGCAGACACGTGATTTTTGACCCTCCCGAGTTTTGACCTATATTTTTTTTTTACATTAAATATTTATTTATGTCAAAATATTATCTTTAGTTCTTATTTAATTTTTTTTTTTAATAGATTTCATTTTTTTTAAACAATTCAAAAAATAAAGTTACATTTTAAGATTAAAAAACAATAATAATACAAAAAAAATCAAAAAATATTTTCTTTTAATTTATATTTTTATAAATATGCTAGTAATTTTATTTTCTCTTAATTATATTTTTATTCTATTTTTCTTAAGTATAAAAATTAATTAGTTGATATTTTTTTATTATTATTAGTATTATTTATTTTTTATATAATTTATTTATTTATTAAAAAATGAGATCATTATCTTATTTATATAAAAAAAATATTCAAAATTTAAATCCTAAACTACCTAAACTACTCCCCTCAAAATCCTTCTATTTAAGGACTCCCCAACCCCAGGAAACATACGTACAATCTATCATCATACACTTTTTACACTGCATCAGACAAAGAAAAACAAAGAGAAACCAGACAAAAAGTGAGAAGGAAACAACACTCAAAATCAAACATAAAAAAAGAAAGAAGAGAAAGAGTAGCGAATCGAGTTTCGGGTTTCTATTCGAGTTTTGGTGTTGATTTTTTTTGCTTCATTACAGGTTCTATTCGATCATGTATCATTTATCCTGTAAACTTTATTATGAACTAGCATGAATAAAAATGTTCAAGTGATCTTATGCATTATTTGGTATGTGTATTTGATTGATTACGTAAACTTTCTATTATTATATATTATGCTATCAAATCACTGAATATTTATATATTTATATTGTGTTAGATATAAAAATACTACATATGATACTGACTGGTTTAAGAAAATGGGTATTGTCATAGTTACACTTTGTTATAATTTCCTGCACACATTATCCATTTCACGCACATATAAAAAATTCAATAATACACAGTGCACACACCTATTCGCAGATTCTCACACACACAGTAGCACGCATACACAGAGAAATAAAAAAGAAGATGAGAAAAAAAAATTGCTGAAACAGTAAAACAAAAATCAGTAAAGTTTTTGAAATTTAATAAACAATAAAAAGAATTTAGATCGGAGAAGAATCATATTTTCCGATGAATTTTTGCCAAAAAATATGTTAAAAAATGACCACATCTGCCGGCGAAACTTGTTTTTCCCGCTCCAAAAATCGGCTCAAAATCCATCCTCATTACTGTTCCGGCGACCCTTTTCATCGCCAGAAAATGGACAACCAAGTAACCGGAACTTTGCGTCGTCGGAAAACCCATTAAAATCGGTGATCTTTCGCCGGTAACACTCTAGATCTCACCAAAAATGGTGGCCCATCGCTGACCTCCACCACACGCTGCTGCTCCGTCCTGTGCGGCAAAATCACCGTAAGCCTCCAAAATCGACAAAAATATGCCAGAATTACTTCCCCCGAACTAGATCCGATAGGATCTCCGATCAAATTTGGCCAAATCTCGCCAATTTTTTTTTCAAAATAGTCTATCCCGTCGCTATTCCAGTGATTATCTTCGCCGTAAAATAGTGAAAAACTGTTGGGATCATCTCTCTGTCCAGACGGCGCCACTTCTCCGACCAACCCGCTTGCCGAAATTGCTTCGCAGTTATCATTGACATATAGAAAATACTACGTACTTATTGTGTTTCCTTTGAACTGGTTTTCTTAATTTTCAACATAGTTTACTGATGAATATAAATTGATGGCTTTGTACTTTCTTCTTCTTCTTCTTCTTCTTATTATTATTATTAGTATTATTATTATTATTAGTATTATTGTTTTTATTTATTTATTTTATTATTATTTATTATTCTATTATTGTTATTATTATTATTTGGGTTAAATTAATTAATCAATTTAAATTATATTTTTTTAAATTTATTATTTATTATTAAAGTTAATCAGTATTTCGAATAGATGAATTATTATGAGTTTACAAGAGATAAATCAAATGTCTTTAATGCTAGATAAACTTTAAGCATGTTTAATATATTGGTCTCGATTAAGAATGCGACGTACACATCTTCCTGAGATGTTTAAAAATAATTCAAGGATGAAGTTATACACCTTGGGAAGATTTTCTAAAATTAATTTCTATCGGCTTAATGCAAGAGGTATAGATAGATATTCTCGGTACATTAAAATGAGCGATTTTAGGGCCTGCTAATATAATCTGTCAAAATAATTTAAGTTAAGATAAGTCAATAAAAGCAACCGTACTAGAATCAGGGGAATCGAGGGGTGCCTCACACCTTCCCCTCGATCAACAGAATTCCTTACCCGTTCTTCTGTTTTCGCAGACCAATAAAGAGTCATTTCCTTTTTATTAGGGATTCAATAAGGTGACTTGAAACACCATAACTCAATTCCAAGTGGCGGCTCTTAAATCAATTAATCCCTATTCAGTATCATCACTTTAATTGGAACAACCCTTCGACTTCGAACCCTTCGGGCAAAAAAAGGGTGTGACATCTCTGGCGAATCTGCTGGGGAATAATAAGAATTCGAGATTTTTATATTGACTTATATTTGCTTTAATTATTGTTGACATTGTGTTTGTTGGCCTTATGTGCTACTTGTCGCTTATTTACTGCTTTGATATTGATTGAACTGTATTATATATTGTTTTCTCTTATGCACCCCCTCTGAGTCTCTGAAATAGGATAGAAGGAATGCAGCGCATGCATCCTACTTTGTTTGATCCACATCACACCAAATCTAAAGAAGGTTTAACTATGTCCAACAAAGATATAGAAAGTGACTTCATAGATCAAACAAAGAGTCATAAATATGAGAGTTCAAAGGAAGAGAATTTGAGACTAAGGCAACAAATGATGGAAATGTATCGAGCTTAGGCCAGTGGGCATCCTCCTCCTCCGTTCTCCACTATTAAAGACTGGGGTATGTCTTCAAGTGTCAACCTTCTTCAACGCTTTGAGATATCGAAATTTAAGGAACATGATGGACATGAGGATTCTGTAAAGCATTTGGGACATACTGCAATCGATCAAGGGAAATTGAAAAAGAAAAGAAGAAGAAAAACACATTTATTGTCATGCCAGGGTCAAAGCAGAGTTTAAGAGGTCCAACCCACCAATAGTGTCAGCCTCAATCCCGAGCTTACATATTAGATCCATGCAACCACATGCAACAAGGTTCCTTTCTCCAAAATCCAAGAAATTCCATTTCACTTCCTCATTGTCCTTTGAACAATGCACAGTCGTATGCTCATTCGTCTTTATATCCACAATGGCGTACCCCGAACCCTCGGCATTGTCCTCCACACTCACAGATTTACCAAGGAGCCTCTAAATCCAAGTTTTTTTCCAGTTATTGAGGTAATAGGGCATGATTACTCCCATCCCTGGGTATATTCTCGATCCACATTCAAAATATTTTGATCCTAATGTACGATGTGTTTATCATTCTAATATGCAAGGTCACAGTGCTGAAGATTGTCGTATTTTGAAAAAAGAAATAGAGAAAATGATTCAAGAAAAATTAATTGTGGTGCAAAACGTTGGAACCTTAACCGCCCCATAGAGTTCTTCGTCAGCACGTGGTATTACACAATATATGGGAAACAATGAGTCAAGTATGGGGACCCGAAACTTATTTGTTGAAGCGAATGTGTCTGATCGTGGTGGAAGCTCTAGTCATGTTGATATGCAAATCAGTGGCTAAGTTGTCAAGCTAAGCAATTGAGAAGTCACCTCTCTCCCTACTAGGAAGAGGTCTAGTAGTTTTTTTTTTTTTTTTTTTGTTACCCAAATTATTTTAGGGTTGTAGTTTAGGACCTATCTTGTCTGATTTTCTTATCGTTTTTGTTTAAACCCTTCTATCTTTCTGTCAACAAAATGTGTGTCCCTTTTGTTTTTATTTCTCAATATATATTGTCTTTCTTTTTTTTTCTTCAAAGAGCTCTTTCTATGGTGATTCTGGTAATATGATAAGCATGTTGAATTTTCAGCCAAATCTTAAAACTCAATCTAATGTTGAAACATTCGATCAAGAGCCCAGAGTTGAACAAAAAATATAAGAAAAATAAGTAAAATGTTGAGATGTTTTGGAGACCTAGTTACATCCTCACTTGAATGTTTTGAGGCAATCACTTTGAGAATAAAAAATGACTTGATCTTCAATGAAGAGGTTCAACTCAAGTATTTTTGAACGAGATCAACTAGAGGATATATAGTTTCTATTGTCAGAAGAAGCAAAAGGAAGTTAGCTAAAAAAAAAAGTCATCTGTTTTGAGGATAGTACAATACAAGTAGACCTGTATGGTTTACAAGTTTAAAAGAAGTGACACACGCGCATGTGCTTAGTCACGGTCAATATTGAAAATATACGATCTTCATGTTCCATTCCTAGATTGCATGTTATGTACTTGCGTTTTTAAGGATTGATATGACGAAGGGATTTCATTCTTCTATCCAAATGTTATGTCATCCTTTGTTATCCCTTTTGAGCTTTTATTTTATTTCTTTTATATCCCTCTTTTGGAATCAACATAGAGTGTAAAAAAAAAATAGAGTCAGAAAAGTATCAAGAAAAAATAGAGTCGGAAAAAATATCTCTCTCTAAAAAAAAGAAGAAGAAAAAAAATCAAGCAAAAGAACAAGATTTATGAACTACGTTTGACCTGATTCTTGCTATGACAAGATACGTAGGCAGCTCTACTCTGGGGTTTGGTCTAACCAAAAGAAAATTCAAATTACCCAGAATGAAATGAAACTAGGGCAAAGTTTATTTCCTTAAAAGAGTCAATTCCAAAAGTTGTATGTTTCACCTAATATTATGTAAATTTTTGAGTCTCATGCCCCCCTTTCTTTTTAACTTTTTTCAAAAGTCAAGTTACAACCAAAGAAAGATCTCCAGATCGATCTTTGAGAATGTCAAGGCTATACATGTTATGAGAGCATGATGTTTCGTATGTTGGGTAATATTTTAAAAAAAAATGAGTAAAAATGAGAGTCTTATAGGTGAAAACCCTTTTTGGCACTATAAGGCGACAATGAGTTGAGAAAGAGATGAAAATGAGCTAGGCATTGGCAAAAACCCATTGAGCTGCCACTAACCGAAGGAGGATTGTGATCTAGAGGGAGCATATTCAAGATTGATTCCATTTCAAACTCAATAAGTGGATAAGGGTTGTAATGATTAGTGTGGGTAGATCAGGTCGTCTAATTCAAAATGCATGTCATGATTGTTGGAATCGGCTACCACACCCAAATAAGTTTTCTTTTGTCGTTTTAAAAAAAATGCCTATTATTTTTTTCTTTTTTTTTTTCTATTTTTGATTTTTTGGTATCTTTATCATCAAATAAAAATTATTGTCATTTATCTTGTGTCTCTGAGTCGAGTCCATGTCATAACAAGTGAGAAAAAATTTCAAAACTAGCTACCAGCTTCTTCAATTGCACAAAGCAAGACAAAAAGCCAACACATGAAAGAGACATGATTGTGAGCCAAAATAAGACATGCAGAAAAGTTTTGTCAACAGATGAGTCTGAAAACTTATAGAAATACCAAGGTTTAAAGGGTTTATTTGAGGAGCATGGAAAAGCAAAGATACTTTGTTTATTTCAGAGTCACTTCTAATAATCTGAGTTTGGGTCAACGATGCAGCAAGTCGGTGACAGATGCTAATGATTGGAAGCAAGGTTAAATATGACGAGAGCAAGAGTGATTGCCACGGAAGCTAAAGCCACAAGCCTGCCACCATGTTTTTGAACTCACAAGTTTTCTTTGATGAAACAGAAAACATGTTACCTTCAAATTAAGGACTTCAGAGCATAAATATCAAGGGCTGCAATGCCTCATTTCGACAGATCCAGGAAGCAATGTTGTTGCACAGGTTTGATAATCAAATTATGGTAAAAATCAACCTCTAGGAGACACACTTCCCAATCTGGATAATTCACGTTTCATTTGTTAGGTGAAGCACTTTCTAACTTGAACCATCACTCCTAGAAGACGCACTTTATGGTCAGGTAATTTCATTCAACCCCTAGGAGACGCACTTCCTATTCTGAATAAGTCAATTTTTATTTGTTAGGTGAAGCACTTCCTAACTTGAACATTCACTCCTAAAAGACGTACCTTTTAGTCGAGTTATTTATTGATTCCTATAAGACAAACCTTTTAGTCGATTCATCCCCTTGATTCCTATAAGACGTACCTTTTAGTTGAGTCACTCCCTTGATTCCTATAAGACGTACCTTTTAGTAGAGTCATTCCCCTTGATTCCTATAAGACGAACCTTTTAGTCGAGTCATCCCCTTGATTCCTATAAGATGTATCTTTTAGTCGAGTCATCCCCTTGATTTCTATAAAACATACCTTTTAGTCGAGTCATCCCCTTGATTCCTATAAGACGTACCTTTTAGTCGAGTCATCCCCCTTTATTCCTATAAGACGAACCTTTTAGTCGAGTCACTCCCTTGATTTCTATAAGATGTACCTTTTAGTCGAGTCATCCCCTTGATTCCTATAAGACGTACCTTTTAGTCGAGTCATTCCCCGTGATTCCTATAAGACGTATCTTTTAGTCGAGTCACTCCCTTGATTCCTATAAGACGTACCTTTTAGTCGAGTCATCCCCTTGATTCCTATAAGACGTACCTTTTATTCGATTTATCCCTCTTGATTCCTATAAGACGTACCTTTTATTCGAGTCATCCCCTTGATTCCTATAAGACGTACATTTTAGTCGAGTCACTCCCCTTGATTCCTATAAGACGTACCTCTTAGTCGAGTCATTCCCCTTGATTCCTATAAGACGTACCTTTTAGTTGAGTTATTTCTCTTGATTCCTATAAGACGTACCTTTTAGTCGAGTCACTCCTCGTGATTCCTATAAGACGTACCTTTTAGTCAAGTCATCCTCTTAATTCCTATAAGTCGAACCTTTTAGTTGAGTCACTCCCCGTGATTTCTCTAAGACGTACCTTTTAGTCAAGTAATCCCCTTGATTCCTATAAGACGTACCTTTTAGTCGAGTCATCCCCTTGATTCCCATAAGATGTACCTTTTAGTCAAATCATCCCCTTGATTCCTATAAGACGTACCTTTTAGTCGAGTCATCCCCTTGATTCCTATAAGACGAACCTTTAGTCGAGTCACTCCCTGTGATTCCTATAAGACGTACCTTTTAGTCGAGTCATTTTCTAAGTACAAACTGGGGCAAACATTCTGCTTGTATTTATTGAATTTTACTTTCTGCTCAGGACCCTCCTGAAGGATGAAATTTTTTTTTATGATCAGGACCCTCCTGAAGAATGGAAATTTATTTTTTATGATCAGGACCCTCCTAAAGAATAGGATGTTATTTTTCTGTTTGACCTTTTATTTTAAGTTTAGGAGCATATTTTGAAAAATCAGAAAAAAGAAGTCCAGCAGCCCGCCTGAAGAACAGGGTAAAGAAATTATAAGTCCAGGAGCCCGCCTGAAGAATAGGGTGAAGAAAAAGAAAGTTCAGGAGCTCGTCTAAAGAATAAGGTGAAGAAAAAAAAAAGTCTAGGATCCCGCCTGAAGAATAGGGTGAAGGAAAAAAGAAAGTCTAGGAGCCCGCCTAAAGAATAGGTTGAAGAAAAAAAAAGAAAGTCCAGGAGCCCGCCTGAAGAACAGGGCGAAGCAAAAAAAAAAAGTCCGGGAGCCCGCCTGAAGAATAGGGTGAAGAAATTGTAAGTCCAGGAGCCCACCTGAAGAACAGGGTGAAGAAATTGTAAGTCCAGGAGTCCGCCTGAAGAACAGGGTGAAGAAATTGTAAGTCCAGGAGCTTGCCTGAAGAACAGGGTGAACATTATCAGTTGCAAGTTTAGGATTCCGCCTGAAGAATAGGGTAAAGATTGTCAAGTTCAAGTCAGAGGAAAGTTCGAAGAATAAATGAATTGTCAAGTTCCTCTCTAATGCCAAAAGCCAACGAGAAGGAACATTTCATGTTTCAAGTCCAAATCAGAATAACGACTATCTCACCATTTGAGAAGTCATGAAGATTCAAGTCAAGATTCCAGAAAAGTAGCATAGATAGGATCTTTCGCTTGTATCTTCATTTTATTTTTTTGTTATTCATTTCAATGTAAAAGCAGAAAGTCGGAAACAGGAAGCTCGATGGAATCTCACTCGACCTTTATCTCTCTCTCACTTTATACCTTTGAACTATAGGTGACCTGATTCCCTTAGAACCCGAGATATGTAGGTGGTCCAAAACCAGGACTCAGTCGCATCTTTTATTTTATTTTTATCCCCAGTTTTTGAATAATTAGAAGATCAAAAATCATTTCTTTGTCTACTTCTTTGTATGAAAACTCTTCGAGATTTCACACAAAGAGGGGCAAAATGTAGATATGTCCTTTTTGACCCTCCTGAGTTTTAACCTATTTTTTTTTTTACATTAAATATTTATTTATGTCAAAATATTATCTTTAGTTCTTATTTAATTTTTTTTAGTAGATTTCATTTTTTAAAAAAATTCAAAAAATAAAGTTACATTTTAAGATTTTTTTAAAAAAAATAATACAAAAAAAATATATTTTCTTTTAATTTAGATTTTTATAAATAAGCTAGTAATTTTATTTTCTCTTAATTATATTTTTATTTTAAACTAGTTATATTTTTATTCTATTTTTCTTAAGTATAAAAATTAATTAGTTAATATTTTATTATTATTATTATTATTTCTTTATTTTTTATATAATTTATTTATTTATTAAAAAATGAGATCATTATCTTATTTATAAAAAAAATATTCAAAATTTAAATTCTAATCTATCTAAACTACTCCCCCCCCCCCCCCCCCCCAACCCAAAAAAAAAATCCTTCTATTTAAGGACTTCCCAACCCTAGGAAACATACGTACAATCTATCATCAGACACTTTTTACACTGCATCAAACAAAGAAAAACAAAGAGAAACCAGACAAAAAATGAGAAAGAAACAACACTCAAAATCAAACATAAAAAAAGAAAGAAGAGAAAGAGTAGCGAATCGAGTTTCGGGTTACTGTTCGAGATTTATTTTCGATTTTTTTTCTTCATCACAGGTTCTATTCGATCATGTATCATTTATCCTGTAAACTTTATTATGAACTAGCATGAATAAAAATGTTCAAGTGATCTTATGCATTATTCGGTATGTGTATTTGATTGATTACGTAAACTTTCTATTATTATATATTATGCTATCAAATCACTAAGTATTTATATATTTATATTGTGTTGGATATAAAAATTACTACATATGATAATGTCTGGTTTAAGAAAATGGGTACTGTCACAGTTACACTTTGTTATAATTTCATACACACATTATCCATTTCACGTATATACAAAGAATTCAATAATACACAGTGCACACACCTATTCACAGATTCTCACACACACAGTAGCACGCATACATAGAGAAATAAAAAAAGCAGATGAGAAAAAAAATTTACTGAAATAGTAAAAAAATATCAGTAAAATTTTAGAAATTTAATAAACAATAAAGAGAATTTAGATCGGAGAAGAATAATATTTTCCAATGAATTTTTGCCAAAAAATATATAAAAAAAATGACCAAATCTGCCAGCGAAACTTGTTTTCCCTACTCCAAAAACCAACTCATAATCCATCCTCGTTACTGTTCCGGCGACCCTTTTCATCGCCGAAAAATGGCGAACCAAGTAACCGAAATGCCGCGTCATCGGAAAACCCATTAAAACCGGTGATCTTTCGCCGGTAACACTCTAGATCTCACCAAAAATGGTGGCCCATCGCCGACCTCCACCACACGCCGCTGCTCCGTCCTGTGCGGAAAAATCACCGTAAGCCTCCAAAATCGGCGAAAACACGCCAGAATTACTTCTCCCGAACCAGATCCGATGGGATCTCCCCCCAAATTCGACCAAATCTCGCCAAAAAAATTTCAAAACAGTCTATCCCGTAGATATTCCAGCGATCATCTTCATCGAGAAATAGTGAAGAATTGTCGGGATCATCTCTCTATCCAGATGGCGCCACTTCTCTGACCAACCCGCTTGCCGGAATTTCTTCGCAGTTATCGTTGACATACAGAAAATACTACGTACTTATTGTGTTTCCTTTGAACAGTTTTTCTTAATTTTAAATATAGTTTACTGATGAATATAAATTGATGGCTTTGTACTTTCTTCTTCTTCTTCTTCTTCTTCTTCTTCTTCTTATTATTATTATTATTATTATTATTATTATTATTATTATTATTATTGTTTTTATTTATTTCTTTTATTATTATTTATTATTCTATTATTATTATTATTTGTGTTAAATTAATTAATCAATTTAAATGATATTTTTTTAAATTTATTATTTATTATTAAAGTTAATCAGTATTTCAAATAGATGAATTATTACGAGTTTACAAGAGATAAATCAAATGTCTTTAATGCTAGATAAGTTTTAGGCATGTTTAATATATTGGTCTCGATTAAGAATACGGCGTACGCATCTTCCTGAGACGTTTAAAAATAATTCAGGGATGCAATTACGCACCTTGGCAAAGATTTTCTAAAATTAATTTCTATCGGCTTAATGCGAGAGGTATAGATAGATATTCTCGGTACATTAAAATGAGCGATTTTAGGGCCTACTAATATAATCTGTCAAAATAATTTAAGTTAAGATAAGTCAATAAAAGCAACCGTGCTAGAACCATGGGACTCGAGGGGTGCCTCACACCTTCCCCTCGGTCAACAGAATTCCTTACCCGGTCTTCTATTTTTGCAGACCAATAAAGAGTCATTTCCTTTTCATTAGGGATTCAATAAGGTGACTTGAAACACCATAACTCAATTCCAAGTGGCGGCTCTTTAAATCAATTAATCCCTATTCAATATCGTCACTTTAATTGGAACAACCCTTCGGACGAAAAAAGGGGTGTGACAATACATGAGTTTATTTTATTCTAAGGATTGCAGTCCCGATCTTATTGGTTATGCTGATGTTGGGTACTCATCTAACCCGCATAAATCTCGGTCTCAAACATGTAATATGTTCACATATGGGGATACCGCCATATTTTGGAAATACACAAAGCAGTATATCATTGTCATCTCATCGAACCATGCGAGATTATAGCTATTTATAAAGTAAACGACAGTGTGTGTGGTTGAGGTCCACGATACATCTCATTCCTGAAAAATATGATTTGAAATGTGATAAAGTTCCCATGATTTTTATGAAGAAAATGCATCATGCATAGCACATCTTAATGGGGGATTCATAAAAGAAGATAGAACGAAACACACTTCATCAAAGCTTTTCTACATACATGAGCTACAAAAGAATGATGATATCAACGTGCAACATATTCGTTCAAGTGACAATATGACTGATTTTTTCACCAAGTCTCCTCCAATTGCAACTTTCAAGAAGATGGTGCACAAGTTCGCCATGCAAAGGTTCAAGGATGTTCTCATTAGAGGGAGTTAATACGCGCTCTACTCTTTTTTCTTTATGAGGTTTTGTCCTACTGGATTTTTCTTGTAAGGTTTTTAGTGAGGCAGCCGATATGCGTATTGTTAAAGATGTGTACTCTTTTTCTTTCACTAGATTTTTTTTCGTACTGGATTTTTCTAGTAAGATTTTAACGAGGCATATTATCTGCCAATTAGACATTCAAGGGGGAGTGTTATAAATGTATTTATATTATAGTGAATGTCTATCAAGATCTACTTTGATATCTATTGAGATTTGAAGTATCTGTTTTTTACTCAGACTAGGAGTAAATTTCCACTATAAATAGAGGGGTTTTGTTCATTGTATTCACAATCTTATGATCTCTCATCCCTCAAGAGAAGAAATAAGAATTACACTCTATTCTCTCTACTCTTCTTCTTTATTCTTTAGTTATTTCATAACATAAACATATTTATAATAAAAATCTTTCCTTATTAGAAGTCATCAGAATTAATGACAACTAATACTTTTTTTATTAGTTTAAGAATCAACTAAATTTGATTTTAAGAAGATTTAAAAAATTCAGAATAAATATAAGGCTTTAGAATTAAAAAAAAATTAAGAATTGTCAAATTTTTAAAAGTTTTAAGTACGTAATAAAATGTAATCAATGATTTTGTAAAGATTTGACTTTAAAAAATTAAGGAAAAATACATTTCATTAAAAATCTCCACAATATATAAAATTATTTAATTTTAAATATATCAGACGTTACACGTGCGAAACACGTGCACTTAAACAATATATTAAAATATGCAATGCTACCTAATTGAATTTGAACTCTTTAAAACAAAACTCGTTACTAATTTAACTCAGTGGACGATGAAATGATTTGGTAAAGTGGGTTACACAAGCCTTTTGAAATAAATATTGAAATTTTTTGCCGTTTAGTGAGTACTCCATTGCAAACTAATTTATTTTTTTTTAAGAAAAGAAACTTAATCGTATCCTAATATAAAAATATTTTATTTAACTTTAAAATAAAATTACAATTATATTCATTTTTAAGTTTATAAATAGATGAAATTATAAATTAAAAGGGCAACTTAGTCCTACCCTAATACAAAAATATTTTATTTAGTTCTAAAACAAAATTATAATTATACCCATCAGTAAATTTTCAGATGGAGAAAATTACAACTTTAAAAGGCAAATAAATAAACTTTTAATAAATACTCTGGTCACTCAATGTTGTTATTCATGCTTTTATAATAATAATAATAATAGTAATATATAGATAGATACTATGAGAATGAAGCGGGATGTAAAGGGTGGGGTGAGGGTGGCAAAGGGTGGAGGTGGAGCAGAGGGTTGGTTGTGGAGCGACATGATTGTGGGATGAGTTATTTTTAATTTTTTTAAAATTAAAATAAGGAAATAGAAAATATTTTTCCTTTTATACAGAACACACCTTCAAAGAAAAGTGTAATTTTGAATAAATACTTCCTACGGAAATCTACAGCCAACCAGAACACCTCAATTTTTCTATTTCCTCTGAAATGTCTCCATTCGTTTCATTTTTGTTTTTATGAAACAATAACTTCCTTTTCGGTATCTATTGATCTTGGTTTTTAAGTACGAATTAATCAAACCCAAAAAAGAATATGAACATTACCTAATAATATTACCAACGAATATGGATTAATCTGGCTCGCAAAATCGATCGATCACAAGGAACAACTGAATAATGATGACTTTAAAATATTTTTATTTAGAATCCCTATATTTCACCACGATTAGGAATGGAGAAGACACACATAAAATTGAAGTGGAAAATCAAAAGAGAAAAGAGACATTGGTGTTGGAAAACAACACGAGTACATCAAACACAATGAAACAAATTAAACTTCTCAAAAGAGAGGGATATATCCTCAAATCATTTCCCTGATAACAAGGAAGGAAAAAACCAAAGCAACGAGTCCAGCAATCGCCGATGGGAAAGAGCTAAGGATGGCACTCCCGGGTTCCATCGGAGCGGCCATAGGTCCATGATTGTGGCCTTCATGGGCAGCCCCAGCAACCACCATGATCGCAACAATAGCAATAAAATTGAAAGCTGCAGATACCTGGAATGCCATTATATTGCCTTTTCTTCAAGATTATCAAATGTTTGATTTCTATTTATTTGCACAAATGACAATACAATGTTTCATTACGCCTTCATTCCACATGCTTATATAGGAATTGTTTAGAAGGACTTATGACTTTAGGCAACAATTCCATCGTACTACTATTCATTACACGCTTGTACTTTGTACTATCATTCTTATTTCTTCCATTGACTTTCACCCTTCTAACAAAGGCAAATAAATCATAATCTAACTGATTTCAAAATGATTGTGATATTATTACGCTATATTTTTAAATAGAATGGGTTTCATATTATTATATGTGTTCTTTTTAATATCCGCGTATGTATAAATTGTTCCAGTCAAGTAGAATTGGCTGACTAGTTAAACTCAGAGAACCATTCATAGACCACACATACACAATGCTCACAGATCTAATCGTATAATTTTTAAATGAAAGAAGAAATTATTTGATAAGAATCAAAGAGGGGAAGGACAGGAAAGTAAAACAAAAGAAGAATTTTTAAATGAACGAAGAAACTATTTGATAAGAATCAAAGAGGGGAAGAACAGGAAAGTCAAACAAAAGAAGAATATGTGAGTTAATATTCAAATTAAACTCTTAAATTTATGGGCAACAAGTAACTAAAATTCTCAGTCTCACCTTCCCATTAAATCCAACAATTCAAAAAAATCCTAGCTTTGATAAAAATCAAAGGAAACACCAAAAACTACAAATGGATAATCCTTAAAATTAATCAAACCAAAATAAATTCACATGTGATACGAGTACGACCACGAGGATGGACGAGAACGAGTGCATATTGAATCCGTCCAAGGAAGTGTACAAGTGAAGTGTAAAAAAGGGCCTAAATGCACTAAAAACAGCCCCTAAGTTACACTTGATGGGCATCTCACCCTTGAGGGGTATTGTGGTCATTTTGTATTCTATTTTGTAATACACTATATATAGAACCTCTTAGGGTTTTTAGTCTTAGTTTTGATGAATATTGAAAGTTTTAGACACTTAGACATTTCTCTCTTGTGAGAAAGGCTCCTATGGCCAAACATTGTAACTACGGATTTCAACTTGAGTGTGGAATCACTCGTGTTGGATTCAAGCTTAGAAACGTTGGATGCTTGGGATATCGAGGTCCCTCTTGTGCCACGTAAGAGATAGGTGAATTGTAATGTGTAGTGTTAAGGGTCCAAGAGTGGAATATGCTTTTGGGTTCTTAAGATTATGCTTTCATATAGTCTATCTTTCTATCCCTTTATTTAGTGTAATCTTTTGGTGTTGTTTCTTGTGTTGTTGAAACCATTGGTTATTATTATTGTAATCCTCTTGTTCTTCACGTGTTGATGTTGTTTTGGGTGTTATATACATCATTAAATCTTGTATTCTTCTTGTTGGTAGCGAATCCGAGAGTGGTCTCCAAAAAGATCCGCGAATTTTTAAGATTAGTGGACTGATTTGGAGTGTGTTTCATGTTCTCCTTGTTTGTCTTGTATCAACATGTTAATTCCGAGATTCCACCAAACGAAACATTCACTAATTAACCACTAAATTCCTTAAGAAAATATGCTAAGAAAACTACCATTTATCAAAGTTCAATATCTATCAAAAGTCTTGTTTGGTTATCTTCCCTGTGAATTTCTTGAATTCAGTGTCATTTCTTCCTCTCATTTACTCCCACAAACTCCTATGCTTCTCTTCTCATGAACATCGCGTGCGTCGTTCATGTCATCCATGCTAGTGTCAATCATGCCATCCATGTTAGTATTACTATTGGAATTGAAAAAATTCAACGTCATATAGAAACTAACAATTGAAAATCTTGAACGACAATAAATCAAACAACTAAATAAAAGTATACTTTAAAAATTGATCTTTAACATTATTTGGTCAATTGACCTATATATGAAAAAACTAGAAATAAAGGACAAGTAACCCCCTAAAGTATATCCCAAGTTGCTATGAAACATTTAAACTTTACGGGATCATATTACCCCCTAAATTCATTTTTTTTTTTTTGTATTTTGTGCTCCTTTTGTGCCGACATGGTTGCTATGTTAGCACAAAAGGAGTATAAAATATTTTGGTACTTGACAATCACATCAACAAAAAAAGAATACATAAATATAGAAAAAAAATGAATTTAAAGGTGTAATTGAATCCCCGTAAAGTTTAGATGTGTCATAGTAACTTTGCTTAAGTTTGGAGGTACTTGTGTCTTATCTTAAAAAACTAATATAATAGATAATATAAAAAGTATTAAGAGAATACTCTCCACTAATAAGACACTTTAATGATTATATTATGAATATTATTGTGTTATTATCTC
This sequence comes from Capsicum annuum, assembly GCF_002878395.1. Taxonomy (NCBI): domain Eukaryota; kingdom Viridiplantae; phylum Streptophyta; class Magnoliopsida; order Solanales; family Solanaceae; genus Capsicum; species Capsicum annuum. The sequence continues at coordinate 30,941,559 of NC_061121.1, forward strand.
TAGGAAACAATTTAATTTATAAGGTCAAAAACTTTGTTAAAAAAAAGTTATGCGAATGTGAAAGACGACTTGCATTTTTCTTAGGAAAAGAGTGAAAAATAATCGTGGTAAACTCTTTCCTTTCTTTTTTTCTTTAAAAAAAATAAAAAATCCAAATAAGGTAAGAAAATAAATCCGAACAAACCCTAATGGAGATAATCACAATAAGTTCGGAATGGAATTTTAATTAGTGTATTAATTAGTTTGAACTGGCACATATTATAGCTAAACATTCTCTAGTGGGATAATATTATCTATATATATAACAAACCAAAGAAGTTAGCCTAAAATTAAGACAAGTGGCATATTGAAAACTAATTATTTGGTATTTTGATAACAAGAATCTATTTTATTGGCAACAAAATTTATTTTGGTGAATAACCAATTAGTAATTAAGCAACCTATATGGAAAAAAATTACTTTGACCAAAACGTCATTCCAAAATAAAAAATATTTCAATAGAGATGTCATTCCTTAAAATAAGTGAACAATTAATTTCAATAACATAAATAATAATATTATAAAAAGTAAATATTTATGATTTTACTACAATTGAGTAAATCAAGAAAATATTACAAAAAATCAATTAGTAAATAGTAATCATGTAATATATATGAATAAGATTATAATAATCAAAAAGTCATTTCAAAATAAAAAAAATATTATGAAAAAGATGTTATCCCTAAAAAAATATACACAATTAATTTAAATAATATTATTTAAAAAAACATTTATGAGTTCACTACAATTTAGTAAATTAAGAAAGTATTACAAAAAAATCAACTAGAAAATAACTAATTAATAATCAAGTAACTTATATGAAAGAGATTATTATGACAAATGAGTCCTTCCAAAATTAGAAATATTATGAAAAAGATGTCATCACTCAAAATATATATAGTTAATTTAAATAACAATATAATGAATTAGAAAGTGAGGATAGTATA
>NC_061121.1:30945544-30973714 GCF_002878395.1 Capsicum annuum
TTTTGATATTTCATCTTTTTGTGTATCTATTGAGTTTTTACTAACTCCGGCGAATATATTATAATGTAGTCTTTTTATTCTTATTTTTAATTCTTTACGTTTTCCAGAAATAATTCATTTTAATTCTTTGTATTGTTGTACTTTATTTATTTAACCATGTTTATAATATCTTGGCGGATATCTAAATCTAATTTTATTATAATTAGGTAGTATGTGTTTCATTCTTCTGGGTTTTAAATGGATTATTAATTTTAATTCAATACTAGATATTAATGTAATTAAGTAGGCTAATCTTTGTGGGTTTGCTTTTGTTTTATTTAGACTTATATATTCTGAATAATTGCTAATTAAAGATTCTTTAATTTTTCTAAAAGCTCCTCTATTTTTAAATGGTCTTCGCATAATTCATTTAATAATTTATAGGTAAATTCTAATATCTCTAACATATATCTTACTTCTGTATTTTTTAAATTACTGGGCTCTGATACCAATTGTAGGGGGTTGCGGATATCTGACGTATGAAATAGATTTATTAGATAACAACTTATATGGAACAAAAATATAATAATCAAAGAGTTATTCCAAAATTAAAAATATTATGAAAAAGAGTTTACCCCAGACCCCACTTTGTGGGAATAACTGGGTCTGTTGTTGTTGTTGTTGTATGAAAAAGATGTGATCACTCAAATGGTAACTTTGGACTACAAAATGGAATAAATTTATTTTAATTTATTTCAAGTAATTTTATTTTAAAAATATGCATTCATATTTATTGAAAGAATTTTCATTCGATATATTTTAAGTAATCTATATTTAAAACAATATGCATTTATATTTAATGAAAGGATTTTCATAATTAAGAATAACTATCAATGAGTAATTACACTATCATTCTATATTAAGAAATGAATAAATGATAGTCTTGAATTTAAAAGGAGGGTAGATTGAAAATAAATAAATATTGAAATTTTTTAAAAATGAATATTACTACATAGAAAAGATTGCATAATATTTATCGAAAATAACTACTAAAATTACATAGTCCTAATTAATATCCGAAGTCCAATAAAATTTTTCTTTACAAAGTTACTCTTTAATTGACCAATTATATAACCTTATATATGTCTGTAAGAATAATTTTGAATTTTAAAATAATCAAATTTAAAAAATATACTTCGTTTTGATGAACAAAAATTAATTAAAAAATATAAAACTATCGTATATAAAAATTTAAACGTGCAGATCAATAAAATGAATTAGGAATAAATTTTTCTTAATAATAAAAATATCAATAAAAAATTATAATAATTTTTATATGATGAAATGTAGGTGTGAGTTACTTTTACAAGTTTTACATTAAATATGAAGAAACTAATGTTGATATTAGATAGTTGATTTTCTTGCATTGCAAATATTGTTGTTTTATATTTTAGTGAGATAATAATATGATTTCAAAAATTAATAAACTATGATACTAAATTACTAACCAATTATATTTCTTTATATTAGGATTAACACTTGATTTGTCTATACTATATTTCTATATGTTATGATTAACAATTAATTTGTAAACTAAATTTTATGACTTTAATAGTATATTAAAAGTTTTTTAATATTGTATTAGGAATGATAGTTAAGTGACTTTAGTAAAAAAATGATAGTTGTATAACTATTTATGAAATTTACCCGATACTAGAATTACTATCTCAAAAGCTATATATCGAAGATCAAAATTTGGGTGAGTATCTCGTGGCTGATGCTCAATTTACTATGCTATAATTCAATAAATCAAATACTTATGAATATTGATTTTTTCAAATTCATTATATTTAAATTTCTACTGCAAATATTATTGTACTTTTACGTAGCATATTGCACTAACGTGAAAGTAAAGGTCATTTATCATTTGTTATTTATAAACATTATGTTACAAACTTTCTTAATTTTTTATTTTAGTTGATATAAACAGGTAATGAGTTCAATCATGTATATATTTATATTGTAACTCCAATTTAGAATATTGTAGATCTTTTGGTGCAATAATTATTTTGATCTACTTTGTATAATATAAAGGATAAAGATGAATAAGATTAATATCTTATTGTACTGATGAACATAAGGGGTTAAGTATTAGTTGAACGTTCTAAGATGGGAGGGAATTCAATTTCGATAGTGATTAATATTTATAATTTCATTCAAATTGAGTAAATTGAGAAAATATGATAGGGTTGATCGAAAATAGAGTTGAAGAGTGAATATTCAAACTTATGAAAGACTAAACCATTTATTTAAAAAAATAATATACAATAAGATTCATTAATATTTGTTCTTCCATTATCATAAGAAAATAAGTGAACATTATGAAATCGTGCAAACAAGTTAGAAGAGGGAAAAATGACTATTATTGAGACTTTGCTCAAGGTCGTGCAAAGAAATACGAAATTTATTTTGAAAGAAAAATCTGTTAAGAATGAAAAGAGAAGGGAAACTCCTTTTTTCCTTTTAATAAGAGTGTGTAAATTAAAATATTTAATATAAAAGAATTTAAATTTCAAGATAAAATTTTACAGAAACGCCTCATGTGAATAACTCTAAAACATATCTTTCATTAGTTCTTTGTTTTTCTAACCAAATTTAGAACTAAGTCACTTAATTAATACTAATAATTATGTCATATATGCATTTTCTTTTGTAATTATATATATATATTTTTTACAAAATAGATCAATATAAATCACAATATTATCTAATATTCTCAAATAATTATATTACAATATAATATTATTTACACACGGATACTAACTTTCGAAAAGAGATGTTTAAGTTTTATTTAATTAATGATATTAAGTTCAATATTTTAATAGTTATTTTTCATATTGCATAAATTTATTAATTTCAAATATGTGAACGATTTTGAATAAATTTTTTATTATATAAAATCAATAAGATAATAATTTCTATAATTAATTTCATTTAATATCGATCACGCATCGCGCGAATACTAATACTAATTTAGTAAACGGCAGGGATTAGAAGAAGTCCAAGTAAGAACCTTGCCACAATTATTAACGTATGATTAGATGATATAGACTATTTTTGCAATATTTTATATTAATTCGAGACTTTGCCAAACTTAAAAATAAATACATTAGGGATAGAAAAGAAAACTTCACTCGGAGAAATGTCGTAGTCGTAAGGTATTTATTCAATGTTGGAGATTTTTATGGTTTTGTCCAACCAATAAGCTAATTTTTCTTCAAGGAGTTTGAAGATTGAATTTTATTATCCTCATTTGTTTATCTCTAACAATGAGACGACCAAAGAAGTAGTTTGAATATAATGATAATATGTGATTATTACATTTTCATTTACCAAATAAAAGAAATATTTAACTTCTTGTACTCATTTATATGAGAAAACTAAAGGAGAATGTCCGTGTTAACACACGGACCTAATATTATGAAAAATAAAAATATTGATATATTTTAGTTGAAATAACAAGTATAAATAAATATATCGTCTAATTTTGGTTCAAATAAATGCATAATCTATTAATGTTTGAATTAAATTCTATATTTGTAATTATCAAAAGTAATACACCAGGGGAAAGATGTTCTGCCGTTGATTTTTTTTTTTTTTTTTTTAAGAATAAAGAGTTCAATTTATATATTTTATTTAATTTTATAGTATACAATTCTTCATTTTTTAAAAAGAAAAGTCTATTATTTATATTTAAAAATAACTAAAGTTTAAAACTTTTATTTTAAAGATCCTATACGTTGAAATGTAGAAGTGGACCCAAATGTGTTGATACAAACTTTTTTCTTTGAAGTATAAAAACTCACAAGTCTCAACCCGTTTTAATTTTTCCACTTCCACATCTATCACAAAAATTTAAAAACTTCTTCAATTTATATTCATGTCCAAACACAACTCAAAATACAACTTCAATTTCAAAACCTTTTCATTTTCATGGTCAAACGCCTACCAAATTTCAGTATTTCATTAGAAGCAAACTACCTGAAAGAAATAACAACTTAAGCAAACTATCTGAAAGCAATAGTAAATTTTGTTAGAATCCCGCTTTCATATTTGTTGTGGTCAAGCTTCTTCGTTTTGGTCATTAATCATTAATAAGAAAGACCTCAACTATTTCAGAACATCGTAGAGAAGAACCTTTCTGATATTAGGAAAAGAATAAAAAACATAGGTCTAATATTGAAGATGAACACCTGATTTATGATAGAAGGTTACGTGTGTTGAACGTGTATCAAACGTTAATTAAGAATAAATGTATATAACAATAAGTTATTGTATGCACATTATTTTATCAAGAACAAAATTTTTTAAAATAAAACATAAGTTGTTGAAGATAAAAAAAAGTTGTAGCTAATTAAAGAAGAACATGATAAATTACTCTCACACATGAAGGAGCAAATTTAGAATGTAGTCAAAAATATATTCTCCATTTGAATTATACTAGTTAGTCTTTTCTATAAGTTGAGATGGTCCAAATTAAAGACAACCAGAGTTTAGATACTCTATATATTTTTTAGTCATTATACGTATTTCCTAATTCTAAAGGTACTTTGTTTTTAACATATAACTATTTTTATTTTTAGGATTCTACATTTTTATCAAAATTGAAGGCATTTAGGATGATTACACATATATAACTTAAACTATGTATAAGTTATACAATATTTGGTTAGTGGATTGGACATCTAAACATTTTCTATTCACATATTCGGACCATCTCGATTTCACCTGACCTTGGCCATTGCAGGAGACACTCTCACCTTCTCTGTAATATCCTCGTTCCTAACTCTATCTCTCTTTATATATCCACGCATACATCATACTATCCTCGTTTCAGCTATAGCGAGCTCTTGGCCATTACAACATAACTGATCTAACTATCACTTTATAGATCTTACCTTTAAGTCTTGATAATACAGATCATACAATTACCTCCATTTCCAACAAAAATACTTGATTGATAATAAGTACATAAAATTACCTTGACATTTAGTTCTATAACTACTCATTTATAATTAGTGTATGTGATTTGTATGTGTGTTTCGAATCAATCAATAAAAATATATATAAGAATAAAATTATTTTAAAAATTATAATTATTATTAGTTAACTTCAAACACTAAATAACTTTTTTCTATTTTTGTGAACTTTGAAGCTCATCTTTTCAGTTTTATGACCACGTCTAATAGTAGTAGACTCTATCATTTGATAAATGTGATAAAAGTTTGTGAAAATTGAAATCAAAATTTAAATATAATTTTTTGTTTTTTTACAAGTATGATTCTGGTAAAAGAATTATTGACTTGAATATGTTACTATATGTAAAATATGTAATAAAAACCTTAATAATATAAATAGGATCAATATAAATGAGAAAAAAATTAAGAAAAGAATATTTTTTTAAATGCATTCAAAATCGACTCACATGCTCAACATGAATCTTTCTTCACATGCATTCACCTGTACAAGAGTATTAAAAAATTAATCAATAATGACTTATTTCAAATTTATTCATATATTATTATGAAGAAAATAAGAAGTTTTAAACTTTGAAATGTTAGATTCAAAAAATTAGAAAATTTGACCCAAAATCTTTAGGACTTTATTCATGTGCAAAATACAATGTTGTTACATTAACTATTTTTAAAATGTTCTTTAATCTTAAATCAATAATATAGATTTTAAGAGTTTAGACTTAGGAGCTAAATTTGTTTCTTTGGGTCAAGGAGTATTTTACCCCTTGAGTTACCTTTTACTACTATTATTTTTAATAATTTAAGATGAAGTCATTATTTTAGAGTAAGAAGACATGATTTTAATATTAATTCTTCTTTCCAGATATTGTAAACACAATGGTCTTCTTTCCTTCTTCGTTTTTAGTACATTTTTGTTCATCTCTTTAGTTGAGCATGTTATTGAGATTGAGACATCGTGTGAAAAATTAAAAAAACTTTCACGATAACAAAAAGAAATTATTAAATGATTCAAAAACTACCTTGTAGATGCTAGTTTATATTGTTGTAAAAAAAAGGGTCCTCAATTTATAAAATTTTCCTCAAATAAAAAAATATATCTAAACATGGTATATTTTTATTTTTCTTCATAAATTATTTACCAAAATCTATAAAATAAAATCATAGGAATAAGGATTTTATTTTTATTTTCTTCTTTCTTCATACATTTATATTTACCTTTTTTTAGTTCAATTGTATAAGCAAATCATAAAATTTTTCCTTCTTGCAAACCAACTTTTACTAATTATTTAATTGTCAGCACATAAGGAATGTAAATTCATATTTTAACTTTTGTATAATTTTATTTTCTTATTTAAATAAAGTTACCATGAATGTAATACTCAAACTTTAATATGATGTATTAAACTTCAAACCTCCTATATTATTACAATCATTTTAAAATAATTTCGCTCTTTCTAAAAGTTAGATTCAGAATTGGAAAAAATAAAATTAAAAAAAGTGGTGGGATGGGGTTGTGAGTCTTCTAAAACAAAGACACATACAATAATATATTTATGAAAAAATATAAGCAAAATGTGTAACTTTAATTACTAATAGTTGGTGTTTTCTAAAGTTTTTAGGAGTAATAGTTGTGAGAATTTTGTGGGAGGATGCACCGAACTTACCCCCTCTGTCTCATCACACTATTCGAACTTGGTAACTCGTATATTTCGACAATTTATTTTTTAAGACGGAATGAAAAAAATACTCTTGAAATAATATTTTCAAGTCAAATATCGAATAAATTGTGCAAAAGATGATAAATTTTTGAAATTTATTATTCCTTTTATGAATGTTTTTTAAATAGAAAAATAGGAAGATTCATAAATGATAGACCTAAAGAGGACTCTTATGTGTAACACTAGAGGAGCATGTCCCGTGTCAGCATGGACCCAACATTAAGATATTTTGATAATGTATAATAAGTAAATGGATGTTAATTCGAATTATGAATTATAAAGGAAAAAGGACATGGCATGGACATTTAAAAAAAATGGCGCATAATTGAAAAGGTGGATATGCTGTAGCCAGTCGGCTAAAGTAATTCCCTTTTTTTAGCTATTTGACCCAATTGGGCACATGCAGTCCCTATACTCAATCGATACACTTTTGTACCAAGTTGATACACTTTTATATTATATTGATACACTTTTTAAAAAAGAGAAAGGAAATTCTATGCAAGTATATGCAGTCCCTATACCCAATTGATACTCTTTTATACCACATTAATACACTTTTATACTACATTGATACACTTGCAGTGTCCATATACTCAATTGATCCTCTTTTATACTAGATTGATACATTTTTAGAATGCATGTAGAAACTATATAGAGTCATATAAAATATGTATCTACATAATAATTGTAGTTCAAAATTGTATAGAATGCGTATAAAAATGCTATAATTATTATATAGAATATGTATGTATAGAAACTGTATCATTATATATATAAGTATATATCTTTAACAATTGTATTATATTAAAAGTATATGATATTGTATTTTATTGTATAAATAAGTAAAACTAAACAAAACAAATAATATGTTATTTTAATAATGTTGGTAAATGTAAAATAATCTGAAAAAAATAATTACTTTATTATTTTAAAAGAATAAAAAAGAGTAGAATTTTAAAAAAAGAAAAGGAGCCAAAACGGGTGTTGTAGCAAATCTAATTACTAACTAATTACTATAGTTTAGTTAGTACTGCAAATCTAATTACTAACTACCAAGAAATGAGAAAAGTAAGACTAGCGCCTATATTACTTTACTATTAAAGATGAAAAGTCGGCCCAGGACACAAAACGGAAAGGGCCGAATTGTGATGTAGAATTGAGGTGCTATTTACTGGATTTTTAAATTTAGGTGCTAGTTTTGTGAAATTATTTTAGTTTTAGGTGTTATTTTTGTCCTTTCCCCAATTACAAACTACATGGAGTAGCATACCTAAGTGTTAAATTACAAAAAATAGCAACACTTATGTGAAATTATATAGTGTAGCATAAATAACATTATTTTAACATAACTCCACTACTTTACCGCCTGACACAAGTTAACGTGTATGGGCTCCTATATTCACGCTTTTATTCTTCTCTTTCCTTTATTTTAAATTTTTTTTCCCCTTTTTACGTCATTAACATAGTTCCCGCTTCCAATCCCTCTTTCAATTTTTTTTTCTTTCACACGGTTTTTAGCACGATCTGATAAGGATTGTGTTCCTCTATTTCAGGTAACTAATTAATTTCGTTATTACATGTTGTCAGTTTCTTTATTTTTTTGGGTACTGTAATCCATTAGCGAAAATAATTTTAAGATTTTTATGCTCTAATGGCTGAACATACACCAAAATCATGAACAAATAGTGGTATAGCACCTATTAATTTGGTGTCTAATTATGCACCATCTTTTAGTTTTGGATTAACTCAAGACGATGTAGTTAATGTTGTTTCTAATCCCATACAGTTGAAGAAATTTGAGAGTACAAAGGAACAAATTCGTAATGATCCGGTGAAGATGGATGATATTGTAAAAAAAAACGGCTGAAGAAAACTTCTTCACCAAAAGAACAAAAAATAAAAAAATATGAAAGAAAAAGGAAAGCCAAATAAATTGAAGTGTTAAGTAAGGTTGATAACGATGTTCAAAAATCTTCTGATAATGAATCTGAAGAAGACATGGAGGAAGAGGTACTTTTTTAGTTGTAAATGTATTTTGTACTTACTGTTATGTATTTATTGATTTTAGTAAAGCTTTTATCAAAGTTGGAAGCAATATATATTTTTTTAGTGGGTTAATATGCATTTTATGTTCTCATGATATGTATTTAGGGATTGCAGTGAGCTGATTTGTTCTGTTCAAAATACATATGCATGTTATATGTTTTTTTTTGATGTGTTTGTTGTGTTTTGTTATTTTTTTTTAGTTTAATAAGGTATAATTTTAATATGTATTTTATGTTATCATGATATGTATTAGGGATTGCTGTGAGCTTTATATGTATTTTTTGATATGTTGATTGTGCTTTGTTGTTTTTTTACAGTATAACATGTATTTTTTTTTTTATAAATTTTGGAAAGCTACCATGTTTATTTGTATTTTGTATATTAGATGAAATTGCTAAATTTGCATGTATGAAAAATATATTCTTATATGAACTACTCATGAAGAGTTATTTGGCTATATGTATTTTTAGTATATGTGATATGTGTTTTTAATTTTTTGAAATGTTGAAATATACAATTACTTTACGTTGAGAAGTACATTTTCAATTTCTTATGTATCTTAGTTAGGTTCAATATACATTTTAAGATATAGGATAACATTTGTATTTTTATACATACATATCAAATATCATACGTATTTTATTTTACTGATGATTTTATATTTTTTTTTTCTGTTCAAAATACATATGAATGTTATATGTATTTTTTTGGTTAAATACATAGTTGATTGTGTTTGAACTTTTTTATAGTTTAATAAGTTGTAGTTTTATTTTGTATAGGTGTTGCGTGATAAAATATTCCTTGTAAGAAAACTTTTAAGATTTGCACCTCATACGTGCTCGTATAGTGACACTGATATAGATGGAAGTTTACGGGCCATATTAAACAAGGAACAGTACAAAAAATTTTGCGACAATAAATTTTTTGATTATTTCATGAAGAAGAAGCATTATGTAGTTCAAGCACAGTTGTGCAGATGTGTTATGTTGCTTGAGATAAAGGGTAGTTCTTCTTCTGTATAGTCATTCGGGCTAATGACACTTCTCTTCATTTTACTCCTAGGAAATTTGCTATCATTACTGGCTTGAATTGTGTCGCTAATAGGTATGACTTCATTTTTGATGAGAAAGTACCAAATAGGATTGTTGAGAAGTATTTTAATGATGCAAAATTTATATAGAAGAGACAATTATTTCTAGTATTTACGGACAAAGTTTGGGGGAGAACAATGATGAGGATGCTGAGAAGTTTACAATTTTGATTTCCTATATTCTCTTGTGTTATCTAATGTTGATACTGTGGTTATACCCCGTCTTCATTTTGATTTGGTAGACAATGGTAGATATAAGAATTTTTCGTGGGGGACTTTGTCATTTGAGGATCTAGCGAGAAGTTTGAACAATAGGTTAAAAACAGGTGGAAATTTTATTTGATATAGGAAATGCCACTGGCTATTCAAGTGTGTGTTGTTCAAATGTTCCGCGAAAGATTGCATCCAAGGTTGATAATCGAATTTTCCAATTATTAAATTGGAAGACAAATGGCCCCCTACCATGTTTTGAGTTTTTGATGGATGCTATGTTTAATGATGATGACAAGGTTTGTTGTTAATAAATACATGTGTATTAATATGTATTTTATAGTCTACATATATACATTTGATTTACTATTGTTTAACAGATACTTTCAGATATTTTATCTATATTCCTGGTTGTGTATAACAACATTGAGCCAACTCAAAGAGAAATGACAAAGTTTTAAATACCAGAGAAGGATGAACTTGAAGATAAACGTTCAGTTGATTCGAACGATGACTTCCAGGATCCACCACCAAAACAAATTAATGAACGTTCTTTAAAGAAACAAAAGGTTGATTCATCAACCCCAGCAGTGAAGAAATCGGTGAGAAAACAGTCACACAATATTATTGACGAGCATACCCAAAAGAGGACACCAACTCCTCGTGCTACAAATGTTGCCAGAGTGAAGATACCAGTATTTAAGTCAATACAAACACGACAGACAACTTCTTTAAAAATGAAGAATGTGAAGCAAACAGGTAGGGTTATTTTTTCTTCGGTACAGTCAAAGTAAAGGAGTCTTGTAAAGAAAGAAGTCATTACTTCAAAGAAATTTTTTGATGAATTCCGTGATCAGGTAAGTTTTTTGTCAAATACATGTGTACATTAAAAAAAATTTGTTTATTGATTTTATATGAATGCAGGTTTATCGAGAGTTGAAAGGAATTCGTAGACTTGTGAAAACAAAGTTCAATAGGATTCTAAAAGCAATTGAAAAAAGCAAGGTGAAATTTTTACTATTAAAATACAGCATACATATGCAATTATTGTCTTATAATTGTACATATATTTTATAGGAACAGTTTGCAGATAAAGAATTCGAACGATCAAATATTGATGCTGGTGGTTTAGAAACATCTAGACAACACTACCGTCCTGATATTCTTCAGAATCCGAAAAAGATGTTTGACGGTAAACGTAAAGGTAAATTTTTTAATATTCAAATTTTATTTAAAAAATTTATCTGATTTGCTGATGTATTCTTCGTGGATTGGCTTATACACACAGTATACAAATGCGAATATTCGTTAATAATTGTTCAATGTCCTTGCATATGTACTTTGTAGGAACAACGTGCAGATAGAGAACCTTAACAACAAAATGTTGATGATTGTGGTTTAGAGAAATTTGAACAACACTTCAGTCCTGATGTTGTTCATAATTCGAATAAGATGTTTGCCGGTATAAAGATAAATATTTAACTTACATATATGTATTTACAAGCACTTTTAAATGCAATTTCATTATATTTGTTTTATTTTCTATGTTAATATATATATGAGTATATACAGTGTTAGTTAAAAGTTCATTTGAAAAAAATCATGTAGTGTACATATGTATTTTAGAGACTTCTGTTATAACAATATGTATTCTTAGGTTGATTGCAAAGTTCATACTCTGTAAAATATTGTGTTTTTAATTTTGTAAATAAATATGTATTTTGAGAATGTTATTACATTAATATGTATTTTTAGTTGATTTGTATTACATATCAGTTTGACAAAAAATATATACATATACAGTGAAGTCAAGTAATAATAGTTTATTGAAATTGTATTTGTATTTGTAGCAACAACATAAAGATAAAGATCCTGATTTCCAACATATGGATTATGCTGGTGCCGAAACATCAGCATAACGCTTTAGTCCCAATGTTGTTCACAATTTGGGTGAGAAGTTGGATGGTACAAAGGTAAATAATTAACTTAAATATGTTTATTCTTTTGATTGCACATATGTAATTTTGTACCTCCCATTTATTTGTTCTTCTATATATATGTATATAAACATATACAGCTGGATGTGTGTTTGATGTTCTTTTAACTTTTTTTATTTGTCTGTAAGGAGTGCACTGATTTGCATTCAGATAAAATAAACGATGAAACTGATTCTCAATCTTTAATCCCTGGTGAGCTTCTCCAAAGTATAAATTTGGATTATATACATTCTGAGAAGATTGTTCAAGAAGATTGTCGAGTATGTATAATTAATATATATTTTAGTTTATGTGATGTAATAGTGCATAGGACAATTAACTTTTTTCTTTCATCTTTTCTAGACTAGGGATGAACAAATGGTTGAAGCAATTTTGTCTGATTCACAATTTACAATCTCCGATGAGTTGCTCCGAGTCTAAATGCCTACCGGAGAAAAAACATCGTCGTACATCCAATGGCAAACCGTGAAGAAGAAACTCCTATGTATAATGAACATATTTTTTAGGTTATGTGAGTTATAACGGACAAATCAAACTAATCATTTTTTCATTTTTTACTAGACTAATAAAGGGAATGCTGGATTAAGTGCAAATACGTTGATGCATGGAGAGGGTCAATTTTGTATAGAGGAGCAAATTAGGACACCTCCTAAAACTCATGTACTAAACACTGATGCACCAAGGGATGAACTAGTTTGGCTTGATTCACAAAACATTATCCCTGATGAGTTTCTACCTAGTCTGAATGTCTATCAGAGAAAAAGCATCATTGTTTATTCCTCCGTATATCTTAAAAATCAAACTCCCAAACAAAAGATAAGAATCAGCTGACCATCCAAATACTAGGAGTCACCATACACGATTAAGTTTGGGTCAGCAGGGAATAAGTACACTAAGTTATATATATTTTTTAATCTAATATGTTTTTCAAATACGTTTTTATAATTTACATTTTTGTATTCTATAATTACATAGGGAGCTCAGCAGGTCAAATACGTATATTCTCTCAGAAACATTTATTTATTTCTAACCCAATTAATGGGATAGTGGACACGAAGGTTGTCGACAAATTCATGGACTGAATTTCTGTCGACCTTCATAAAGGTCATGCTAAATTGTATTTCTTTAGAGTTGTTCAAATTTTATTTATTTTTATTATTTATCATGTACTGCATAAATAAACAGGAAGGGAAAAGTGGATCATTACAAGAGGAACAAATCGGCCATTTCAATGATGCATTTTGGAGTTGAAACTGTTGAAGATAAAAATTAATTTTACACTATGGGATTCGCTGATCAGTCGTGGACAGACCCAATTAATATATTATTTTAATAATTTTTCCTTTAGAGTTGCAACACTACTTAAAAAACATATAATGTTACCTGCAAATACATATGGTAGTACACATGTATTTTTACTATGTTTTTAGTTACTTACATATGCTGTGTTAAAAATACATATATAATTTATTAATATGCATATGATGTGTTCTATTAAATCACATCCTGTTGCTTATACTTTTTTCTTACATTGTCGGTATATAATTAGTTTACAAATGAATTTATACATACGTAGATCTTACGCTTTAAACTAAAAAACGCATATGTATTTTATTTTACATACACATGTTAATTTAGTATACAATTTGTTTGAATGTTCTACAATTTATGGTATTAATTATTGCATCAAATTGATGTTTGCTTTTATTATTTGCGAAAGAAGTTGAAGTACGAGCCCCACAACTCTTACAAATACAACATAGTAGATTGCAACTTCATGAACATAATTAGGTCTGTGATGGAAGTATACTCTGTGGATGATCCAAACCTTATTACGGGAGGACAGGAGTTTCATCTTAATGAATACATTAATGGATTTCGTATGCATGCTGCAGTGCCATGGTATACAGTGGACAATATCTTTATTCCTGTCAATATAAGGGACAAACATCATTGGGTTCTCGCAGTTTTATCATTCTTCGAGAGGTGCATATTATTATATGATTCATATCAATCCTCTGGTCACTATGCGGTTGTTCTGGCTGAGATCGATAAATTAGTTGAGATTATCCCATCGTGTCTCCAAGCTTGTAATTTCTACGAAAAGAAAGGTACCAATCTTCATAACCATCCAAGATACAAAGATAAAGACTGGACAAATCTTTTTGATGTGTTATTTGACGAGGATTTGCCTCAACAATCAAGTTGGAGCTTGTAAGTATTTTAATATACATATACCAAAATTGTAAGTTTGTAGAAAATAAATTTTACTTATTATTCAATTTTTTTGTAGGAACAGTGTTCTGTATATGGTTACATACGCAGAGTGTCTTTCTTATGGTAAAAGATTTTCTTCAATTGAGTTCAACCCCAACACACTTCGTACACGATATGCTGAACTATTGTGGGACTATGACATGAGAAAACAAGAAGCAAATGCTCACAGTGATGTCGAAGCACCCTTGAAGCCTGGCAAGCAAAGTCGAATAACTAGTGTGACTGGAGTTTTAGAAATATGATGGCTGTTGAATTTATTACATTGGATAGTTGACAAACTGGTGTATGGATGTTGGTTCTTATTGTAAAAACTTATTTTATGTTTTGAAGTGTGTAAAAGTTACTTATTTTGAACTGAATGACAGTAATTCATTTCAGTTGTTTAAGTTAAATATATTTTCAATAATTTTGTACTATGTGTTTTATTTCAGTATTCATTTATATTTGTTGCAATGAGATTTACCTTCAAAATACATATGCAGTTTTGTAATTTTTCAATAAAAATATATATGCAGTTACCTTCATATGTATTGTAATCTGTGTTCATTTACTTTCAAAATACATATTAGGTGAATTAAACTTTCAAATTTTGAATGAATGAAAGAAATTCATTTAAGTATTTTATGCAGTTTTATTTTTTGATGTGAGATATAGAGTCAAAATTCATATGCAGTTTTAAGATTTTGCATTTAAAAATACATATGCAGACATCTTATATATTTAGCTTCAAAATGCATATGCAGTATTCAGATTTTATAATACAAAAATACGTATGCAATATACACAATATGTATTTTAATGCTTGTTCATTCAATTTCAAAATAAATACTTTTTTTTTTCCAGATTTTACAATAAAAATACATATACAATATACATTATACATCATATGTATTTAATCTTTGTTCATTAGTTTCAAAATAAATATGAAGTGATTCAAACTAACTAATTTTGATCTAAATGAAAGTAATTTATTTTAAAATTTTATGTTATATTTTTTAATTAATTTTTTATTTATTCTTTTATTCCAATGTTCATGTTTTATTTGTTACGGTGAGATTTTGCTTAAAAATACATATGCAGTGTTCAGAATTTGCATTAAAAATACATATGAAGTATACATCATATGTATTTTAATCTTTGTTCATTTACGATCAAAACACATATGAGGTTAATCAAAGTTACTAAATTTGTACTCAAAATACATATATAGTGTTCAAAATACATATGATATTTAGCTTCAAAATACATATGCAGTGTTCAGATTTTGCAGTATATACATATGCAGTATTCAGATTAAAAAGTGTTTAGATAGCAAATGATACATAAATGTCTAAAGCCATTAAAATGAGATCATTATTATAAAAAGTGCAGAAGAAAGTTTTAAAAAATAAAATAATAAAGAAGAACAAATGTATCATTTACGATATTTCCAACAAGAACTCCTATTATGATCCTTAGCCCCACATCCACTGCATGAGTTGATGTTCTCCTTTCCAAACATATCTCGACCCAATTGTTTACGATCCTTCTTTGCAGGTCTTTCAGGAGGGCGTTTGTACTTTGGGGGCAGTACAATTTCACCAAGTATGCTAACTGGAATTATCCATTCATCTTGGTGTGGTAAAGGAAAGATTAGAACATCATATGTCTTCAACACAGTTTTTGGCTTATACAAATCGCAATAATGTGGCCCCTTCTGAAAATTCTTGCTGTCCAACACCGCACAAGCATGTGCACATGGTATCTCATAGAGTTAAAATGCATTACATGAGCACTTGTTTGCCTTTTCTACTTATTTGTCAAAAGCAAAAATACCAAAAAGATTTTTTCTTCATAATTGGTGGTGTCAGTCTTAGTTGAAGTGTCTAGTTGAAAATCCAAAAAGTTTTTATTCGTTTGTTTTTGGTTGTGTCTATTTCTTGAGGTAAATGATAAAACGCTTTTATTTCTCGTGCACCGTGTACACATATTTTGTGGCTAGTACTACCTGATATAAAAAAGATGAAAAAAAAAAAATCTAAATGCACTGCTACAAAAGATGTAAATTGTATTTTTTGTCATGTTCTAACCATACCAGCAACATAAAAATATACATATTTGGGTAACTGCATATTAACTTTTGCTACACAAATATACATTTACGCATGTATTTAATACCAAAATATTTCATAAATATTTTTATTTCTTAATGCAGATATTTTTTGTTTAGTTATAGAGATTAATCTATATGTAGTGTTCAGATTTTGAAATAAAATTTCATATGCAGAATACATCATATGTATTTAGTTTCAAAATACATATGCAGTGTTAAGATTTTTCAATACAAAAATGCATATGTAGTATACATAATATGTATTTTAATGTTTGTTTCATTAATTTAGAATTGAATGCAAGTAATTCTTTTACTTATGTTTTCATAAGTATAAATGCCATAAATCTAAAAGATCATACCGTTATATGATTACACAAAGCCTCGTTCTCTTTGAGTATGTCATTAAATTTTTTGATGAGAGTTGTGAATGTATATGAAGCCTCCTGCCTATTTTCACAATTTCATTTTCTAAAAAGCAATCAACCTTCTTCTAGGAAATCATAAATTGAAAGTTCTCTAGCTGATACAAGTACTCCATTTATTGACTTAGGAATGTTTGAAGTCAAAGTCCATCCTCGGTGAACTGTTGAATAAGACCTAGCCTACTTTTCGTAACTAGCCAATTCCAAATATTTCTTCAGTCTAATATCAACTGCCTCAACCTTTTCCATTAACATGTGGAATTCTGACTTCAAATATGCTTTGACCATTGTATAAAAGATCTCCGATAATGCATCATGTGACTTTCTGTAAAGTTTTTCACGTTCCCCCATAGATGCCACATACATGCATGATGTGGAACATCTTTGTACATATCACCAATAGCCTTTATGATGCTTGAATTCCAATCAGAGACAACACACATTTTTTGTCTTTTCCCGTACGCTTCCTTTAGATTCTCGAAGAACCAAGTCCAAGGAGCATCATTTTCAGAATCAAGCACACCATATGCTAAAGGAAATATATGACCTGCATTTATAAAC
This sequence comes from Capsicum annuum, assembly GCF_002878395.1. Lineage (NCBI taxonomy): Eukaryota > Viridiplantae > Streptophyta > Magnoliopsida > Solanales > Solanaceae > Capsicum > Capsicum annuum. The sequence goes on from NC_061121.1 coordinate 30,962,973, forward strand.
ACATTTTGCACAGTCAGATATAAATACATATAGTAACTGCATGTGTATTTATTAAAACTACAGTTCCAAAAAACTATATATTTTATCAAAAAATAGTTTCAATTACATATACTAAAATGTAAATATACAATACAAACATACATTATCAATTATACATGATTCATTCATGAAACTTTGGAAATATATGTATTTTATATATTTATGTATATATCTAACAGAGATTTATATTTTTTGAAGTGATATGCAGAAATATATATAAACATATAACCAGTTGTACAATGTAGATATAAAATGATACTAACCTACTCCATCCATCGTACAAGCAGTTAAAAATGTCTCAGTATACATTCCTCTCATTGACTACTATCAACAACTACGATAGGTCTACAATGATCAGATCCTTTAATGAATGCACAGAGAGCTATAAGTACATACAAGAACTCATTTTCATCCGGCTTCTTCATTTTTATATGTGATTCAGGATAGGTGTTGTTTAAAACATATAAGTAGGACGACAATTTGTCGTAAGATGCTGATGGTTTACCCCTCAACTCTTCTAAATCTCTTTCCTTGGTCCTACAATATAAAGTGTATGTCAAATCCATACTGAAATCTTCCTTCATGTCATTTTTTATTTCGGTCGCGCTGTATTTTTATTGTGGTTTTTGATTTTTTTTAACCAGAGCACCTATCAACATACTAGTAGCATTCATCTTTGGATAAACCTTGTCTTTCATCGGGTAGATATGTTTCGATATGAATTCTCTAATTCTAAACATTTCAGAATCTCCCATACCTGGTGCCCGACATAAAAAAGCAGAATTTCCTGATTTACAAATCAATGTATAACTGTATCCAACAAATTTAAATTCTAATACAATCAAAATACATATCCAAACTCATTTTAAACATGAAAAAATTAATCTAGACTGCACGTACCATTCTTACTTGACCTTTCACTTCGCGTTTGAAATTTCTCCCTAATTGTATAATCTTTTATAACCGACTTTAAATTTTCTTTGTCAAGTATACTTGGTCTTTCTCAATGTGCTTGTGGTATGGGTTTGAGATTATCACCTGAATTGTATCCATCTCAAATACATCTAATGCTATTGTATTTTCAGAAACCACCAAAGCTCCCCAGTAGATGTATTTAATGCTGTACGCGAATTATTATAGATGCCTCTTCTTTCAACAATATATACAGATGAACTTGCAAAGCTACTCCTAATAACTTTCTCCAAAACGCTTACATATAAAGGAAGACAATTCACGTCTTGTATTTTTCTGTAAAATAAACACCTTTAAACCCATATCATTATGTATTTATGTATCCCCTGCATTACCAGTGATTTGATATTCCACTACAATATGTTTGTTGGTCAAATCCACATTTAAGTGAGATGCCAAAACATCGTGCAGCTCATTGAATGATGCTGTCGTGCTCAACAATATAGCATCAGTGTCATACTCTTCATAGTTTTTTTCATACGTCCACCTTTTAGAGTGCTTCACGAGAATTGGTATACTTTCCATTTCTAACTGATTTCACCCAAAATAAATAAATATACATATTTCTAAGACTTCAATTGTTATAATATTTCACCAGCTCTAAAAAAAGAGTTTCATTAGCTCGAAAAATTGAATTCTATCAGTTTTTTTGTTCTATCAGTTCAAATCAGCCAACAACTACAACAAAAAATACATTTACACAACATTTGTTAAACTTAACTTACAAACATAGTAAAATTTTTCAGGCTAAATACAATTACAAAGTATCTATTCAAGGTTAAATACAACCAAATTCAGAACCTCCAGAATTGAACACAACCAAAACATATATAAAAGATCTTTTCACATATACAGATAAACTCTCAAATTCCGACAAGTAAAATTACAAAAAAATAGAATTTGATTAGCTTGAAAAACTGATTTCGATAATTTTTTGGTTCTATCAGTTCAAATTACTATTGCATTAACTTTAATTCAAAATTTGTTAAGAAAATATTCATAAACAAATTTCTGACGAAGTCAAAAAATTTCAACGAAGTAGCACAAACAGATCAATAGAAAAATCGAACAAAATAACTAAAACGGTTTTAAAAAAATTGATACATAAAAAAATATGAGTTAATACCTTCAACAAAAGTTAAGAATGAATTTACAACCGATAGTTGAATTCGGAAAAATTATCCAGAAGAAGGTAATGTTGATCGTTGAATTCAGAGAAATTGATTGTTCAAACTAATCGTTGAATTCTACTGATCAGAAGAAATTGAACAGCAAAAAAATACACATGAATTTGATGGTTCAACTAGAAGAAATTGAAGATTCAACTTATTTTGAATTTGCTTTTTATTTTGCAGGAACACGTTTTTTGAAACTCAATTTTGAATTAGAATAGTGTTGTTAGAAAATAACGAAAATTTTGTGAGTTAATCAGGTTTTAATGAAATATATTTTGCACTGTTAATTTAAGGTAGTTTTATCATATTTAAATCAGTTAATTATGAGTAGTAAAAATCAGTTGTACTTGTATTTTTATAGCAACAATTTATAAAAATATAAAATACAAGTTGCTATATTATGTAATTATGAAAGTGTTGCTATGAATCTCATAATTAAGGTGCTAAGTATGCTATTTCTGAATTTTACCTAAAAATTAATACACAAAATATATTAACTACTTGATAATTTTTTTAAAGAGCCAAATTATCTTGCAAAATAATTATGTATAACTTATTCATATAAATAAAAAAAATCCGATGCATTTTAAAGTTTAGATATTTAATCATATGACTGAGATTGCTACATTAAGTATAGCATATGAGATTAGAATTAATACATAAGCCTTGATACTTATTGTATAAAATAGAAAATAATTGTTGAAAAATATAAAGGGTTATCTAGTCATTGCATATTACATCACATGTGGGTTGCAATTAATAATCCAAAATTACATTGTATTCCCCTAATAAGCGGACATAAACATCCTTTGCTTTCATTTTTTCTTCTTTTTTATTTTTCAAATTGTTCTTTGAAGTTAAATTAAATTAATATTTTAAATTTAAAATTTAAGTGTTTCAAAAATTATATAAAAAAGTAATTATAAGTTACCATCCATCATATCAATTTAAATTATTTGACTTTGAGAACAAGATAAAACATACTTTTGTAAATGTTTTATCGAACTTTTCTTTTGTATATTGTCCTCCCATTGAAAAGTAGGAGTTGTTTGTTAGAGTGTATAAAAAATAATTTTAAATAGAACGTATTAGTAATGTTTGCATTAATAATGCTTGTATTAGTAATATTGATATTATTTATCCTATCATTGTTTCTTATACACTGTTTGGTGTATTATATTAGAACTTGCCTTTTCAATCTTAATATATTTAAACATTTTTTTTAAAAAAAGGATTGCATATACATTCTAAAATTCATCCGGGATCTAGCACGGGTTCTATATGTAACGACCCATTTCGTTGTTATTAAATTATTCATAATAAATTCATAAAAATTCATTCCTTAATATTAACTTGGGTCCAAAATAGCAAATATTTTATTTATTAGGTCACCTCAAACTTTTCGGCGAAGATTTTAGCCTTCGGATGTGTCCAGATAGACTCAAGCCCGATGAATTTAATTATTCAAGAGTGATAATATCAATACTTTAGTTTGAAAGTTCTTTAGGTATGAATTAAGGTCGTACAATATCCCTAACACATATTTAAGTTTATAGCTTTCTTTCCGATACAGTTTCGATATGGGTTTCTATTAGGAATAACTTCAAACGATCATATCACCTATAATATAAGGATTTAGGGTTCTCACTACCTACCAAATCAAAGATCTCTGAGTCCTCTTTCTAAAGCAACAAACCGTTCCTCAATCCGAATTCAGAGTAAAAAGTTATAGTGAACACTGTCCGGGCTAAAACAGGATTTTGCTGTAGCAAAAATTCTGATGATATTTAAATCAGCTTCAGCCGTATTTTAGGTCTAAAAATCCCAAATTTAATTCGCCAACCCTAGAGAGGTGATTTCTCAAATCTTAAGGTGAAATTCCTTCGTTGAAGTAAGTTTTTCATTATTTTCTTCGTCTTTTAATTCTTTAATATCTTAGAATCCTTAAAAAGACCTTTTTAAAAAAACCTTCGTCTTTTCATTATTTTCTTCGTCTTTTAATTAAAAAGACCTTGATAAATACGTTTGCCGTTGTCGAAAGTAAAAGCGACCAACTCCTAAATAGTAAATAGTGGTTACTTAAAAATTTAAGAATTTAGTATTTTGATTATTTACCTATTTTATAAGCATAATAATATTTACAGATTTACGATGTTATAATTAGACTTTCAGTTTGGACTCCTCTTGTTATTTTTAATACTCTATTTTATTTTTATATTTAATTATTTTTTATTTGACCCCAAGCCAAGCCAACCCACATTGTTCAAGCCTTATGGGCCAGCGAACTTACTCGGTCCGAGCTAAAAAAATCCTCTTCTTAATTAGGTTGCAAAAATTTTAGCCCAACCCTATCAAATTACAGGCCAGGGCGGGCCACGGGCTTGGCCCATATTAATGACTTTAAGATATATTATGTATCTTCAGTACATAATTATATATCTCAGTGAAAATACAATACATTATACTTTTTTAATAAAAAACATTAATATAAAAGATACAACATATGCATTTGTATCAAACACAGAAAACTAAGATATGTTATGTATCTTCAGTACATAATTATGTATCGCAATGTAAACAAATTACATTATACTTTTTTTTGAGAAAATAGTCTATTACCCCTCAACCTTTATCCGAAATCTCAACTACACACTCAATCTTCATGGGAGTCCTATCACCCCCTGAACTGTTTAGAAATGATATTATAATCTCCCTAAATGTTTACGTGACAAAGTGAGTGTATTTCACTCTCCTTGAGAGAGTGAGCATCGAAAACAAAAATTAACATTTGATGTTCATATTTCTTTTCATAAATATATATATGTGTATGTATCTTTAGTTATTTTTTTCCTTTATTTGTTTTGTTTCTTAATTCCTCTCCCTATCTCCATTTTCATCTTCCTTTACAATTGTAACGCCCCGAATCTGGTACTCGGAATGCTACACAGTGCTCATGACCCCGAAGGACCATAAGCTAATCCATGACTGATATCTGTTACTGGACACTGCATAATATACTGTATAAATACGAAAAAAGGCTGAAAGGCCATAAGGTTCAAGTATCTGATAAAACATAACATTTGGAAATACGGTATATCAATACCAAAACAAAACTGAAATAACTATCTGAACATGCTATAGCCTGGAAGCCTCTAAACTGTCTAAAAACTATGGAGTTGATCGGACATATCCCCAACTAACTCTGAACTACTGAAATAATAAAATAATCATGCTATCCTCGAATGATGAGGACTCACTACTAGTCTAGCTGCTGAATGTATGATCTACTAAGAATGCTCTAGAGCTCGTACTTCTGAACCTATAGTATAAAACACCATAGCGCAAATATGTCAGTACGATTGAATGTACTGGTATGCAAGTGAGGTAGGCTGAATGCAAGGGATTTATATGCATGAACAATACTAATTGACTGAATAACATGAACGTAAGAATACATGCATGAATACGTGAACTGTAACTAAGATCATGAAATCACTGAATCTGAATACTGATAACATAAGTTTCGTATAGCTGATATACTATTATTTGAATGACAGTGTCTAACAGTCTTGTTTCTGATGGAACTAGCTGAGTTCCGTACTGAACTGGGTGACTGTATCTGACAGTCCTGAATTCTGTAGAACTATTTGAGTTCTATTACTGAGACTAAGACTGAGACTGTAACTATGGGAAGTAGTCATCTAACCGACATGCCCCAAATAAAATAATATAATTGATTTGGGGTCCAATCTGTAACCCCAATTAGAAGGGTGTCAATACCGCGTCACTGGTAAGGACAAGCTGTGAGTAATCCCTCATCTAACAGGTACTCTAAGGAGAACAGTGGGACTCTCATATAACAGGTTAAGCCACCTTATCTACCCTCAACTAGCAGGTTTGATGTCTCAACCTACACCGGCTACGTAGTTCTGAAGCGTAATGATTGCTTCTAAGAATCACACCCTCTAATAACAGGTGAGTTCCTATCCTTGGGCTCATTCAGTGCTGAATTCTACTCCTATATGAATAGACACCGAACATAATTAATTGAACTGGATTGCATTCATTGAGTTCCGTTGACTGACGGAATACTACTGAGATTACTGAATTTTTGAGATTTATGAGATTACTGAGTTTATTGAGTTTTCTTGAGTCACATGACTGACTGAGTTCTATGAATCATGGATTGACTGAGAGTATCTAGCAAACATGACACTAGCTCTAGGCATACAGCTAAATTGTCGGGTATAAGTACCCTTAGGACTCAATAGCATGAAGCTGACAAGACATGACACTTCTTGACACATGACCATAGTCAACAATTCATAGTACAATCATTGGGGATTTTCATGAAGTATTCGCATGCTATAAGCTTACATATGAATAGGAATGCATGTAAATATATCATAATTTCATAATCCTAATTTCATGAGCATTACGTCAATCCATTACAAAGCATAACAATAACGTGGGAGTCATATCGAACATAAGGGAGAAACCTGGATTCATCAATTTTGGTCATAAATGAGTCATAAGGCATAATTCCTATTCTCTTAGGCATTTTATCAAACACCTTGCATGCATATCTTTAGGCTTAGGCATGAATATTGAAATAATTTATCATGGCAATATTTTACACTTCCAATGAAAGAATTTTAACCACATACTAACATATTTTCATGATAGTCATTAAATACATTAACTTGGAAATCAAACAACAACATAAACATGGATATAATTCAATTCATACCATGAAATCCAAAGTTTATATTTCAAATAGGGTTTCTTGAGCTTCATAGGTGAAAGGAACTCATGAATCAACACTTGACATACCTACATGGATGATTTCTTAAAGATTGTGGAGGAAAGCTTAAATTCTTGACTTGGAATTAAACACCTAAGGTTTCTTGTTCTTGGGGATTGATCTTTGAGAGAAACCCTAATTTGGTGTTGTGGATAAATAATAAAGTTATAAGCTCTGGTCTGGTAAAATTAGGGGTTAAAATGGGTGGAAAAAGACCTAAATATCCTTATAAAAATGGCGTAAAATCTCTGATCGGAAATGGCAATGGTTTGGGCGATGATTTGTCGCTGGCTCTACGATCCGTCGGTCCATCCCATCGTACTTGGCCAGAACTTAAACTTCCTGCCTCGTCTGCGATGGTTTAGGCGATCCTCCATTGGTCCTGGTCGTCGCAATTGGCCAGAAGATGGGTTCAATGCCTTAGTCACAATGGCTTGGGCGATGTTCCGTCGCTAGCTCGACGGTCCGTCGTCTTGACTGTCACTTCTGGGTGGTTCCGACAGTTTTCTGTAAAATGTCCATAACTTTTTACTCCGATACTGGATTTGGATGAAATTGGTATCGTTGGAAAGCTAATTCAATTTTACACATGATAAAAAGTATAAATTGGGTAAATTCTATCTGATTTAAACATTAATTATTTAGGAAGTCATCCCTAAATCTTCTGGAGACTAAATTAGACTTCAAAAAATTTTTGGGGTATTACAATTTCTTATTGGGGCGTAGACTGAATGCAAGTTAGTTTGTAGTTACTAGATAGATGATGATATTTAGCACTAACTTCTGTACTTTCTTCCTGGCAGATGTTAGAGTCTTTGTATTATTTATTTTGTTGTCATCTATGTTGTAATAGGTAGCTCTTGTACATGTTTGGCTAAGTCTTGGAATAGTGAAGGAAATTTGTTAGAAGTTTTTTAAAATTTTTTTTTATTAGTATTTAATTTACTTTATATTTCGTTAAAAACAGAAGTCTTCCGCATATTTTTAGTTGGGTAATAAGGGTTCTCCTAGCTACTTAGAATAGCGTAGGTGTCCGCACGATCCATTAATCTGGGTCGTGACAGTTGGTATCAGAGCGCTAGGTTCACAAGTCCCACAAGTACAAGAGAAATGTCAAGTAGAGTTCCGTAGATTGGTGTGTAGGGCCCCACACCCAATCTTCGGAAGGCTATGAGGCATGTAGAAGTTATTTTCCTTTCTTTCTCTCCATCGTGCCACCCTAATCTTGGACTATTGGTATCAAGATAATTCTTATTAGTATCTTAACAAAGCTCAATTGGAATGTAGTTGGTTCCCGTAACGCCTCGAGATCCCATCCCGAGATGTCACACGGTGCTTATGATCCAAAGGACCACAAGCTAACCCTTTTACTGATATCTATACATGTGCACTATATAATATCTGAAATAAATGTGGAAACTAGCCATAAGGTTCAAAACATCTATGAATACACAAAACTGAAAATTGAATACTAATACATCCGTCTGAAAAGCCTCTAAATTGTCTAAACTGTGGAGTTGATGGAACATGTCCCTAACTAACTCTGTTAACTGAAAGCAAACAAAATCTAATGCAATAATAGTAAACTGAGAGTCGTCCTCGAAAGAAGAGGACTCACTACTATGGCTACTGCTGCTGGCTGGGACTGAACTGTTGAGAAAACTCTGGATCCTGTGCCTTTGAACCTATGGTGTCAAATAGAACACCATAGAGAAAATGCGTCAGTACAGGAATGTACCGAGTATGTAGACGAGGTAGGTTGAATGCAAGGGCTCATGCATGCATAATATCTAAACTGAATAATCATAAAAATGCTGCATGGGAACACATACACATACATGATGGCATAGACCATAATCACAATCATCACAACTCTAGAGACTGAAACTCGGATACTGCCTTACTGCAGACTAAACTCACTATTGACACTGAGATACTAAGATTCTAACTCATCTGATATTGATGACTGAGAAAATAGATGTACTTACATTGATGACTAAATTCTGAGATTACTTCTCTCGACTGACAATATTAAATATCAACCTCTCTAACGGATGATTAAGAAAGCTATTATCAATAGTAAGGAAATAATCATATCTGAATCTGACAACAAGAATACTCAACAGAATCTGAGACTGTGATCAAGACTGTCTGGTGGCATATCTCTGAATATGATATCAAATAACTGTATATGAGATCAAGCCTATCTGACAGATGGTCCATGAATTAATAGAACTATCTGAGTTCCTCGTAGAGATAGATGACTGTGTCTGACAGTCCTGATTTCTGAAGATTGATACTGAGACTGAATCTGAAACTGAAACTAAAAATATGGGAAGTAGTTACTTAACTGACATGCCCCAACCTGTAACCCCAGCTGGAAGGGTGTCAATATCGTGCCATGGGTAAAGACCTCTCTCTGGTCAATCCTCTCTAGCGGATGACCCTTACTAGGAAGTCGACCTAAGGCAATATAATAGTCAAATACTCTCTCTCTGGAGGTGACAATATTTTTCTGATGGTGGCTCCTATATCCTGCACTGGCTATGCAGTTCTGGAGGTTAGGGATTGCTACTAATGACTCTAAGCTCTCTCTCGTTAATGGGAGGAGCTACCATTCCTTCCCTTGCTCGGTGCTAGTTTCTACTCCTAACTGAAAGACTCTGAATAAATTCTTAACTGAATATAATTGAACTGAATCTGATACTGATCATGTTTATCAAAAGATCTGATTGAGATACGCTGAGATCACTTAGTTCTGTATCTGACAAAAATGATATTGAATCACGGTATCTGACTGATGGTACAGAGCTTGAATAGATTATTCGATCACTATTGAGATTAGAATTAAACACTTGCATACTGTTAGATCTGAGCTGAGTACAGAGCTGAGGCTAGATTACTAGCGATACGGAGATTACAGAGATTGCTGAGATTACTAAGATTTTTAAGCTTTCTTACATTCTGTAATTGTCTGAGGATACAGAGTTCTATAAATCACTGAGTTCTGAGAATCATGGCTCGACTGGAATTATCAAAAAACTGACACGGGCTCTAGACAACAGCTATATTATCGGGTATAAATACCCCCAAGACTCGATAACATAAAAGTAAAGCATAATCATTCTTAACAAGTCATCACCGCAATCATTCACTCATCTTCGCAATCATTAAAACATCTCCTCAAGTAATTAGGAATCATTTCATATGTTCATCCTCACAATCACTAAGACATCACTTCAAGCATTTAGGGATCACAAACATCTTTTCATCATCACAATCACCAAGACATCACTTCAAACATTTAGGGATCACAAACATCTATTCATCATCACAATCACCAAGGGGTCACTTAAGCATTTTAGAATCATAAACATAAAATAGCGTAGGGGAAACATGCTACTAGATCATACTACATTCAACAAGGTCTTGCATCAAATACTTCACGCGTATATTAGTCTTGGCATGTATTGGATAGCACATGATTTGGGAAAAACTTCATATTATCATGTCACAAGTTACTCGTCAAGCACTTGGCATGTATTAAAGGCTTAGCGTGTATCAAAGAGCACGAAATTGGGGAATTTATTACCATCATATCTCAACTTGTTCACTAAGGCCTTTCAACAAACACTAGGCATGCATGGGTTCACACTTATTTGGGGATTTCCTACTATCATGGAATAATTCATTCACTTGGTCATTTTATCAAACACTAGGCATGCATAGACTTGCTCATACTTTGGGGTTTC
>NC_061121.1:30976714-30995813 GCF_002878395.1 Capsicum annuum
AAGGAGAAGAGAGGATTTGATTTTGGAAACCTAAGTTTTTGGGTGGAAGAAGAGAAAATAAGGCTGAAGGCCCTCAATCGGGTATTTATAGAGGCTGGAGAAAAGGAGAAAAGACCAAAATGCCCTTGAAATTAAACTGAAAAATCCCAATTTTACATGCTGGCATGACGCACCATAATCGCGCCAGCTCATAGGAATTTGGATAATTAGGAAACTGCACGACGCGGTAGAAATCGCATTGCCCCCTTGGATGCGAACTGAAACTATACCGTGATGCGGTGGAATCATAGAGTTTTACTAAAATTTTGACAATTGCCATTTTGGCTGGCTCCACGACGTGCTAAGGTGCCAGGTAGCACATTGTCTCACTAAAATGGCTCTAACTCTTCACCTGAGTGTTTGATTTGGGCAAAATTCCACACGATTCAAAGTATCTCATACTTAGGAAGATATTTTTGAAACTTTTAGACTTGGATTTCTGCTTTACTGAATACTCTCTAAGGCTCAGACTGGAAGAGTACTTTGCGGGGTATTACAGTTCCAATTGGTATCTTAGTAATTTTGAATAAAAATCTAGGAGATTTCAATTGGTATATGTTAATAAGGTCTAAAAGTTATTGTTAGGATATTAGCTTATTGATTTCTTGTGTTTGATATTTGGCTAAACATGTGTTGCTATATTTTTGTCATTGTTGTGAACTATTTTTATTTGAATTTAAGAGATGAAAATTGAATAAGTTATTTTTGTTGATAATTGTGACCGGATTATTTAATTTCTTGTTGTTGTGAAACTAGCAATTCTATGGTGCTTACTTATTTTTGGTATTATTATATTGATGAAATTGATAAGATGATATTATTATTTTTTCAATGTTTTCAAGAATACATAATCTATAATTCGATAGAATAACTTCAACACTAGTTCAAATATAAAACAAGAACACTATGAAGTACAACAACACCCTCAACACAAAATCAAATTGAACTTTCCAAGAAGTGTGTTTTTCCATAAAAATAAGATGAAATAGAAATGGCCAAGTCCTCCGAATTCATAGAGTATCCTTAAGCAAATAATTCTCCTCAAGTACTCGAGGTTGCAGAATTATCCTCCTAGGATAAAATGGCCAAACAAACCAACTATAGCGGTACCTCAAACAATTGGAATATCTTTGAACTCACTCAATGATTAGATGATCACATGAAATGTTTTTGAAGACATGTTGTTTGTATATTTGGAAAAATTTGTATCTAAACCTGTGGATAAAAATAGGTTTATATAGCCATCAGGTTCCCCTTTCGAAAGGTGGCAATGGTTCACTGAAAAAGTGTATCCCTTCTGAAAAATCATGTCTGTTCATTCCAAAGAGTGTGTCTTTTCCAAATAGTCACAACTATCCAAACAGGCATACCATTTCACGAATTAGTGTGTCTTTTCGTCGAAGGGTTACATCTCTTCTGAAATAGCATTTCGCATTCTGCACTGCATTTTGAATTTCAAAACAGTGTTACTGTATGCATACATGTTAATGAAGGATTAAAAACACATAAAAGTTTCTATTTCTATTGCATTTTCCCTTTGGTGTTTCGGACTAAATTTCTATCAAATAAATTTTGTCTAAAAAGTTAGATCTCATCGATCGATCATTTTTCAAATCCGAAGCCGAAGCCGAGCGAGTGAGCAAAAACGACGACGGCGCGAGGCACCTCTTGGTTTTTGCCTCACTTACCATGTGGAGTAAGTGTTTCTTAATATAAGCACATAAAATTCACATTCTCCCACCAATGTGGGAGAATTAGTAGACTTTTCAACTTTAGAGTACACTTTTCATATTAGGGTTTTCTCAATTTTCTCTCCACTTGGTTCCCTCTATTTTCTATTCACACTTTTTATATTGAATCCAAGAATACCTATATGAATGGGTAATGGATACTTTTTCATAAAACTTTATGAACAAGTATGTGATCATCAAGTAAAGACTGATTGCATTTGGATAAGTGGGTGTTCTTTGAACTTTCAATAGTGAACATGCATCAGATGCACTCGGTCAACCGATAGTTTTGATATCTTTGAACTGTCGAGCTTTAATATACACCTAGACAACACATGTCATACAACCAGCCTTTTACCATTTATGGTTCTCACGATTTTGTTTGTTTCAGCCATGAGCATGTCCCGGTTTCATTAGAACTTAGAGAACAAGCCTTTGCTAACATTCTCCTTGAAGCGGCTTCGACTTCGCCCTCACATAGGTGATTTCTTAGTGTTCAATCCTGTATATTGAACTATTTGTTCAAATATGACAAATTTAGATAATCGTTAAAAAGCTCCACACCATAAGTCTTATCCTCGTTTACTAAACATTGTCTATATTATGAGAATGAGTTGGGTAAATTGACAATGTTAAACTGTCAGAAATAACTTGTTTGATCTCCTTGAACGTAGCTCTGCTAGGTAGAGTTACCGCTATGCTGACTTGTCCTAGGCCTTAAACCCATTCCCTTGGATGTCCTTTCAACTCCTTCTCTAGACAAACCTTTTGTAAGTGGATTCGACATATTATCATTTGACTTTACATAGTCAATAGTGATAATTCCACTAGAGAGAAGTTCTCTAACGGTATTATGTCTCCACTTATGTGACGAGATTTATCATTGTACATCATGCTCCCTACCCTACCTATTGCCGCTTGACTATCACAGTGTATGCATACTGGTGCCAATGGTTTGGGCCAATAAGGAATATCTTCCAAGACATTTTGGAGTCATTCTGCTTCTTCACAGGCTTTATCCAATGTGATAAATTCAGATTCCATTGTAGAGCGAGCAATACATGTCTGTTTGGATGATTTCCAAGATACCGCTCCTCCATCGATAGTAAATACATATCCACTCATGGATTTTACTTCGTTCAATTCAGTGATCCAATTTGCATCACTATATCCTTCAAGTACCATAGGATATTTATTATAATACAAAGCATAGTCTTGAGTGTATTTAAGATACCCCAAAACTCTTTTCCTTGTCATCCAATGACTTTTACTGGGATTACTCATGTACCGACTCAATTTACTAATAGCACATGCTATATTTGGTTGTGTACAGTTCATGATATACATTAAATATCCTAGAACTCTTGCTTACTCCGACTGTGAGTCACTTTCACCCTAATTCTTTTGAAGTGCGAAGCTCACATTCAATGGAGTCTTGTCAATACCAAATTCCAAATACTTGAATTTGTCAAGTACCTTTCGATGTAATAAAACTGTGACAATGCCAACCCCTGTGGAGTTCTATGAATTCTTATTCCTAAGATCACATCTACAACTCCAAGGTATTTCATATCAAACTTGATCTCGAGCATTTATTTCATAGCATTTATGTTGGAAATGTCTCTACTGATGATCAACATATCATCCACATACAAACAAAAAATGACTTGGTGATTTGGAGTGTTTTTAATGTAAACACTTTTATCACATTCATTAATCTTAAACCTGTTTGCCAACATGGTTTGGTCAAACTTCACATGCCATTGTTTAGGTGTTTATTTTAGTCCATAAAGTGACTTAACAAGTTTACACATCTTATTTTCTTTTTCTGGAACCACAAAACCCTCACGCTGTTCCATATAGATATTTTCCTCCAATTCTCTATTTAGAAATGCTGTTTTCATATCCATTTGATGGATTCAAGACCATATACCACTGTCAAGGAAATTAACATCCGAATTGACATTATCCTAGTTACAGGCGAGTATGTATCGATGTAATCAAGACCTTTCTTTTGTTTAAAGCCTTTTACTACAAGTCTTGCCTTGTATTTATCAATAGTATCATCCGCTTTTATTTTTCTTTTGATGATCCATTTAGAACCTAAAGGTTTATTTTCTAGAGGAATATCAACCTACGTATGGTTGCTTAAGATTGAATCAATCTCACTATTGACTGCCTTTTTCCAAAAGGATGAGTCCAAAAATACCATCACTTTTTTAATTATTTGAGGCTCATTTTCTAAGAGAAATGTTACAAAATCCAATTCAAATGAATTTGATGTTCTTTGATGTGTACTACGTCTTAGATTTTCATCATTATGTACATCCTCACTTGGTTTATCTCGAGGTAGTTTAGACACACCACTAGACTTTTCATGTTTAGTTTTATACGAATAACTGTGTTTAAAGAATTTAGCCTTATCTGATTCAATTACTGTATTTTCATTGATATCCGGATGTTTGGATTTATGAACCAAAAATCGACATGCTTTACTATTTTTAGTATATCCTATGAACATGCAGTCCATTGTCTTATGTCCTACCCTTACTCTTTTAGGCATAGAAACTTGGACCTTCGCTAGACACCCTACACTTTGAAATATTTCAAGTTGGGTTTTCTTCATTTCCATTTTTCATATGTAATTGATTGTGTCTTACTATGGGGCTCTCTACTGAGTATTTGATTAGCCGTAAGGATAGATTCTCCCCATAAGTTTTGCGGTAAGCCTAAACTTATTAGTAAGGCATTCATCATTTCCTTTAAGGTTCATTTTTTTCCTTAATTCCATCAGATTGAGGTGAATACGGGGCTGTATTTTGATGGACAATTCTATTCTCTACACATATTTGTGCAAAGAGAGATTTAAATTCTCCGCCCATATCGAAAATAGCCTCTCTACTTCTCTTGAGATAGTGGTATGATCTGTGTACACTCTACCCTCCCCAGACCCCACTAGGTGGGAATACACTGGGTATGTTGTTGTTGTTGTTAATTTTCAACTTCTGTGTTATATTGCCTAAACACATCTATTGCTTCATCCTTACTATTTAGAAAATAGACATAACAGAATCTAGTGCAATCATCAATAAAAGTTATAAAATACTTTTTTCCACCACGAGTTGGTGTTGACTTCATATCACAAATATCAGTATGGATTAAGTCTAAGGGATTGAAATTCCTTTCAACGAACTTATAAGGATGCTTAGCATACTTTGATTCCACACACGTTTGACATTTTGATTTATTGCACTCAAAGTTAGGCAAAACTTCTAAGTTAATCAGTTTTTGTAATGTTTTGTAATTAACATAGCCTAATCATTCATGCCATAAATCATAAGACTCAAGCAAGTAAGAAGAAACTGAACTTTTATTGATTTCCACATTCATTACATTCATTTTGAATAGGTCCTCAGTGAGGTAGCATTTCCCTACATACACTTCTCCTTTACTAAGTACAATTTTTTGGAAACAAATACACATTTGAATATGTTTTTGTATAGAAGTGATATATAAATCAAGTTCTTTCATAACTCCGGTACATACAGGACATTGTTTAAAGTCAACACTTTGCCTAATGTCATTTTCAGGCAGATTTTTCCTGTTCCTTCAACTTTAGAAGTTGCGGAGTTGGCCATATATATATTTTCCTTACCTTGAGCCAGAGCAAAAGTAGCAAATAACTCCTTATTATCACAAACGTGGTGGGTGGCGCAAGAATTCATTCACCATTCTCGAGGATTTCCCGCCAAGTTTCATTCGGACAGCATGGCACACAGATCATCCATTTCTTTCTTGGACTCAACCATATTTTCCTGGTCCTTCTTCTTCCCTTTCTTTGGGGCACGACAATCCATAGCCTTGTGGCCGATCTTGCCACAATTAAAGTATTTTTCCTTGAATTTCTTCTTGGGTTGATTGCCTTCATGTCCAACTTTCTTTCGCTCTTTGGAGTTGTTTTGGTTGTCTTCTACAATATTTTCTCCACTTATTGCAGAATTTCCCTTTGACCTTCTTTCCACGGCTTTATTATCCTCTTCAATGCACAGTATTATTATTAGATCTTCGACTGATATCTCCTTCTGCTTGTGTTTTAAGTAGTTCTTGAAGTCCTTCCACATAGGTGGTAACTTCTCAATAATTGCCACAACTTGAAATGCCTCGTTCACGATCAAACCTACAATTAAGTTCATGTGAACATTAAGAATATTTTTAATATACTCAACTAAGGTATTCCTCAAAATCATACCTTCCGCGAGGAGATCATGAATGATTACTTGCAGTTCCTGGACTTGTAATACAACTGACTTGTTGTCAATTATTTTAAACTCTAGGAATCTTGCAACGAATCAGTTCCCCCCACAACTCCTTTACTATTTTTACCCCACTATACATATTGTATAGTTTATCTTGGAGGCCATTCAGAATGTAATTCCTACATAGAAAATCTGAGTGTTTCCAAGCCTCCACAATGACAAATCGCTCTTGGTCAGAGGTTTCCTCGGGAACCTCTGGAGCTTCTTCAAATGTAAACCTTTGAAGACAGAGTTGTAAGGTAGAAGAACATTTTTTGCTGCCACCTTTTAAAGTCAATACCCGCGAATTTTTTAGGTTTCTCCGCTGGTGCCATTGCTGGCGGAGCATTCGTACGACTTGTCGTGGCAATATTAGTTGTTGCCATAGTTGTTGCAGTATCATGCACTTGACTGTCTGTATTTATTTCCTTATCACCACAAGACATAAACTTTAGTATATCATAATACTATTAATAAAGTTGTAGCAACTTTAAAGCACCTCTTGTTTCTAGTTTAACAATGAAGTTTTTATGACTTTCAATCGTCAACCGAGTGATCTTTAACTTATGATGAATAATTTATTTCTTCAAATCACTAGTTAAGTTCAAATGGAATAGAAAGCTTAAAGCTTTAATCTCCAGAAATCAAGCAATACAGATTCCGAACTTATTTTCTTAAGATTGTTATTTTTTCAATGTTTTTGGTACACAGAATCTGTAATTTGACAGAATAACTTCAACACTAGTTCAAATATAAAACAAGAACATTATGAATTATAACAACACTGTCAAGACAAGATCAAAGCGATCTTTCTAAGAAGTGTGTTTTTCCAGAAAAATAAGATGAAACAGAAATAGCCAAGTCCTTCAAATTTACAGAGTGTCCTTAAGGAAATAATTCCCTTCAAGTACCCGAGGTTGAAGAATTTTTCTCTCAGGATAAAATGGCCTAACAAACCAACTGTAGTGGTACCTCAAATAATTGGAATCTCTTCGAACTCACTCAACGATTAGATGATCACATGAAATATTTTTGAAGACAAGAAGTGTTTGTATATTCAAAATATTTCGTATCTAAACCTATGGATAAAAATAGGTTTATATAGCCATCAGGTTCCCCTTCTGAAAGGTGGCAATGGTTCACTAAAAAAGTGTATCTCTTCTGAAAAATTATGTCTGTTCATTCCAAAGAGTGTGTCTTTTCCAAACTGTCACAACTATCCCAATAGGCACACCATTTCACGAATTAATCTATTTTTTCATCAAAGGGTTGTATCCCTTCCGAAACAGCATTTCACAATATGCACTACATTTTTAATTTTAAAACAGTCTTACTGCATGAATGCAAGTTAATGGAGGATTAAAAACACTAAAAAGTTTCACTTTCTTTTTCCCTTTGTTTTTTTGGATTAAATTTATGTCAAATAAATTTTATCTATAAATATAGATCTCATCGATCGATTATTTGCTAAATCCAAATCAAATCCAAATCCAAATCTGAAGCCAAAGCCGAAGCTGAACCGAACGAGCGACGACAACGACGGTGCGAGGAATCTCTTGTTTCTTGCCTCACTTACCATGTGGGGTAAGTGTTTCTTAATATAAACACTTAAAATTCACTTTCTCCCTCTAATATGGGAGAATTAGTAGACTTTCCAATTTTAGAGTACTCTATCAATATTAGTGTTTTCTCAATTCCCCCCCCCCCTCACTTGGTTCCCTCCATTTTCCGTTCACACTTTTCATATTGAACCCAATAGATATGAGAATATAATGTCAAGAAAATATGGTGAAAAAGTGACATGAATAAAAGACTAAGGTGGTACATGTTTTCCGTAATGAGAGGTTCTTGTTAATGATTTTGTGGATGGATCCTTATGTAGTTTGATTATTTGATATTATTTGGGAATCCTTGTGTGGTTCGATCATTGAGATTGTATTTAAAATTTTTGTGTAGTTCTATTATTGAAATTATAATGGGTTCCTTGTGAGGACTAGCTAAGTGACATTATCTTTGAGTTCCTTATGGGAACGAATTCTTAATGCTTGGCAAATTAATGAGTTTTAAATAAAAGTGACAAAAACTAGTAAAGGTTATTGATACCTACAGAATTTGATCGATAACTTATCTGGAATGTGATATTGGTGATAGGACTGTTAATGATCTATAATCAATTTATTTTATTTGGCCTTGCTTATGTGCTAGTGGTTAAGGACCACTCTTGAGGTAACTAAGAGGTAAGTGAAGCTCGTAATGAAAATATTGTTAGGTAGAAATAAGAATGACTCTGTATATCTTAAATTGGTGTTAGTGATATAAGAGTGGTCTGGCTTGACCATGAAGTGTTTGTCGTTGAAAAATATTGAGTTAATGATTGTCAGGACATAAGTTGTAGCTGTGGATTTATGCATTAGGAAAAATCTTAAGAAGATCAATTATTATTGACTTGACCTTGTGGCTGAATTTTACATTTGTATGTCCCACATAGTTGACTGATATATGACACTTTTAGAGGATAGTAATTTCTTTGTAATGGTAATACAAAATCAAATGACTTATTTACACTCATAAAATAATTAAGAATGATCCTGCATGGGAGAATAAGTGAATTATTAATGGCATGATTGATCTTTCTTGGGTGATACTTAGTGGATATTGCTTGTTGAGTGATTAAGGTATGATGATTAGATGAATATAACGATGTTGTGGAGGAGAATGTGTTGTAGGCTATAATTCTGTGGGATCTTTATGGCTAATAGTTGTAAGCCTGTGTAATGAGTGAGAGGTTATATTGTCATCTATGTACTGTAGTAAATACTAAGCTTGTATCATGGGTAATCTTGAGGTGAAAATAATAGTGTTTGTAAAATGTTGAAGTTTGCTTTATAGAATGAATTTAATAGTCTTGATTGAGTTCGTGCAGATATCTAAGATATGTGACTTGTAAGTGGTGTGGTGGATTAAATATGATCAAATGTAGATTCTCCATGGGATAGTCTTGGCTAGAAACCGAGTCAGGTGTCTCAGGGAGAGCTTATGTGTTGGATGAATTAGATGGGACTTATCTAGTATTGAAAGTTTGAGTAGTAGATTCATGTAGCATCTCGTAGCACTTTTCAAAATTAAATTTAGGGATCTAGAGCTTCGGTAAAAAAAAGAAAAAAATAAGAAGGTATTTTTGAATATTTATCTTCTTCAAGGTGAGTCTTTAACCATATTAATCTTGTTTTTGTAAAACTCAAGTTTCAGACTTAGGCCTTTGAAAGGAGAATATGTGATTCGTGTGTAAATATTTGGCTCTACATCTTCGTATTTTGAAAAGCTTTGGCAGAATGATTGAGTATATAATGTGGGTTGGTCTCTAAGGATACCGAGTGAGTGAATAGGGTGCAGTATAAGCAACTCTATTAGTATTGTCTCTCTAATTCCAACCTCATGCTTTTCTCCACTGAATGTCTGTTTGGGGACGAATGAATGATAAATTGGTATCTAATTGAAACGACCCATTTCTTCGTTATTAAATTATCTATAATAAATTCACTAAAATTCATTCATCAATATTAACTTGGGTCTAAAATAGTAAATATTTTATTCATTAGGTCACCTCAAACTTTTTGACGAAGATTTTAGCCTTCGGATGTGTCTAGATAGACTCAAGCCTGATGAATTTAATTATTCATGAGTGATAATATCAATACTTTAGTTTGAAAGTTCTTTAGATATGAATTAAGGTCCTATAATATACCTAACACATAGTTTAGTTTATAACTTTCTTTCCGATACAGTTTCGATATGGGTTTCTATTAGGGATAACTTCAAACGATCATATCTCCTATAATATAAGAAGTTAGGGTTCCCACTACCTACCAAATCAAATATCTCTGAGTTCTCGTTCCAATGTAACAAACTGCTCCTCAATCCAAATTTAGAGTAAAAAGTTATGGCTGTTTTAGTGAGCACTGTTCGGGCTAAAATGGGATTTCGCTATAGCAAAAATTTTGATGATATTTAAATCAACTTCAGCCGTATTTTAGGTCTAAAACCCCAAATTTCATTCCACAACCCTAGAGAGGTGATTTTTCAAAGCTTAAGGTGAAATTCCTTTGTTGAGGTAAGTTTTTCCATTATTTTCTTCGTTTTTTAATTCTTTAACATCTTAGAATACTTAAAAAGACCTTTAATGGTGGAATTCTTTTGGGAATACTCATGAGTGTTTTTAATATGACTTAGAACTGATTCTAAACTATAAATTAAAGATTCCTAACATGAATTTCATAAACTAGATTATGAATTTTGATGGTTACGAACCTTGAATTCCGTAAATATGAGACCTTTAGCATAAAAACTCCATTAATGGAGATGGGTTAAGCTTGAAAGAAATAATTAATTATTAATTGAACTTGGGAGATGATAAAGGATAAAATTAGTGGTTTGAACCTCCAAGATATTTGTTTGAAGAGTAATTATTTAATTACTCTTATAATTGCTTGATTTTTAGATGATTGATTATTCCAACGCATAAAGGAAAGGAAAGAGCATCTTTATTGCAACTTATTTCTTCCAAAAGCTTGGCGTCCAGGTAGGCTAGGTTTAATGAGTAGAAAATTATGTTATTTTATATTTTCATAATTTATAATTGATGGGAGAAAGCATGTCTAGGCCTGCGGGCATGGAGTTGAGGTGGATAAAGACATGTGAACTTAACTTTAATCTCGAAAACTATATTATTGGTTAATTATGTGATATTTGTGATATTATGTACTATGTGTTGCAATGAGATTGTTGTAAATGAAGGATGTGGACATGATAGTTCTTAGTTGTTCTGATGATTTACCTAGTTGAGTTATAATGATAATAAGTTGTATGTGTTGGACAATAATATGGTGAGAAGAACCATGCTAGGATTAGGTACTGATGAGCATAGTAATATCTAAAGGATAGATGACTTGAATTAGTGTGATGATAATATTATATGTAAAGAGGTAATGACATTTTAATAATTAATGAGTAAGTAATACTCCAATAGTGACTTGCATGCTTAAGTGTTAAATTGTAATTTATTTTATGATATTATTGTTTTGGTATTGATAAAAACACTTTATATATTGGATGCTCATGAGAGGCTAAATTGATGATAATGATGATTTATTGAAATGTGCCTATGAGAGGCTTGTTTGATAATGATAACTCCTTGTATTAATGTCATGAATGGCTTGTTGATGTTTGGATTGTTGATGCGTATATAAATGGTTATTGAAATTTACTTGATGGAATTGTCTCATTACTTTAAGTGTACTTGTAAACTTGGTACATTGTGTTGTATGTTGTAAGGAAGTGTAAATTTGATATTGATATTACTTATATATGTTGGATCGAGTACCACGCCGGTACGGATATGTATATGATGGATCGGGTACCACACCGATACAAATATGTATATGTTGGATCGGGTAACACGTCGGTACGAATATGTGTTGGATCGGGTACCACGTCGGTATGGATATGTATGTGATAGATCGGGTACCACGCCGGTACAGATATGTAAATGGTAGATCAGGTACCATGCCGGTACGGTACATAAACATAGATTATTCCCAGCAGGTCATGACTATTTGGCTAAAAATAAGTCCCACAACTTGTGTGTACATATTTGTGTTGAGTCTGTGGATGTTTACAGTATAGTTGATACTCTTGATTGTTATGTGGCTTGTTTGTGAGCACTGTTTGATCTATTATTGTTGTATTGTTGATTCATTGGGTATTTGATTGCGTGATATATATTTGAAAAGTGAAAATTTGTACTTATTTATATGTTGGTTGACTGGCTTTATTTATACGTGTTTTAATCGTAGCTTACCAGAATGGCTACTTATCATTCTTTAATATTATAAGAGAGAATTTGATTGTTAGCTCGAGAGTTTAGTGTGGGCTGTCTATGGTCACGGGTCTATTCCTGTGAATATGAATATTGAAAAAGGTAAGGTGAATAAAGATGAATAATGATGTATTAGCGTTGGATTTTGGTTGATTGTATGAATTAATGAGACTAGAGTATGTTAGTAGTGAATATAATACTGATGGAGTTGGAAGAGTAATTGGATGATGTAACTTATATAGGTAAAGTAATAATGTTATTACAGCCTGGGTTGAATTATATTCCATTCAAGATGTCATGATTTATTTTCCTCAATTCTATTTTATGATTATATGAACTAACACGGTTGGCCGATGATGCCTACCAGTACGTGTGGTTGTACTGACCCTAATCTTCTACATTCCTTATTGGGGTGTAGACTGAATGTAGGTTTGTTTGCAGTTACTAGATGTATGACGATATTCAGCTTTAACTCCTGCACTTTCTTCCTGACAGATGTTAGAGTCTTTGTATTATTTATTTCATTGTCAGTCTATGTTGTAATAGGTAGCTCTTGTACATGTCTGGCCAAGTCTTGGGATAATGAAGGACATTTGTAAGAAGTTTTTGAAAAAGTTTATTTATTAGTATTTAATTTACTTTATATTTCCTTAAAAACAGAAGTCTTCTGCATATTTTTAGTTGGGTAATAAGAGTTCTCCTAGCTACTTAGAATAGTGTAGGTGCCTGCACGATCCGTTAATCTAGGTCGTTACAATATATGTTATTTTTTTATCTCAATTTATGTGACACATATAAAATTTAGTTAATCAATCATATTTTTAATATGTATTTAGACAATTTAAGTAGTTAACTATTGTAATTTATAATATTTTTAATGTAATTTTCAAATAATATACGTTACTTTTTTTATCCAAGCTTTTGTGGGATTGATAGTGAATTATATTTTAAAAATAATTTAAGTTTTTAACTATTGTGATTTATAGTACTTTTCTTCTATTTCAATTTAAGTGACAGTAATATAATTTCTAGAGTCAACCAAATATTTTATATCTTTTAATTTTTGTAAGTTGTTAATTATTGTAATTTGTAATATTTTTTTATGTATTTTTTTGAGATATATAGCAGATTAAATTATTTTTAAATATTTTAAGTTGTTATCTATTATAATTTATAATACTTTTTATGTAATTTTTGAATAATATATGTTATTCTCCTTGTCCAGAGTTCTGTATCATCGATAGCCAATTATATTTTTTAAATATTTTAATTTTTTAATTATTGTAATTTATAATATTTTTTCTATTCCAATTTAAGTGGCACAACGCTTAGATGGCCATAATAATTAATGAGGGGGATATAGTAAAATCACGATTGAAGCAGCGAAACATAAATGTCTTAAATGACTAACAACAACTAATTAGAAGTGACAAAGCAAAATTACTATAAAAAATACTTGTAAAAAAAATTTAAGTGAACCTCATATAAGGCGTTAAGTTAATTTAAAACATCAAGAGTTAATTTATCATTTTTATATCTATTTTATCCTTTTTTAATTTTTTTTTAATAATCAAGTGACTTATAATAATTAATTAGGGGTGATATTCAGTAAAACTATGGTTGAAGTAGCTGAAGCAGATATACCATAAATGTCTATTTTACTTTTTTTAGTTAAATATTATTAATTTTTTAATACATAATGACTTATAATAATTAATTAGGGGTGATATAGTAAAATCACGGCTAAAGCAGCTGAAGTAGACATGTCATAAATATTTATTTATCTTATTTTAATTAAATATTATTAATTTTTTAATACGTAATGACTGATAATAATTAATTATGAGTAATATAATAACATCATGAATTGGATATTATTAATTTTTTAATACATAAATGACTTATAATAATTAATTAGGGTGATATAGTAAAATTATGGTTGAAGCAACTGAAGCAGACATGTCTAAAATATTCAATTAAATTCTCTTTCATAAGTATTTCTGTTAATCTTATTTCTTTCATATCTTGTCTCCAATATTTTAAATATTCATAGTTTATCATTTTATCCTAAAATAGTTGTAATACTGCAAATTTCTTTGCAATAATTTATTTTAATTGTACTATATCTGATATTAAATTCTAGGTTATCTATTTCGTTAATTATCCTGTCTTTTTCTTCTATGAATAATTCTATGTCTAAATCATATTCTAAACTGTCTTTTAATTCTAGTTGTTTCATGGTTTTATCTATCCAAATTAATCTTTCTTTTAATCGTTTTCTTCCTTTTCTAAGCTAGTTTCTATAATTAATTTCTTTGTATAGCCAACTTTGTTTTTCTCTAACTCTTTTAATATATTCTAACATTTTTAATCTGTATAATATCCATCTGAATAATAACTATTATTATCTGAGTAATAGCTATCTGAATAATATAAACTAAGATCATGCATATCTTCTAACCATTCTAGACTTAATGATTCTTCATGAAATATTTTTTTTCCATATTATTTTCTTTATGTCTTCTATTTCTAAGTCTTTAATGATATATAAAACAAGTATCTTAATTTCATTAGATATATAGCTTGTCATATTGTTCATATGATGCTTAGGTTTCTACGAATAACTTGGAATCGGATTTTAGTAATTTATGGTTTATTAAATATTTTATCATAATATTTACTGGTTGTTTGTTTTAATCTTAATAATTCTTGTATATTTTCATTAAGGAATTCCATTTATTTTGTATCTTTAGTTCTCATATATTTTTCTAGATTTGTTTTCATTACTCTTTCTATTAATTGTATATTTTTTATGTCCATTTTCCAATATCCTAAATATACGTAATTTATCATGGTTGAGTGTAGGTTTGGCATGTAGATATTTGTAAGAGTAGGTAGGTAGGTGTGGTATACAATTTATTCTAGTCATAAAATATTTATCAAATATTTTTTCCCATATGATTTTTCTTATATCTATATTTTCTATATCCTTAAGTACATACAAAACAAGTATTTTAAATTTATCTACCATTTCGTCAGATAAATAAGTATTCATTTTTCATATGATGCTATTTCAAAATATTCCCTTCAATCATACACATAATAAAATATGATCATTTTAGATTACTATATACTAGATTATTCTTAAATAACATATTTTTTGGTTACTATTAGCATGGTAATCTGGATACTTTTTCTTTAAACAGCGCCTCTACTCTGGCTACTCCACTATCACAACTTTCTTGCCTCACTGGTTTCACCTTTAGGATGGCATAGTTCTTAGGAATTTTTCTCCTTTTCCACTTTGCTACTAAACTTCTTAACATGCTATTCTTTGAATAATTCTACTATAAAGTAATTAGCATGGATTTATTTTATCATATCATGATTGTCAAGAATTTATGAATTTAGCTATTCATAATCGTAAATAAATATACCTTTTCTGGTAGGTTTGATAATTCTGGGTTTTGTTTATCCATAGCTTTTCCTTAGAAATATATTTATTTTTTATTAAATATTCAAAAAGTTTTTTGTGTACAAGAAGGAAGGCTTGCTTTTAACATATGAAAGTCTTGCCTTTAACTTTGCCGAAGGCTTACATATTAATTGACTAAAAAGAAAATGTGTAAACTACTTTATACTATTCCTACTTTACATCTGTCAAGAAAATAAAAGATTAATAATGGTCCTAAAAAAGTAAAATGGCAAGTGGCAAAACAAACAAGAAAAGTCAAAAAGGTTAGTCTAGCCTACATAATAAGAATAGTAAATTTTTACATAATTTACGTATTTCACATTTCTCAAAGTCTTATCATTCTCCATATGTCATTTTCATATTTCAATGCTTTGTCTTCTTACCTTTCTATTATTACTCCGTGTCTTTCTATCTTTTGTCGTGTATCTTCCAGCTGTCGTCCTTATCTTCTTCTATTCCAGTTGAACTTCTGGGATAATATTATCTTCTCCATTACATCTTGAACATAGATGGTCTGGATATTTGTGTCCTATCATTTTGCAATATCTTGTTAATAATTCTTCTGAAATAAATCCCTTACTAATTGCTCTTGCAGTTGGTTGTTTTTCTGGGTTGAGTAATGTCAGAATCCATTGTTTAGCATCTTCCATATCTGTTTGTCATAGTTCTATTGAATTTGAATAAATCATTTGATGATCTCTTGAATAATAGCTCCATATAGGGTTTCCATTGATATAATTATTTGCTAATTCTTGAACAATTATAGATATTCCAATAAGTCGTTTATTTGCATAAAAATTAGGTATCTTGATTTTAGGTATCTCTGGCTGCTGAACAATATCTTCCGGTATAATCATATCTCTGGTTAATCCTATTTTTACAATTTGTATAACTGGTTTGATCTCGTCATATAATATCTCTGCTGGTGCAGTATAAAATTTTATAAAAAATAGATTTCCTTTGGTTATTCTTTTATAAGTGGTGAATGCTCTATATAATTCTGGTATATCTATTAGTTCATTTCCTTCATGGGTATATACGGTATTTAATAATCCATAAGTTTTAACTAAGCTTGGGTTGGTCTTCTGTAGTGCAATTAACTTGTTGTAACCTTGTAATTTTTGGGTTATATAGTTTGTGTTTGGTTCTTGGATATCTGTGGCTCTGGGTTTAAGGTTTAGATAAGTCTGTATTTTGTGGATATTTTCTATGTATGCTTGGGTTATGTGGTTATAGGCTTTTTTCTCTTGGATCAAACTTTCTCGATATGTGGTAATTTGTGAGGGTATGAACAAGGGGTCTTTTTGTGTTTTTGGTATAAATGGTTTTTCAAATATCTTATTCATGTTCATGTTTTGATTCTTTGTCCACTAACTCCTTTGCTTGTACCTGCAATTGTAGATTGATAAACATTATGGGTTTTATGGAGTGTCCCAACTTCTCCTTTTAGCTCTGGAATTTTGATGTCTTCTGATCGACATAGCTCTGCACACTGCCGAGTTAGCTGATTCATAGATTTAGACTTTAGTTTAACTTCATTAGTCTTTAGCTTTTCTATTTCATTACCCATACTGTCCACTTTCATTGAAAACGTAGTTA
The DNA here is from genome assembly GCF_002878395.1 of Capsicum annuum. Lineage (NCBI taxonomy): Eukaryota > Viridiplantae > Streptophyta > Magnoliopsida > Solanales > Solanaceae > Capsicum > Capsicum annuum. The sequence continues at coordinate 30,993,728 of NC_061121.1, forward strand.
GGGTTTTGAGTATTTTTTCTAAAGCATCATCTTCTATTATATCAGTCTGCGTAGCTTTGTCTTGATATGTAATCTATAATAACATTTTTGTTAGTACTAATTACTTCAATTGTAAATGTAAAATTTAATATATTTAATACTAGTCTCCGAATCTCTTTCGTTGTAACTGAATTTTGTATTTTCTTTGTTAACCACCAGCGTACCTGTGTATTATCTGTTCGTACAATAACTTGTTATGTACAATATATGGCTCAAATGCTAATAAACATTTATATAATGAACATATTTCTTTTCTATTTATTTTCCATTTTATTTCTGTTTCATTAAACGTACCTGAGTAGTATCTACAATGATGTTCTAATTTTTCTTCTTCATATCTATATTTAAGTACTCCTCCATAACTATATTCACTAGCATCTGCTTCTACTATATATATAAATTTTTTATTTTCGTCTGGGAATTGTAATTTTGGTAACTCTTCACAAAGTATTTTTATTTTCTGAACTTGTTTTTTATCTTCTTCGTTGTAATTATATTCTATATCCTTTTTAATTTTTTCTGTAATGGCTTTAGGTTTTCTGCTAATTTTGATATATATTCTCTTACTTAGTTTACTAATCCTAAAAATGATTGTAATTTCTTTTTTGTAGCTAATTCTTCTTTTGAATTTATTTTTTTTGGTACTATATGTTGCATTTTTACTCCACTTTTATCTATTTGTATTCCTAAAAACTCTATCTGGTTTTTCATAATTTTGGTTTTTTTTTCACTTAAACTTATTTCCGATTTTTCTATTATATCTGTAAATTGTTCTAATAATTTTAAATGTTCCTTTTTAGTTTTTGTATATAGTAGTATATCATCTATGTATACTATACAATTAGGTAATTGTTTAAAATAACTATTCATAAAGTGTTGGTATCCACCTGGTGTATTTTTATATCCAAATGGTAATACGTTCAATTCATTAAGTGGTAAAATCTTGATTTACAATCAAATTTACTAAAGTAGTTATATCCTTGTATTTGTCTTATTTTTAATATCTTATTTGGTATTGGATAATTATATGTCATAGTTTTGCATTTAAATTTCTATAGTCAATCACCATTCTACTTTTTCCTCTTTTTTGTTCACTATGTTTATTTACTATAAACGCTGCGCTATTATGTTTACTATTGCTTCTTTGTATATACTGTTTTTCTAATAATTCATCTATATGCATTTTAAATTCTTTTAAATTGTCAAAATTATATGTTAATGGTTTTTGAATTATTATACTATTTTTATCTATTAATTCTTTTTTATATTAGTTTTATGTTTTCCCATCCTTTTAATGGATCTTCACTGTATAATTGTCTTAATCTTTTCTTTATTATTTCTAGCTTATCTATTGAAAATATAGTTATTTCTTTTTTATTTATCAAAAATACAACTAGTTCTACTGTGTTTTCTGTATTTTTTATATTTTCTAACTTTTGTGTAATTTTTTCACTTTCTTTTATCCAATCAGTTTTCTTTCTTATTTTATTAATAACTCTCTTTGCTCTTACTTTTTGTTTACATGGTGTTGTAAACCCCCAATCTGTTTTAGTTATTATATGTGGGTATAATTTATCTAAAAATGGCATTCTAAAAGCATAACTTTTGATGTTAGTTCATAATTATAGATTTCTTCTACCATTATTATTTTATCCCATATCTGTATTTTTACATTTTTAGCTTTATATGTAATTAAACTTCCTTCATTATTAAATCCTTTGACTACTAGTGGTATTTTTAATTATGCCATTTACTTTCTGGTAAACAGTTGTATCTACATAAGTTTGCTTCTGCTCCTGTATCTATCATAGGTGTATAATACCTATTATAATATCTTTCTACTATTATTTTTACAAGTACATATATTTTTATATCATGTCAAAGCTCTTTTTATTATTAATTTTTCCTTATTATATGTTATAGATAATTGTGTATGTTCTATATTGTATAGTTTTACTTGTTCTAACCATTTTATTCCTAATATTATGTCTTATTTTTGCATTTCTTCCTTTATTTCAAATTCTATTTTTATTTTTTTGACTCCTAT
>NC_061121.1:30995913-30997237 GCF_002878395.1 Capsicum annuum
TTTATTTCTTCACTTTTTACTAGATATTTTGCTATATAATTTTCTTCTTGTCCTGTGTTTAAGAGTATTAAATATTCTTTTTCATTTATTGTTCCTGTTATATAGTATTGATTTAAATTAACTGTTGAAGTTGTTTCATAACTTGTTCTTTTTGATGAGCTTGATGATTTTGTTTTTTCATGAGCTATTCTTTTTGTTGTACTTATTCTATCATTTATTATTTCTAAATCTTTTTCTATATCTATGTCTTTGTAATTATAATCATTATTATCAATTGTTTTTACAAATTGTTCGAAAGAACTTTCTATTTGTATTTTATTAATTTTATTTTTTCCTATTATTTTATGTTTTATTGTTAATACATATAGATTTTTACATCTTGCTGTGAATATTTTATTTCCTGGGGTTAGTTCTATTCCTGTTATTTTCCAATATAATACTAATGATTTATCTATATTTTTATCTGTTATTGCTATTGAATAATTTACACTTATTATAAATTAAAATTTTTGGTATATTAAATTTCCTTTTATGGCAGTTATTGTATTTTTTTCTATAGGTTTTATAATTCTATCATCTGCTAAATATATTTTTTCTATTCCTTCTGTAAGCATGCTTTTATCAATATCTCTGTTCCTCCAAGGTGTACATATTTTATTGGGTCTTTACTTTTTATATAGTTTTCTTTATTAATTATTCTTTTTGTTAGTAGTGGTATACTAGCTCTACCTTTTGCATATCTACAATCTATTACATGTTTCTTTTGGCTTCCTACGTAGTATTCTTCCTTTTTTCTACTAAATATATTTTTTATTGTTGGTATTTTGAATATTTTTTCTAAATTTAGGTCTAACTCTTTTCCTTTTATTTTGTCAAGTATATTATTACCAAATATTATCTTTTGATCAGTTCCTTCTTCATTTATATATTCTTCCTTTGTTATTATTTTTATATCTTCTTCAGTTATTTGGTTCATTTTTATATCTTCTTCAGTCATTTGATTCATCTAAATTACTATCTATTTCATTATCTATTTCATTCTCCAAAATTTCATATATACTATCTCCACTTTCCAATTCATAATCTATATAATCTATTTGCATATATTCTGTATTTTCTATTTTTATTTCTGATATTTGTTTCTTTTTTGGGTTTTCAGGCATTTTACAATCTCTAGCTAAATGTCCTAGTTTTCCATAATTATAACAAGTACATTCGTTTAAAGATTTCTTTTTCCTATATGGTCTTTTATGTTTATAATTTTTTACATATTATCTTTTTCTTGGTTTCTTATATTTATATTTTGATTTTTTGTATTTCTTAA
>NC_061121.1:30997337-30998638 GCF_002878395.1 Capsicum annuum
TTTCATTCTCCAAAATTTCATATATACTATCTCCACTTTCCAATTCATAATCTATATAATCTATTTGCATATATTCTGTATTTTCTATTTTTATTTCTGATATTTGTTTCTTTTTTGTGTTTTCAGGCATTTTACAATCTCTAGCTAAATGTCCTAGTTTTCCATAATTATAACAAGTACATTCTTTTAAAGATTTCTTTTTCCTATATGGTCTTTTATGTTTATAATTTTTTACATATTATCTTTTTCTTGGTTTCTTATATTTATATTTTGATTTTTTGTATTTCTTATATTTCTTATGTCTTTTTCTTTTCTTATAATATCTTTCTCCACATCCAAATTGAGGTGCTATTTTATCATTGCAACATGCTAAATTTTTTATTAATGTTTTTTCCATTTTTATTTCTTCTCTATATTTTCACATAGATTTCTATACCTTTGTTGTGAAAATTTTATTCTTGTTCCTAGGGTATCTACTATTTTTGCTTCATCCCAACTCTTTATTATTTTTGAACTAAATGGTTCAAGTAATTTGCTAAAATATAATCTTCTTATTTCCTTACTTTCTTCTGTGTTATATGTTCCCTTATAGTAGTATTTTTTAAATGCGCAAGCATATTCATCTATTTAGCACATATTACATATTTCTAATTTTAACATTAAATTTCTATTCGTATCTTTTTCTTTATTTTCTTCTTCTTCTTCTTCTTCTTCTGCTGCTGCTGCTGCTGCTGCTGCTGCTGTTGCTGTTGTTGTTATACTGCTAAATTCATCTCTTATAGCTACTTCATATTTTTTTAATATTTCTGTTGGTGATATTTTAGTAGTTGTTGATGTTCCTACAGGTCTTTTAGTATTTGTAGTTCTTTTTCTAATTCAACAATCCTATTATTTTTAGTTTCTTCTATTTTTCGTATTTCTTCTGTGGTTTGTTGTTTTATTTTATCTATTTCTTTTTTCCTATCTATTTTTTCATTTTCTCTTTCTATTCTTACCATGGCTGCCAACTTATCTTCTAATTTTAATTCTTCTTTTTCTAACAATAAATATAAATGTTCACCTATTTTCTTATATCTTCTTACTAAATTAGAGAATACTATTTTTATTTTTAATCCTTCGTGATTTTCATGTGTTTTTTCATCTATTATAAATTCTTCTTTGTTTATTTTATTTAAATGTATATAGGTTATGTTGATATATTTATTCAAGACTATCTATTGTTGATTCTAAATTTGATATTTCTTCCTTTTGTGCATTTATTGACATTTTACTAACTCCGATAACTATGTTATACTGTAGTC
>NC_061121.1:31001638-31103351 GCF_002878395.1 Capsicum annuum
ATGATCTTAGTTTATATTATTCAGATAGTTATTACTCAGATAATAATGATTATTATTCAGATGGATATTATACAGATTAAAAATGTTTGAATATATTAAAAGAGTTAGAGAAAAACAAAGTTGGCTATACGAAGAAATTAGTTATAGAAACCATCTTAGAAAATGAAGAAAACAATTAAAAGAAAGATTAATTTGGATATATAAAACCATGAAACAACTAGAATTAAAAGACAGTTTAGAATATGATTTAGACATAGAATTATTCATAGAAGAAAAAGACTGAATAATTAACGAAATAGATAACCTAGAATTTAATATTAGATATAGTACAATTAGAATAAATTATTACAAATAAATTTGCAGTATTACAACTACTTTAGGATAAAATGATAAACTATGAATATTTAAAATGTTGGAGACAATATATGAAAGAAATAAGATTAATAGAAATACTTATGAAAGAGAATTTAATTGAATATTTTAGAACAAAAGATATAGAATATTTAGAATACCTTTAAACTAATATACAAGAATTACAAAGACTAAGAGAAAAATTAAAGAATATTACAGTAAAGCATTTAATCAAATACCATTTAATCAACCCCCAACATATGAACATCAATAAAACTAAAATAAATAAATTAAAAATAAAAATGTTTAGAAAAGTTAAGAAAAATCCACACACAAATAAAAATAGATCTATTAGAGGCATAATAGATCTATTTATGTTTTCCGCACCCCCCAACACTTCACGAATCTCTATACTTAAGACCCGTTGGTGAGGCATAATATCCAATTTCAAACAGTTTTGGAAGACTTTTTCATTGCCTTACTTAACCAGGAATAAAACTCTTCTGATTTAAACTTAGATTGGAGAAGGAAACAACCTCCAATTTGACTTTTTATGGGAGAAGGAAACAACCTTCAATTTGAATTTGTATGGAAGAAGGAAATCAACCTCCAATTTAAATTTGTATGGAGAAGAAAATAATCTCCAATTTGAATTTGTATAGGAAAAGGAAACAATCTCCAATTTGAATTTGGAGATAGAAGCTACCCCAATCTGAATTTATATTGTAGAAAGAAACAATCTCTAATTTGAATTTGGAGATGGAAGTTATTCCAATCTAAATTTATATTGGAGAAGAAAAAATCAATACTACAACTCTATAAAAGGAGGTAGCTTCCTCACTTTTCAATATCAATTTTGGGGTTTTCAAGCCATCAACAATATTGAGGTAATTTCTTTCCCTCCTACTTTTCTCTTATTTTCGTCATTTTTTTTCCAGTACAATATATTAGTGGTAGAAAATTCATATCTAATTGTAGGAATATTGAAATTATGAACTATTTTAGAAAATAGACTTCTAGATCTATAACAAATCCAAAATTTAGATTTAAATTCCTTCAATATAATTTTTGATAATTTTTTGAAGTTAGCCCTGAATTTTATCATGCTGAAAATTTCAGATCTGCGCGTCTTTACTAAAACATTCATATCTTGAAGTAGGAAGGATGAAATCACAAGCCGCTTGATTTTTATGAAACTAGACACAAAGATTTATAATATATATAAAATTCATAATTTAATACAATTGAGATATTTTCAGGTTTTATCCCGAAATCATCATTGAGTTTTGATGCATCAACAATTTCAGATTTATGCAACATCACCAAAAAAATTATATCTCAATGTGAGAGTATCAAAATTATGATCCGATTGATCCTATAGATGATGGAAACATGCATATATAAAATATCCAAAATTTAGATTTTAACACTTTTTTATTGTTCTAGATGATTTTTTGAAGTTGGTCTTATATGCTGTCCGACAGAGGATTCCAGATTTGCATCGTCTCACCAAATAATTTATTTCTTGATGTGGGACCATCACCATTAAAGGGAGTTTTGATTGCCTCAAACTAGATTTTTAGGGCTTTATTCTCTTCAAGGCATCTTGTCTCAATCCAAGTTGGTGATATACAACTTTCAAGATCACGACGCTTCGATAGGTAACATCTTTTCTATTTGTGATTTTTGCTTTCTTTCTTGTTTCCTCTCTTTTTATTATTTTGTTTTTGGAGAATTGAAACAGATAGCAATATACAATAATCGGCTTAGGGTGCGAGAGTTTAACTTCACCTCCGTCACCTTAAGTCCGAACAATTTTATTTGAAGATGGTGGACATCGGCTTAAGGTGCGAGAGTTTAACTTCGCCTCCGTCACTTTAAGTCCGATCAATTTTACTTGAAGATGGTGGACATAGGCTTAAGGTGCGAGAGTTTAACTTTGCCTTCATACACTCTAAGACCGACCAAGTTGACTTCAAGATGCTGACTTTACAACAATCGGCTTAGGGTGCGAGAGTTTAACTTCACCTCCGTACACTCTAAGATCTTCCAATTTAACTTCAAGACGGTCCCTTTACATAACAAATCTATCAGAATGCTAGATTAAGGTGCAAAGGGACAAATCTTGTCCACCTGAAAATTTTTATATCCTTTTAAGGATAAACACGTAATAGGCCAGCTTAAGGTGCAAAGGGACAAATTTTGTCCACCTTAAGGCATGGAAATTTTGAGATCCTTTTAAGGATAAACCCGTGAGAGGCCAGCTTAATATGCAAAGGGACAAGTTTTGTCCACCTTAAGGCATGGAACTTTTGAGATCCTTTTAAGGATAAACCTGTGAGAGGCCAGCTTAAGGTGCAAAGGGAAAAATTTTGTCCACCTTAAGGCATGGAAATTTTGATATCCTTTTAAACATACACCCGCGAAAGGCCAGCTTAATGTGCAAGGGAATACATTTTGTCCACCTTAAGGTATGGAACTTTTGAGATCCTTTTAAGGATAAACCCGCGAGAGGCTAGCTTAAGGTGCAAAGGGAAATTTTTTTTCCACCTTAAGGTATGGAACTTTTGAGATCCTTTTAAGGATAAAACCGCGAGAGGCCAGCTTAAGGTGTAAAGGGACAAATTTTGTCCACCTAAAGGCATGGAAATTTTGATATCCTTTAAGGATAAACTCGTTAGAGGCCCGATTAAGGTGAAAATGAACAAATCTTGTCCTCCTTAAGGCATGTAAATTTTGAGAGCTTTCTATTTGTAGGCTTGGAGAACTTTGGCATTCCAAATTCCATTGAAGGAACTCTCTTTCTTTTCGACGGGTTGCCCCCATTGAGTCACAAATATTTAGAGTAAGTCCAAAATATAATTAAAATATTTTCATACTTGGTATCCATATGGTAGATACTGTAGGAAAATATATATATATATATATATATATTTTGACACTCATGCAACTAAACTCAGAATGAAATTCTAAGCGCCTACGTACCTCAGTAAAGAGGATCAAGTCACAACGTAGTTTTGGGTGAGTGCTTTTTTTTTCTTCTTTTTGTGTCCTAACTTTTGCCTAGGCCGCCTCTTTCGAGGTTTTCAACCTAGTGGACTTTTATTTTTTTTGAGCCGTACACAGTTTATAGTCTTGCGGGCCAGGAGTGGACATGCAGTTTATACTCGTGCCTTAAGGAGTGTACATACAGTTTATACTCGTGCCTTAAGGAGTGTACATGTAGTTTATACTCGTGCCTTAAGGAGTGTACATCTTCCTTCAAGGATAGTACTTATTCAAGAACTTGGCATTGATGGGGCCAATCCTTACGCCGTCTACGTTGATAAGCTTGTAAGCACCATTTGAATATGCCTCTTGTCGACATATGGTCCATCCCACTTCGGGGTGAATTTACCCCCATACTTACGAGAAGTGATAATGGGCTTTCTTACCGCAAGAACTTTATCTCCAACTTAGAAGCACCTCAAGCGAACTCTTTTGTTGAAGGAACGAGATAGCTGGGCTTGATAACATTCAAGATTTTGTTGAGCCTTCAGCCTTTTCTCATCAAGATCTTCTAACTCCGCAAGACACAACTTAGCATTTTCTTCATCGGTGAGCCCTTCTTGAATAGCCAGTCATAAAAAAGGTATTTGACGCTCAAGTGGTAGGACTGCTTCAAATGCAAAAGCAAGCGAGTATGGGTTTCTTGCGTCGGTGTACGGTAAGTTGTCCTATACGCCCATAAAGCTTCTTCCATTCACTCATGACAGTCTCATTTGGACTTGGAGACGACTTTCTTTAATAAGTTGCAGAAAGTCTTATTAAAGGTTTCAGCTAGACCATTGGCGGCAACATGATATAATGAAGACTTGTGCTGCTTGAAGCCAAAGAGTTCACAGATCTTGTTCATCAACTTGTTATCAAATGGCTTGCCGTTGTTGGTTATTATTTACTGAGGAATTCTAAAACGATAGATGATATTCACTCAGATGAAGTTTGCAACATTTTCTTTCTTTACTTCCTTGAGAACAACAGCTTTGGCCCATTTTGAGAAGTAATCTATCGTGGCCAAGATGTATAAGTGTCTGCTAGAAGATTTTGGTAGTGGAACAACAACATCCATTCCCCAAGCATTGAATGTCCGAGACACTACAGTTGGATATAGTACCTATGGAGGTTGATGTATGAAATTTGCATGGAATTGGCACACTTTGCATCTTCTAGCATAGTCCAAGCAGTCTTTCACCATCGTTGGCCAGTAATATCCCATCTTTTTAATGTGAAAATGGAGATTTGGTCCAAACTGATGTGATCTACAAACTCCCGAGTGCGCTTCTTGAAAACCTTAAATTGCTTCTTTCTCTCCCAAATACCGTAAGAGTACTCCTTCAAATGATCTTCTGTATAGTGTGTCTTTGTAGTAAAGGAAACGAGGTGCACGACAATGAATGTCAGTCTTTCTCCTTGGATCTTCTGGAAGTAACCCATAACATAAGTAATCAATGATAGGTTGTCTCCAATCTTCTTTTACAGCTTCAGACACGGCAATGAGGTATTCAATCTTGTTTTCTATATCTTTATTTGACGGCGGTACTACCCATTCTTGGTGGAAAGTAACTTGGGTCTGATTTGGAAGAGTCAGGGTTGAGGCCAGAGTAGCTAGGGCATCGGTTTACTTATTTTCTCTCCTTGGAACATGTTGGAGGGTTACTCCTCCAAGAAACCCCATCAACTTTTGTGCATAATCATGATATGGTCGTAACTCAGGCTTTCTAACTTCATAGCTTCCCAAAATCTGCTTGATCACCAATTGGGAGTCACCAAAGACTTGTAATTGCAGTTGTTTTATGTCAACTTCCATCTCAAGTCAAAGTATTAAAGCTTGATATTCAGCAATATTATTAAAGCAATGATTTGTTAGGGTAAAAGTGTATAGGATGGCCTCTTCTTGTGAAGTGACAAACATCACACCGGTGCCAGCTCTATCTTGATGTGCAGCACCATCAAATTACATTTTCCATGGGGGTATAACTTCAACAACCATTGCATCTTCATTAGGAAGTTCATCGCTCAGCTCCCAGTCATCAGGTATTGGGTGATCTGCCAAGAAGTCAGCCAGTGCTTGTCCTTTTACAGCTTTTTAGGGAATGTACACAATCTCAAACAGTTGAAATTGAAGGTACCATTTTGCAAGTCAATCACTAAGGACTGGTTTCAACATTACAAACTTGATGGGATTTGCCCTAGACACAAGACGGACAACATGAGCTTAAAAGTAGTGTTTTATCTTTTGAATTGAGAAAGCCAATTCCAAACATAACTTTTCAATTGGAGAATACTTTAGCTTATTCTACGTCATCATTCTGCTCAAATAGTAAAGCAAGTTTTCTTTACCTTCACTATTTTCTTGAGCCAGTAGTGCTCCAACCGACCTTTCTTGTGCCGCGATATAGAGTATCAATAGTTTCCCAGATATGGGTGCCGCAAGAACTGGTGGATTTATTAAGTATGATTTGATACTCTCAAAGGAATTAGTACAAGCTTGGTCCCATTCGAAGGGAGTGTCCTGCTTCGTGAGATGACTAAATGGTTGACATTTTTTAGCCAGGTTTGAGATGAACTTCCTTAAATATGCTAGCCTTTCTTGAAGGCTTTTTAACTCATGAATATTTTGAGGCTTGGGCATCTTTAAAATCGCATCGACCTTGTCTTGATCAATTTTAATTCCTCAATATCGCACAATGAAGCCAAGAAACTTTCCAGAAGTAACTCTAAAGGTAAACTTCAATGGATTTATCCTAAGTTGATATCTTCGAAGTAACTCGAATACCATTCTTAGGCCTTTTAAGTGGTCGTCTCTCTTTCTTGACTTTACCACTAGATCATCCACATATCATTTAATATTTTTATGGATCAGGATATCAAAGATGTTCTGCATAGCCCTTTGATAAGTGGAACCAGCGTTCTTCAAACCAAAAGGCATCACCTTATAGCAATAAATACCTTTGGGCGTATGAAATGCAATGAGTTCTTTATCCTTTGGCGCCATACGGATTTGATTGTAGCCTGATGAGCCATCCATGAAGGACATTATCTCATAACTAGTGGTAGCATCAATCATCAACTCTAGTATGGGGATTGGAAAGTCATCCTTAGGGCAGGCGTTGTTAAGATCCCAAAAGTCGACACAAACTCAAATTTGGCCATTCTTCTTTCGTACTGGAACAATACTTAAAATCCATGTGGGATATTTGAATTCATGAATAAAGCCCGCTTCAATGAGTTTGTTAACTTTAGTTTCAATCAAAGGAGCTTACTCCGGTCTAAAGCGTCTTTGGGCTTGCTTAACAGAATAGGCACCATTCTTGACCTCAAACTGATGGACCACTACTTTTGGATCTAAGCCAGGCATTTCCTTATAGCTCCAGGAGAAGACATCCATATATTCTTTGAGTATGTCCATATAAGAGATTTCATCCTCCACTTCTAGAAATGCACTATGGTAAGTTGGTCTTGGGTCTTCATCGGTTCCAAGATTAACTTCCTTCAAGGGATCTATTATGGCCTTTACTCCTTCTTCAAGTTGCGATAGAGCATCTCCAACATCTTCTTCCTCTTGAGGATCATTGTCATTGACAGATATATGATAACACCCAAAAGGTATCTTCTATCTCTTCATCAACCTTCATTTGAGATGAGATATCTTTCTTATTCTAGGTCATAACATGATATGAGAAGCCACCACTCTCTTTATCTTCTTCGCATTTCTTGGTATAAACCATAGTATGCGTCTTTGCTTTTAGCACCTCGTTGCGTGAAATTGCCAGTTTCATTTGTTGCTTTATTCTAGAAGGAATATAACTTTGGAAATCCTTCTGTATTTTAAGTGAAGAGTGCTTCATCAGGCTTTGACAACTCCTCTTATGCTTATTGCTTTTCTTCTTATTTAGAGGTCCAACCTTTCAAACATAGAAGTTCTTGTAGTTGAACCTCCAAGTCGGTCAAATACAAAGAGTCTGTTATTAGCAGCAATGGATTCTTCTTCCACAGTGATGTAATTACTGACTGCCCTTCTTATGGAGATGCGAATTGAAAGTGGCTGCGTGTATCCTAGGCCTTCATGTTCCCTCCTGGTTGTACCCTCTGACGAAAGTTTGCCCAACCTTGATGGCTCATTAGGATTGTATCTAGCCTTTACAAATAGCTTATATGCATTTAGGTCAAAGCCTTCTTTCGTACGCTTCATAGGGAGTGTCAAATCTTGTAGCAGATTTTGAGCCACAGACTTTCCAAGAAGTCTTGAGAATGGATTTATTGTATCAATATTCTTGATAGGTAAATTTAGACCCTTTAGCACATTATCTTGGGAATCCGATGGGTGATCTTTCTCTTTCTTTACCTTCGGTATGTAGCGATGAATGAGAGTTGCCTTCTTTTCGTAGAAGTAGTAATTTCTTTATTTGAAATAGAGAGAGGCTTCTTGGTGGCAACTTTTTCGACAATCACCGCGACCTCTTAGATGCAAGATCATTACACTTGGTCTTGGTGACATCTTCAACCTTCTTCTTATCCACAACATGATTCTTTAAGTAGAATTTTGCATCGGTAAAATGTGACTCATCTTAGTGAATGGCTTGTCATCGGCAACTATATTTCTTTCTAATCCACCTTTGAGGTACTTCAAACATTGATAGTAAAAGGATGAGATAATTTTGTTCTCGTGCACCCAAGGCCTACCAAGCAATATATTGTATGAAGTTTTGGCATTGATCACATGAATTAATGGGTTTGATTAAAAATCATTCATACAAATCCCCAACTTGATACATCCCATGGACCTCAGGTCCCCTTGGTTGAAGCCTTGGATCATTATATGGCTTTCGACTAGTTCGCTACTAGCGATTCCAAGTTCCTTCATCGTGCGGATAGGCAGGATGTTGACTCCAGATTCCTCATCTATTAAGATTTTATTGATCTTCTTTCTTAGAATTTGACCCACCATGTATAAGGGATGGTTATGTAGGGCCTCACCAAGTAGAAGATCGTTATTTGTGAATGTGATTTTTGTATCATATACATATGCCTCTTGGCCAAGAGGTTCAACAAATGGTTCAGAGGATGACGGAACTTCTATGGGTATATTTTCACCCTTTGCCCCCTCTTTGGCAGTATAAAAATAGGATTTCTCAAGGTTAACTTGGGCAGTCTTTACACGAAACCAACTCGGTAAAAATTCTTCTAAAGTCACTGGATCCCAAGATTTTTGGTGGTGAAGCTCCATCACCCTCTTCTTCTTTGGAAGTTCAACCAACTTTTGTTTCTTTGGTTTCTTCACCATTATCCTTCTGGTTAGTTGCTTGGATGACTCCTTTTGCAAACTCATCTTCTTGTGTCTGCATCTGGTCACTAGAGTCCAACCTTCATCATCACCTTTGTCAACTGAATGCTTCTTATTATGCTCTTTGACACATATTTAAACTGGGTCGAGTGAGCCAAAAGTGATAGAGATTTGATGAGAATTGGACGTTTCATCGTTGAAGAAGATCTTCTTCTGTTTCATTGTCGAAGAAGATCTTCTTCTCTTTTGCCAGTTGCATGACTTTATCTTTAAATACAAAGAAATTTTCTAGAGGATGACTTACAAGCCTATGATATTTGCAGTAATTAGGGTCATTAGTGCTTCCAGCTTTGTTGGGATGCTTCATCTCTAGGAGTTCAATGAGCTTATACTCAAGGAGTTCATCCAAAATCTCAGCAACATTAGAATCAAGGAAAGGATATTCCTTTTATTGCATTTCCTTTAAGGTTTTTTGATTCGAACGTGCTCCAGAAGTCGTCTTCATACTTTGATTCTAGCTCACCTTTGTGGTGACCTTCACAGGAGACACATCGACATTCATGGACTCCTTATTGTCATTTCTGGGGACAAACTTGCCCCATCTTTTGGGCTTCTGTTTATCTGTTATCCTTCGAGGGTCATGGATAGGCGTTGATCCCTTTCCAGTAGAAGACATGCTTAACTCCATATCGTGAGCACGGGTAGCTAGCTCTTTAAAAGATTTAGGATTAATGCCTTGCAAGATGTAGGGAATCTTCTAGTGCATTCCTTGGACGCACATCTCTATTGCAGAAGCTTCGTTGAGCCTATCTTTGCAGTTTAGGTTAGCATTTCTCCATCGATTGATGAAGTCAATGACTATTTCATCCTTTCTTATTGGGTATTTGTGAGCTCTCCCATGCTCACTGTAAGCTTTGTGCTATAAAAGCTATTTAGGAACTCATGCTCCAATTGCTCCCAGCTATCGATGGAGTTAGGCTCGAGATCCGTATACCAATCAAAGGTGTTTCCCTTTAGGGAAAGAATAAACTTTTTGACAAGATAGTCACCTTAATTTTTAGCATTATTACATGTCTCAACAAAGTGTGAGACATGCTGTTTTAGGTTCCCTTTGCCCTCAAATTATTGAAATTTGGGGGGTTGACAGCCGATAGGCATTTTGAGGCTATCTATCCTCGCAGTGTATGGCTTAGCATATGCGAGAGAAGACTTGGTGACAACATCATACTTGTTTTTGAGGGTTCTTTCAATGAATTCCCTCAATTGCCCAATCGGGATCATTCCCTTAGAAGAAACTTGCACCTCTTTAGTCGGTGGTGTTTGTTTCATAGGATTTTCCATCTCATGAACCTCTGGAGATTTTTCGGGTGCATGGATAGACTCTCTATCTATCAGGCCTTACACCCTATCCACTATCTTATCAATTCAAGCATCTTGATTCTGAACATATTTGGTTAGGCTCTCAATTGCCTTTTTCAGATTCACAAGTTGCTCTTCCATAGACGAGGTATCAGTCACCATTGCTTGCATGATCATGGGAGATATTGGAGAGTAGCATGGATAATCGCATAAGTTGATCTTTGGAGTGCTCAACTTATGCGGTGTAGTTAGAGATGATGAGTTACTTGAACGATCATCTCTCTTTGCGCCAGAGTATTTGGAACCGGAATGCTCAAGTAGAGCTAAAGTCTTCTTAAGCAATCTGGCCACACTGCTTCCTCCTTCTGAAGCACTTGCATTGGACTTTATTCCTTTCGGGGTTGAAGATTAAAAAAATGAAGTTGGCGCAGATGACAATGGATGTATTTGTTGTCCTAGAAAGCTTGCCTTGCTCCTTGTGACAGCTCCTAAGCTTTCGAAAGTAACACCAAAGATGCTTTCTACTTCAGCAGAGAACTTTGAGTCAACAGCCTTAGAAGCAGTTGATTGAGAGTTGACCTTCTTGGAAGTCATTTTAGTGTTGTTGAAGTTTGAAATAGGAAAAGTTGAGATGAGAGTTAGAGATTGTCCCATTGGGTGTGCCGGAATTTGTTGGACAATAAAAATTTCGAGGCCGAAAAATAAATAATCGAGACAAGAAAAATACTGCAACAATCAATTTATTGATTTCAATGTGTGAGTATTACAATCTC
The DNA here is from genome assembly GCF_002878395.1 of Capsicum annuum. Taxonomy (NCBI): domain Eukaryota; kingdom Viridiplantae; phylum Streptophyta; class Magnoliopsida; order Solanales; family Solanaceae; genus Capsicum; species Capsicum annuum. Next base: position 31,012,445 of record NC_061121.1, read on the forward strand.
TATGAATCCTCCGATTCGCCTTTTCAAATATAAATTCAAAGGCTTAAAGCTTAATCTTGAATTTGAACTTTATTTGATGGACTTGACGGATTTGATCTTGACTTGTGCTTGAATTCAAGGGCTTTGGAGCTTGTTCGTGAATATTGCGGTCCTGATCTTGAATCTTGATGAACTTTATTTGAATGCTTGAGCTTTTTAGAGAAATTGCGGCATTTGATTCACGAACTTTCTCTTGCTACTTGTTAGAGTTTTGAAGCTGTCTTTTTTTCTGAATTATGAGGCCCCTATTTATAGTTGTAGGAAATGAAGAGTCATGATGAATATGAAATTTCTTTGACCAATCAGATTTAAGTGATGTGGCGCCTTTTATGGGCTTTTATTTCATAGGTCTGTTGCATCAGTTTGACATGTGGCACGATCCTATTGGCTCTTTCACTTGACTTGGCATGTTATGTCTTTTGACACGTGGCGCTTTTTTAGGCCTCTAGAATATGACAATATCTTAGGCTTAGTAAAGTGGGCTCATCATTTGTAGCCCAAATTAATGGACTAACCCAATAAATATTGGGCCTTATTTAAATCCATACCTATTTGGGCTTAAATAATTAATTCAATTATATTAACACGCAATATTTATTTGAAACTAATATATTTTGAATTAATATAATCCAAATTTTGTACGGATTTAAATTTAATAAAATTACATCGCCCACAGGCACGTACAACATTTGATTATTTAAAATTAAATGATTTTGTCTATTGCGGAGATTTTTAATAAAGCATAAAAATTCAAATAACTTTACAAAAATCTTTCACGCTTTAATATAATAATCTAAACATAAATATATGCACATATATATTTTACCACCATAAGTTTCAAGTGGTTGATGGATCATCAATTTTGCATTTGATAGATGGTACCTCTTTTCCTTGTTGCCATAGGCTAAGAGATACGCATCAATTTAAATCATATTTGTGTTATGATTATTTTTCTTATATTTAAAATCTTTCCTTGTTTTTAAGTCAAATCTTTATAAAATCATTGATGCATTATTATTACAAACTTAAAACTTTTAAAAATCTTGTACTTCTTAAATTTTTCTTATTCTAACGGTTTTATATTTATTTCTAAATTTTTCAAATCTTCTTAAAATCAAATTTAGTTGATTTATAATTCTTAAATTAATGGAAAACATATTTGTTGTCATTTGATGAATTTTAATAAGGAAAGGTTTTATCATAAATATATTTAATTAATTTTTAACTCTTAAATTAGGAAAAATAGTGAAATTCTGATGACTTCTAATAAGGAAAGGTTTTACCATAAATATATCTAATTAATTTTCAATTCTTAAATATTAAAAAAAAATAGTAAAAAGACGATTTTGTCTAAAGCAAGTACTTTTAATAAAGGGTAAAAATTTCAAACAACATTTCTAAGGCCCTCCACATATTTAATAAATTATAGATATAGATTATAGATATAGAATAGATATAGATTAAATATTATAGATATAGATATATATAGATATGATTTAAAATCAGTTTTAGATATTTGTGTGATTACAAATCAGTTGATTAAGAATAAAAGGGAAAATTTAAGTTAAATTCATTCTAATAATAGAAAGTTACATTCTTTTTGAGACCAACAAGGAAAATGTATACATAAATTGGGACAAAAAAAATACATAATAAACTTACAAATCAAGCTTTAAAACCATAGTTCCTCAAAAATTATCCACTACATCTTTTATTTTTGCATATACGATAAATTATGAATCAAATTTAGTAGACAATCTATTAATTTATTAATAATGAGATCACAAGCAACATAATTAATTCAAACCACTTTAATCCTTGATAATGTGAATGTAATGGAAATGTCATTAAGTAAATAATAAGATAAATTAATCAAATTAAAACAATTGAGAAAAGAGCAGATAGAGAAATTGTTATTGCCTTTTTTGATCGGTAGACGACGATCAATGATCAAGAACAACTATAAATGGAAAATTTTTAATGGAAATCAAGTACAACATGTGTATTCAGGCGTATTTAAATGATTATAAAATACTACTACGTTATTGACTTGGAAAAAAATAGCTAAATACTAATAGAAATCGGGGAACAACCAGGACTTTTATTTAAATGAAGGCCAAACGTTTAGTTTTAATGGGAAACTTTCAGAAATAGCCATATTAAAGTAGACAATAAGCTGCGATAGCTATAGCCATATTAAAGTAGAAAATAAGTTGCGATAGCTATGTTTTACAAAATTACAATTGGTAGCCTACTCTATAGTTGACTATCCATTGTATCAACTGTATGCAACTCACTGTATTTGATATAAATTAAAATACAATAACTAATTACAGGGATAAGCTGACTACCCACCATATCAACTGTATACAACTGACTACATTTTTGTATCAACGAATACAATTTGTATTTTATTGAACTGTATAATTGTTTCATATACAATTAGAAATACAAACGATACAGTTGCATCAAACGATATGTTTGAATTTTTTTCTTCTCAAGAAAACAAATACAAATGTATCAATTATATTTGGATGGTTATTCAATTTGTATTTTATAGAACCATAAATACAAAATACAATTATATAAAGTTGATCCTATGAATCAGATACAAACACAAATATATATGTATCATCACCAATATCATCCTCTATATCATCACCGCAATGTCATCAATATCATAGCCATCATCCGGACTTCTATCGAGTATAAATAATCGATATCATCATTATTATCATAGCCATTCTTTGGACTTCTACGGCGTATAAATAAAAGATATCATCATCATTATTATACCCATTCTCCAGACTTCTACTGGGTATAAATTATCAATATCATCATCATTATTCGGACTTGAACCGATATTTGTATAGTTCATAGCATAAGTAATGTCCGGACTTGTACCGGTAATCATATCATCATTATCATGGCCAATAGGCAATAACATAATCATTAGAGTATTTAATAGCCTAACAATTAACATAGTATATTAACGTGATCAATAATAATAATTAAAATTGTGAGCTCTAGCAACATCAATAGCATGATTGCCAATATAGTAAATAAGCACGATCTTTAGCACAATCAATAGCATAATCACCAATATAATCAATAGGCATGCTATTTAGCATAATCCATAACATATTCACCAATATAGTCAATAAACATGATCACCAACATAATCAATATGTATTATCAAAGCATAAATAATAACTTATCAATAACCTAATTAATGATTTATCATTATCATAATAGATGAATTATCATTTGTATAATTGATAACTTACCAATAGCTTGATCAATAGCTAATCCATGACGTAATAAATAACTTATTTATAGCATAATCAATAACTTAATCACCAATGTAGCCAATAAACAACAGCGTAAACTCTGACATATCAATAAGTATGATCACTAGCATAGTCAATAGCTCATTCATTGGCCCAAGAAATAGCATAATTTATGGCTTAGTCAATAACATAATCACGGGCTTATTCAATAGTATATTCGGTACCCTAATCAATAGCCAAAATAATAGCATAATCAATAGCTCATCATAAGTTTAACCAATAATTCATTCATAGCATAATCGTTAAGCATTACTTTCAATGTCACCCATCATAACCATGAAGTACCAAGGTGTCTCAATATCATCACAATAAGCATTTACTCAATATACACAAGCGTATACAAGGTCTTCAATCGCTATCATAAGTCTTGGCCTAAGGTGGGTTGAAGAGCCCACTTCTAAATTTTCAAAATCATTTACCAATCAATGTCTACCCTAACTATGCTAAGGTATCTAAATTTTCTATTAGATGTTCAACAAGTCATAACTAGTCCTAGGTTAACAATCCCTCCTAATATGGAGCAACTAAGTTAATTCTACCTAAGGTAATGAAATTCGGGTAAGTCTCATCCTAAACTTGAGTGATCAAGGAAATATCCTTATTAATTGAGTAACTAAGGTATTTTCATCCTAAACAAGATCCTACAAGGTCAATTTCACCTAATATAGGAATAACTAGGCTAATTATGCCCAAAACGGTATCCAAAATAGCCTAAACGATCGAACTAACCAAATATTGCAATTTAGCACACTAACACCTAAACCCATCCCAAATGTTACACAATATCATAAACATACTATGAATTAGCTCAATCTAATAAGGGGTAAAATCTAGCCTACTTAGACATCGAAAAAAGCTCAAAAGATCCTATAAATCACTGTTTTCCCTTCTGAGAAGCTTCCGCAAGATGCCAAACTATCAAAATCACATTCTATTCATTAATACGAGAATAATGATACCCATATTGTACTATTATACTTTGGATCCAAAAATCACCCAAAAATTCCATGTGGTTTCCATTTATAAAAAAATCACATTTTTGAAACTAACTTAGTATTCCCTTATGCTCAAGGAGTCATTACCTTCAAGAATGGGTGAAATTCGAGCTAATTTGAGGCTAAAGTCAAGCCTCCAAGATTTTGAAAATTTTGAACAAGAAATGGGAAATTCTACCATGAAAAAGGTAAAATCTTACCACAAATCAAAAGATAATCCTGTAAACAAATATTAGCCAAGCTCCCAAATTACCCACAAGTTTCAATTTCAAGATATCTCACTATTTAGGGTATTAGATCTCTTGAAATGGATGAAGAATGGCTAAAATCATGCAAAAAAGGTTTTTTATACCCATACCAGGTCCTTGGGTATTGCTATCGCGACTCAACTATCGCTATCGCAATATGTGGCATCTATCACATGTGTCGATATTACGACAAAGGTATCACGATATTTTAGGCTGCACAAGGGATTCACAATCGCGACACTTCGCATTGTAATCACGATATTCTCTACCCTACTCAAAGTAGTTGTGATCACGGCCCAAACCCTCTCTATTAGCTATGCACCAGATACAGATGAGACTTTTCTAAGTCTCCGCCAAGCCCTCAAGATTCATTCAGAATCTTGTATACGCAAACGGACTATGTAATCATACCAAATTCAACGTTCCGAACTCAATGGCTCAGTTAAAATTTCCATCCGAGGTTATTTTGACAAAAAATGGGTCCCACACCTGATTTCTATTTTCTTTACTTTCCGACCAATAAGTCAAAATGAGCCTGGATGCCTTAGGACCCGAACAAGAGCCAAATAGCCTAAAATTGATATTTCAAAGCTGCTGGAATAGTAAAAATTGACATTCAATTTTGTTTGCTGATGTTTTTTCCCAGTGACCATTTGGAACTAGCGAAGACTTCAAAATAGGGAATTGACTCTAAAAATCAAACAAACTGCCCGATAATCAAACTGTCAGTTCCAGGAAGTCATAAATGACTGAGGCAACAATGAAAATAAGAAGAAATATGAAAAATGACCTGTAGGGTTATTACAATAACCACTACTAAAGGAACTTTCATCTGCAAAAGTTAAGAATTAGGATGTACCTAAAGTCTCAAACAGGTGATGATACTTAATTCATATGTCACTCTTGATCTACCAAGTAGCCTCCTCCACTGGGTGGTGCCTCCACTGGACCTTAACTATAGAAATCTCCCTAGTGCGCAACTGCCTAACATCACTTGCCAAAATAAGCACGACCTCCTCCACAAAGATCAACCGCTCCTCTAACTAGACTAAGTCCTATATAAGCACATTAAATGGAGGAGGAATGTGCCGCCAGAACATAAAAACATGGAAAATAGAATGGAAAATAGAAAAATCTGGAGGTAAAACTAAAGCTAACTCATAACCCATCTCACCTATTATGTAAAGAATCTCAAAAGGTCTAACATGAAAACCCCTAGATTTTGGACCTTGAAAATTTCTTGAGCTTTAAGCTCAATGACTTGATTACGCGTTACTATACGAGTCGTATGGTGTCTTAATGGGTCAGGTAGACCTATTTGTTAGGTATCTAGTGGATGGTGTTTGGGTTTCTACCTTGGTTACGACTTGGGGATACGAGTCATAAAGACTGGTGACAGGTTGTTAGGATGAGCCATAACCAAATTAGTAAGTTTGTGGTTTGACATTGCTTTGAGTACGACTGGCTCACTTAGATCTGTAGGGATATGTTATGAGTTGTGAGGTGAAACCATAGGTTATCTAGTGTCTAACCTATTTAAATTCTATGTTGCCTATGACTGGACCTTATGAGTTGTAGGGTCTGGTTACGAGTTTGGTGGTTGGGTCATAAGGTTGACAGTATGGGGTCTTGTTCACTGTGTTGGTTACAACTCGGGGTCATGAGTTGTAAGTAGTGGTTATAAGTCAATGGTTGACACGTAGCCAAGGGCGACACTTTTTCTGACTTTTAAATGAAGGGCATTCTGGATATTTTCCACTTTAACCCCTTGGACCCCACGACTTAAAAAATTTCTTGGGACTTTATTATCCCATCATTCCCAATAAAACTCTCCCAAAATTCTCTCTTAAACTCTCTGTTCAAGCTAAGGCTAGGGTTTTAAAGAAAGTGATCATCTAGGATTCTAAGGGTGCTATCTCTTCCAAATTTATTGGTATTTCAGGGATGTTACTCTTCCATCATTGTTATTTTATTAAAAGCATATGTTTTAATATATGGCTTTCATGGTATTATTATGGTTTTGAAATAAAGGTTGGGGGTTTTGAATGCTTATTGTTGAATAATGTTTTCCCATGGTTTAGTTATGGTTTTCTATGTTTTAAATATGGTTTTGAAAATATAGGTGCATGTGTATGGTGGTTGAACTTGAGAATGGTAATTTTATTTAAACTTATGACTTTTGAAATGGTTATGACCACAACCTTGTATTGTAAAATTCGTTTCTAGTTATGAGAAAGGTGGGAATTTAAATTAGAGGTACAATGAAATTCCCAAGATGTTTGGTTTGATTTATTATTAGAATTAATGCATTGCATAAATGAAAAAATGGTTAATAATGGTTTTGAAAACCTTGTGGGGTACACAGGAATCCCCCAAGTAATTTTAATAATAGAGTCTGTGGGGTACATGAAAATCCCATAAGTCTTGGCTAATAACATTGTTTGGAAACTATAGTCGGTATGAAGATAGCACTTAATAATGCCTTAATAATTGACTCCTGGTATTGGTTCTGGTTATGTGTCAAAATTTTAATTTGGATATAACGGCGGTTGTGATAGCTAGTCGTTAAGGTGTGAGTCAAAGAACAGACACTTAAACTCATGTTTGCCTACATGATGGGTGGTCTTGATGAACTTGAGCCTGTAGGGTACAATGGAATCCCCCAAGTCCATACACATATATATGTATCTGGTGAAAGGTATAAGGGAATCCCCGACCATCTATGGTATCTCCAATTCCTGTGGCTACACCTACTAAGGCCCATTTAGGGGGTAACAGTGGACCCCTATAGTCCATAGGTGGAATTATGACAGAAAAGCTACACAATTTAGGTTAATGTTTTAAAATGCATGCTAAACCTTGTTCCTCATCCCAGCATGGTATATATATGTAAATATGCATTTGCATACGATTATTTATATTGGTCAAATTTGGTTTTGGATTAATGGCATTACTTTATCTTTATCCCTGAGTTATATGCTAGCGTTCACCTTGCTAAACATCTTTAGGCGCTATATCCCTACACAATGCAAGAATTGGCCACACTACCACTCCACCTGCTCAGTGACATGGTGATTTGGGGATAAATTTTGAGTTAGACTAATGTGGTGAGCTTCCATACTCCGGAAGAATCTATTTTATGCTATGGATTTCTTTATGTCCTTATTATTTCTTTTGACTTTGTTTTAGATATGGTTGGGGGCATGCACCGACTGAATATTCTTTGGTTTTGGTTAGTGGCTTTGTTGGACTAATATGAGCATGGGAGGTATCGGTATTAGTGTTAGCATTGGTATTGGTATTGGCATTGGAATTGGTATTGGATAGTTAATTGGTTATAGATTTTATGTTTTCAGATTAATACTATTTTATCATGTTATATGTTCAAATTTCATCCGATATGGGGTGAAGAGTGGTCAATGGTTTGGGTATTATGGGTGGTATCCAGTCTTGTTTGGACTTGAGATACCTGACATGGCCAGACCCTGGATTGGGTCGTTTTAGATTAGTATTAGAGTGTAGGTTCATGGTCAATTGGGTGTCCAAAATACCGTGTCGAGAGAAGTCTCTTTTAAGAGTGTAGCGCGCCACACTCATATAGGAGAGGCTATAAGGTATTTAAGAATGTTTCTCTTTCTTGAGTTCTATTTTGGTCTTTTGGTCTGTAGAGTCTAATGTCGTAGATATCTCTAATCCCTATTTATTCGCCTTTCAGACATTCCTCCAAGAAGATTTGATGTCCATGGAAACCCTTCTGTCCTAACCGAGGACAATGAAAATAGAGCCCATCCTATCCCAGGGGTTCAGACTAGGTTTAGGGACACTATCTCTGATGGTCTTAATAGAGCTCCACCGATTCCTTCTATCTTTCCTTAGGCACCTCAAGATGACATGTCTAATGGATCATCAACAAAATCCATTGCCAGTTGATCTATTTGCTCACTCAGTTGGTTGCACTATAGACCGAGCCAATGGATTTTGTTGCTCCATCATCTAAGGCCACAAGAATTGATCAATTCACAAGGTTGAAACCTTCTTTTTTCACTGAGATAAAAGTTGAGAAGGATCCTCAAGGCTTTATAGATGAAACAAAAAAGATTTTCTAGGTGATGCATATTACTGAGGTAGAAGGTGTAGAGTTTGCAGCCTACCAGTTGAAGGATGTAGCTCATTAGTGGTACGGAGACTGGGAGAAACTTAGAGGTATAGATGTTGAGTTCGTCTTGTAGAAGGAATTTTCTAGAGCTTTTCTTGATTGCTTCTTTCCTTAAGAGCTGAGGGAGACGAAAGTGGAAAAGTTTGTTAACTTAAAACAAGGCAAGATGTCAGTCAAGGAGTAATCCTTGAAGTTTCACCAGTTATAGAGGTATGCTTTGGAGTTAGTATCTAGCATGAGAGATAGAATGAGAAAGTTTGCTTTTGGGTTGTCTCGAGACTTGATTTTGGAGAGTAAGGATACCTTGTTGAATAAGGACATAGATATTTCCAAACTAGTTGTGTATATACAATACGTAGAGAAAGAAAAGAGGAAGCAATTTGAAATTAGGGAAAGGCAGAGCAAGAAATTTTGGCATTCAAATCAAGAAGGAGGTCAACAATACAGTGACATAGATGGTGGAAAGTGGTTCAAAAAAAGTGGGGCAATTTTGGGTTGGGTCCTACTTGATGGCTAGTGCTCCCTACTTAAAGCCATCTGGTGATAGGCGTTTTTAAGGTGGTGATGGTTCTAGGGCACAGGGTGCCCAACCTCAGGCTAGTGAGGTTCAATTATCTCCATCATATCCTTCTTAGAGATTTTATGGTTGATTTCATCAGGGTTTTTATGATGCGGGAAAGGACAAATGTTTCAACTATGCTCAGCCAAGGCTTATGCTTAGAAACTATCCCATTAGTAAGGTTGCTCCTGGGGAAACAGGGTTCTGATTGCCTCTTCATCAACTCTTACACAAAAGGGTGCATTATCTGGCTTCGAGACTTATCAAAATTGACTATATGCTCTCACTACCCATCAGGAGTCTGAGGCATCGCCTGATGTCACTACTGGTATGTTGAAACTCTTTTCTTGTGATGTGTACTATTTACTTGACCCAGGGTCCACTCTTTCTTTTGTGAATCCATTTGTGGCTGTGCATTTTGATTTTGGTCCTAAATATGCTTTTGACTCCTTCTCTGTTTCTACCCTGGTGGGTGACTCTTTGGTTACTAGAAGAGTCTATAGGGGTTGTGTGGTGTCTGTGGGTGGTCGAGAAACTTTAGAGGATCTGTTTGAATTAGACATGGTTGATTTCAATGTCATATTGGGGATGGATCGGTTGTACTCATTCTATGCCTCTTTAGATTGTCAGACCTATAAGGTCATTTTTAAATTTCCTAGTGAGCCAGTCACTGAGTGGGAAGGTAGTTCACTAGTTCCTAAGGGGAGGTTCATATCATATCTTAGAGCCCAAAAGTTAATTTCTAAGAGTTGTATTTATCATTTGGTCCGGGTTAAAGATTCTAACTCAGAGGGTCCTTCCTTACATTTCATTTTGATGGTGAATGAATTTCCTAAGGTCTTCCCTGGTGACTTTTCTGGTGTCCCTCCTGATAGGAAGATTGATTTTAGGATTGATCTTATTCTGGACACTCGTCCGATCTCTATTCCCCCATATAGAAGGCTCCAGCTAAGTTAAGGGAGATTAAGGAATAATTAAAAATTTTTTTAGATAAGGGTTTCATCCATCCTAGTGTATCCACGTGGGGTGCATTGGTGTTGTTAATGCATAAGAAGGATGGTTCCCTTCGTATGTGTATTGATTACTGACAATTGAATAAGGTGACGGTAAAGAATAAGTACCCTCTTCCAAGGATAGAAGATTTATTTGATCAGCTTCAGGGTGATAAGTTTTTCTCCAAGATCGATATTCGATTCGGGTATCATCAATTAAAGATTAGGGAGGTGGATATCCCTAAGACTGCCTTTCGTACCCGATATGGACATTTTGAGTTCTTGGTTATGTATTTTGGGTTGACTAATGCCCTAGCGATATTTATGGACTTGGTGAATAAGGTCTTTTATCAATTTCTGTATTTGTTTGTTATTGTATTCATAGACGATATTCTGGTGTACTCTAAGAATGAGGTGGATCATGTCGATCACCTCTGGATTGTATTGCAAGCCTTAAAAGAGCAACAGTTGTATGCCAAATTTTTGAAATATGAATTCTAGTTGAATATTGTCACTTTTCTGGGTCATGTAATAGCTAGTGAAGGGATCATAGTGGATTCGTAGAAGGTTGCAGTAGTTAAGAAGTGGACTAGACTTACGACTCCAATCGATATTTGAAGCTTCTTGGATTTAGCCAGTTACTACAGGAGATTTGTTGAAAGTTTCTCTTCCATAGCTGCCCCATTAACCAAGGTGACTCAGAAGAAGGTAAAGTTCTTTTGGTCCGATGCTTGTGAGGGTAATTTTGAAAGGTTGAAGGATAAATTGACTTTGTCTCCAGTCTTGACATTATCTAAAGGCACTGATGGATTTATGGTCTATTGTGATGCATCTTATGTTGGGCTTGGTTGCATTTGATGCAGCATGGAAAGGTAGTGACTTATGGTTCTGGTCAATTGAAAGTGCATAAGAAGAATTATCCAACTCATGACTTAGAATTATTAGCCGTGGTGTTAGCATTAAAAGTTCGACATCATTACTTGTATGGAGTGAATGTGGATATATTTTATTATTGTAAGATCTTGCAATATGTGTTCACTTAGAAAGAGCTAAATCTCAGACAAAGGAGGTGGTTTGAGCTACTCAAGAATTACGACATGAGTCTTCACTACTATCCAGGTAAAGCTAACATGGTTGCTGGAGCTCTTAAAAGGTTATTCATAGGGATTCTAACTTATGTGCATGAGGATATGTGGGAATTGGTGAAAGACATTCACCGTCTGTCTAATCTTGGATTTCATCTCTTGGACTAAAAAAATGGTGGTGTATTTGTTCAAGAGGTGGCAAAGTCATCTCTTAGTGCTAAGGTAAAACAGAAGCAAGTATTGGATCCTATCTTGATACAAATCAAGGGGGATGTAGGTGGGCAAAAAGTGATAGCCTTTGAGATTAGTGGTGATGGTACTATCCGGTACTAGGGGAGATTGTGCATTCCCGGTGTAGATGGGTTGCGAAATAGGATTTTGGCCAAAGCTCATGAGTCACATTACGTTATTCATCCTGGTTCGATGAAGATGTGTCATGATATTAAGGAAATCTATTGGTGGAACAATATAAAGTGAGATATGTCCAATTTTGTGGCTAAATTCATAGTGTGTTAACAGGTAAAGGTTGAGCATTTGTTGCTCAAAGTGTTGTATCAAGAAATTGTATTGCCTGTGCGGAAGTGGGAAGTGATTAAAATGAATTTCATCCTCGGTCCCAAAATTAGTTTGATTTGATTTGGGTCATCATGGATAGGATGACATAGTCTGCTCACTTTTTACCTGTGAGGACAAATTTCTCGATGGGGGATTATGCTAAACTATTTATTGAGGAAATTGTGAAGTTGCATGGGACACCTATTTCTTTCATGTTAGATGATGGTGCTTAGTTCTCATCACACTTTTAGTGGTTGGTTCATAGAGGTTTAGGGACTAAAGTAAGTTTTAGTACGGCTTGCCATCCGCAGTAGGATGGGCAAGTAGAAAGGTCTATTAAGACATTGAAAGATATGCTTCAGTATTGGATGATTGACTATGGTGGTTGTTGGGTTGAACATTTACCTTTTATAGAGTTTTCATATAATAATATCTACCACTTTAGCATTGGGATGGCTTCGTTTAAGGCCTTGTATAGTAGGAGGTGTAGGTCTCCTATTGGGTGGTTTAAGGTCGGTGAGGAAGAGATGTTTGGATCAAATTTATTTCACCAAGCCATGGAGAAGGTGAAGGTGATTCTAGATAGAATCAAAGCTACCCAAAGTCTCCAAAAGTCCTATGCAGATGTGAGGCTTAGAAAGTTAGAGTTTGAGGTAGAGGATAAGGTGTTCTTGAAGGTATCTCCCATGAAGGGGGTAATGCGGTTTGGGAAGAAGAAGAAGCTCAATCCCTGGTATGTTAGTATGTATCTGGTCTTGATGAGGGTTGGTAATGTTTCATATGAATTGGAGTTGCCCTCTAGTTTGAGCTCCATTCACCCGGTGTTCCACGTATCGATATTGTGGAAGCGTGTGGGTGATCCATAGCTAATTGTGCCTATCAAGGATATTGGTATTTCAGATTCCTTGTCTTATGAGGAGATCATGGTTGAAGTCTATGATTGGCATGATCATTGGTTGCAGACCAAGGATGTAAATTTGGTAAAGGTTCTATAGAGGAAACACATGGTTGAAGAGGCTAGTTGGGAAGCCGAAGAGGACATGAAGTCCAAGTATCCATTCCTATTCTTTATTCCAGAAAATCATGCTTGAGGTATGTGTTTGTTCTTAACATCCTTGCATTCTGTCTTTGTTAAAGGAAGATTGTGAATTCCTTGGTATTTCATTTTCTATCTAAAAGGTAAGAGTAGATATATTTGGGGTTTAATCGTGCTAGTCAATGCCTTCTTTAATCATTGGAGGACGAATGATCCAAGTGGGGGAGAATTGAAACACCGTGGATTATGGTCATTGAAAATTAGTTGAGCTTTGAGCTCACTGCCTTGATTATTATTTTATAATACAAGTTGTATGGTATCTTGATGAGTTACATAGACCTAGTCATAAGGTGTCTATTGGAGGGTGTTTGGGTTTCTTCCTTTGTTACGACTTGGGGATACAAGTCGTAAGGGCTGGTGACGGGTCGTTAGGATGAGCCATAACCAAATCAGTAAGTTTATGGCTCGACACTACTCTGTGTATGAGTGGCTTACTAAGAGCCATGGGGAAATATTATGAGTCATGCGGTAAAATTGTAGGTTGTCCAATGTCTAACCTATTTAAATTATGTGTTGCCTATGACTGGACCTAACAAGTCGTAGGGTCTGGTTACGAGTTGGGTGGTTGGGTCATTAGGTTGAAAGTGTATGGGATCTTGGTCACTGTCTTAGTTACGACTCGGGGTCACCAGTTGTAAGGAGTGGTTTCGAGTCAATGGTTGACTCGAGGCCAAGGGCGACTCTTTTCTGATTTCTAAGTTAAGGGCAATCAGGATATTTCCCACTTTAACCCCTTGGACCCCACCACATAAAACCTTCCTTGGGAATTAATTATCCTATCATTCCTAATAAAACACTCCCAAAATACTCTCTCAAACTCTCTGTTCAAGCTAAGGCTAGGCTTTCAAAGAAAGTGATCATCTAGGATTCTAAGGGTGCTATCTCTTCCAAATTTCTTGGTATTTCAGCCATTTTACTCTTCCCTCATTGTTATTTTATTAAAAACACATGTTTTGACGTATGGATTTCATGGTATTATTATGATTTTGAAATAAAGGTAAGGGGTTTTGAATGCTTATTATTGAATAATATTTTCCCATGGTTTAATTATGGTGTTCTATGTTTTAAATATGGTTTTGAACATGTGAGTGCACGGGTATATGGTTGAACTTGAGAATGGTAATTTTCTCTAAACTTGTGACTTTTGAAGTGGTTATGACCCCAACCCTATATTGTAAATTTTTTTTTCCAGTTATGAGAAAGGTAAAAATTTGAATTGAGCGTACAATGGAATCCCCAAGATGTTTGGTTTGATTTATTACTTGAATTAATACCTTGCATAAATGTCAAAATATTTAATGATGATTTTGGAAACCTTGTGGCGGTACACGGGAGTCTCCTAAGTGATTTCAATAATGGAGTCTGCGGGGTACACAAGAATTCCCTAAGTCTTGGCTAATAATATTGTTTGCAAACTATAATCAGTATGAAGATAGAACTTAATAATGCCTTAATAATTGACTCGTGGTATTGGTGGCTGGTTATGTGTCAAATGTTTTAATTAGGCAATAACGGGGGTTGTGATAGTTAGACGTGAAGGTGTGAGTCCGAAGGACGGATGAAGTTTGGTGTATTTATGCACTTTAGTGACGCTTTCCTAACTCATTTAGCCTTGTTTTGAGGATTTATTGAGTTCTTTATGAGTTTATGTTGATATAAATAAGAATCTAAGTGTTTAAGTAGCGAGTTACAATGTGTAAAGGTATTTTCAAACAAGTTTGTACATAATTGGATAATTCAGAGATGAAATGAGAAAACTAGCTTGAGCTAGATGTCGTTCTTGTCTATCGTGGTGGTATCTAATTTGTTAAATGACTTCTTAATGGTTTGAGTGTGTATGTAAGTGTAGAAAAACTTTTTTATAATGTACAAAGTTTAATTGTAGCAACCCAAGAGTCGAAACAATAAGTTAAAGATCAATGTGAGCAAGCCTAGTCTTAGCTCGTCGTTATGTAATGTGTGTTACTTTGAGCTCTAATCCGTGGTGTATGATGATTTAGGATGCATTAGCAGTTGATTATGGTGATATATGGATGATTTAAAGGCTGTAAATCAACACTAAATACTCCATAAAGGCTTGGGATGAATGGCAAAGGCTTAACACAAGATTGGACGTCAAAAAGGACTTTCCAGTGAGCCTACGCGTATTGGCTGCACCACGGACATAGCTCCACGTGATATTCAATTCCCTGCAATATGTAAGGATCCATTTGGATTATCCCATAGGCATCCACCAACGCAACGTGAACCTCTCCCCATACACGGCTTAAGTCCTTAAATATAAATACAACGCATTGTAATACATTATGGACACTTTTGGGACGTCTTTGGGAGCTTGTGGAGGCTTCTCAACAAGAATTTTAGGGGTTTTCTCTATTTTAATTAATTGATTCATATATTTAATCATGTATTCAATTAATTGGATTACGGTTATGTAAGGCCAAGAACATGTTTGCAATCATCATGAATTGAGTTTGTTTGGATTGCTCATCATATTTGGTTGTTTGTTAATCCTTGTTTTAACTATTTTGAGGCTTCGCGACCCTTAGAATACATATATTATCGACCTTGTGATCTCGGAAGGGGGAATAGGAAGATAGAACGTGGGGATGAATAGAGTACGGTTCTTATTCTTTTATAAAATAAGGAATTTGAATTAGCATCAAGGATAGGGATATAACTAGAAACCTTGATTGGTTCCCATGTAGGATGATAGCTCTAAGCACTTAATTGGATTATTATGTCCCTGCTCAATGATGTAGTTGTAATGTTCGAGTTAGGTAGACGATTAGAGGTTGGGTGACCATGATCATGCGATAAACCCTATGAATCAGTAACCAAAATGAGAAATCTAGAGAATGAAGTTCTATAGCGTAGTATGATTATTCGAAGTGCCTTAACCCTGGGTGTTCCTTCTATGATTGTCTCAAGTCTTTACTTTACACACTGTTTACTTTACTTTTAGTTTATCAATTTCAAAACTCTTTTGGTTACACTTGCACTAAGTTAATCTTAATAGTGAATGGGAATTTGATAGTTTCTTAACAATATTGCTTGTGAGATCAATACTTGGCTTGTAAAAAGGCAACTTTACTACTTGTGACATCATGTACACTTGCATATGCGCTTGGGCGCAATAAGTTTTTGGCACTGTTGTCGGGGATTGGTAATTTGGAAACTGTTTTATTTTTAGTTTTACTCTTTAGATTTCTTTGGTTCTGTACACTTGATATTGGTTTTGTATTTGCAGAAAACAGGTTTACAGACTAGTAAGCGGGCAAGGGATAGGGATTTGGTTGAACCAAGCCCCGAACCCAAGCAACACTTCCATCAACGAATGAGAGAAGCAATCTTTCTCCCCTGTATTTCTCAAATTAAAGAATATCAAGATAATCTTGCTCTTATGGCTCAAGAACAACCAGACCGCAGGACAGATGGAGAAGTGGTGATCCCACTTCCAAAAAATTTGAACTCTCCTTTTCAAAAATCGGCCGTTGGAGGTAATTTTGAGCTGAAGCAGAATATGGTGCAACTTCTGATCAGCAGTGGACAATTTACCGGGCTTTCACATGAAGATCCACAAGTCCACCTGCAAAACTTTTTGGAGAACAGTGACATAGTCATCCCTATGTGTGTGTAACTGACTATGTGAGGCTGACACTATTCCCCTTTTCACTATTGGGGTAAGCAAAGAAATGTTGAATGCTGAGCCATCAAATTCAATCACTACCTGGGATAACTTATCCCGGAGATTCCTCATCCGATTCTTTCTATCTGGCAGGATTGAGAGACTTTTCAGTGAGATTGTGTTCTTTAAAAAGAAGCCAGACAAAAATTGATATCATGCTTGGGAGAGCTTCAACACCCTTCTTCGAGACTATCCACACCACCAATAGTCCAATGAGGTATTAGCTCATACTTTTGTTAAAGCACTTGTCCATAACACGAAACTTTTGTTAGATTCAGATGTAGGTGGTCAAGCTATAGAGATGACGCATTATGAGTTGTATACCTTATTGAACCAAATTACATAAGGTAATCCCGAGTGGCATTCAGACTCAAGGGATGCTATAAAGAAGGTTACTGGTGTGTTGGAGGTGGACCATTTCACTGCCTTATCCACTTAGCTTGCTCCTCTACAGAATCAGATAAGCAATATAAAGTTGGGGGTTGCACAACCTACAGCCATAGTTAATGCAATCCAACAGACTGTAGGGTGGTATGAGGTTTATAGTAACAATGGGTATTCAACGGCTATGTGTGCTGCAAATCCTGAGTCCGTGATGTATGTGGGAAATGTTTAGAGGCTGAATTATGGTAATGCATACAACCAAAAGTTGCAAACTCAGTCACTAAATACCTCATAGAACAACCAATACCAGTTTCAACAACCATAGGCACAAGGAAATCAGGCCACAAGCAATATGAAAGAGATATTAAAACAACTTATAGATGGTCAAACACAGTTGGCAGCAAATATAAAAAGTCAACTGGCAGAGATAAAAGGACAACAAGTGGCTACAAGGATCTTGGAGTTACAGATTGGTCAGCTACAACAGCCACAAAATACTAGGCCTCAAGGTGGGTTGCCAAGTGATACTGAAAATCCTAAACAAGTCATGACTATCACTTTGAGGAGTGGTAAGGAGCTGAATAAAAAACCTCCAAAGAAAACAAAGGAGGTTGATACAGAGTTGATTCCCCCGAAGGTATCTGAGAAAGTTGCTGAAATTCGAGGAAGTTTGAGTATTCGAAAGCAAAATTTGCTAAAGAAGTGAAGAAGATCCCACCACTACCTTTCCCACCGAAGCATATACAGGCAAAAAAGGATGTATGCTTCAAGAAGTTCTTTAACATTTTCAGAGAGCTTCACATTAACTTACCTCTTTTATATGTTTTGCAGGGACTGCCCAAGTATGCTAAGTACTTGAAGTATGTGGTCACTGAAAAATTTAAGCTACAGGATATTGTGGTAGTATCACTCACTGAGGAGTGTAGTTCTATAGTGATGTAGAAGAAGCCACAAAAACTCAAAGATCCTAGGAATTTCACTCTCCCCATTCAAATTGGCATCAGTGAGATAATCTATACACTGAGTGATTTTAGGTCAAGTGTCAATTTGATGCCCCTCTCTTTGTTAACACTTTAGACCTGGGGAAGCCGAGACCGAGCATGGTGATACTTCAGTTAGCAGACTGAACCCTAGCCCATCCTGAAGGAATCATAGAGTATGTCCTAATCAAGGTTGGTAATTTTATTATTCCTTTTGAATTTATTGTTTTAGATTTTTAGGTAGATGAAAGAGTACCAGTCACCTTAGGACATCCATTTTTAGCAATGAGAGGAGCGTCGATTAATGTGAGAGAGAGCACGCTTAAAATAAGGTTGGATGATGAAGAAATGGTTTTAAAGTGTACAAACTGCTCAAGACACTTTCCCACTACAAATATTTGTGTATAAATTACAGTGATTGAAAGGGATAAGTGTAGGGTGGTGGAGTCTATTCCACCGAAGACCTCTTCGGACTTCCTCGTAGAGCAGGCCAAGCATAATCACCCCTGCCTGACATATTACAGATTGATGAACCTAAAAAGGCTAAAGTTGAGAAATCTGTTGACCTTGAGAGTTCACACTCAAGAGGTTAGAAATAAATAAGAAGATGTCATCCCAGTGTGATAAAGAGCATGAAGGAAAATGGTTAAGTCAGAGATTGGGTCGTGCTGCGACACCAAATCAGGCGCTGCTTGGGAGGCAACCCAAGTTAAGTTAAGTAAGTTTTATTTTTAGTATTTTTAGTTTTTACTTCACTAGTTTTTGTTTTTTTTGGGTCACAGGTTGGTGGGAAGTCTGAGTACCAAAAAACCTGAGCTAAGGAGCATGGCAAAGACTAAGTGTAGGGTCCTCAGACCCCCTTGATGTATAAAGATGCTACTAGCTAGGCCTAGAGACCTCAGGGACTATTTCTATCTCTACTTTTAATTACACTTTAGGGACAAAGTAGATTTTTAAGTGAGGGGGTGGGAAAATTCCTATTTTAAAGATAATTTTGAAATTTTTTGTTAAGAATAAGAGTGAGATATTCTTGTTGGTGCTATATGTGACTGCATGATGTAAGTTTTTTGGATGTAAGAAGCATTTTAATTGTGTGAATCACTACTTTTTAGAAACCGAGGCTCTAGTTTATGACTTTTGTACTTGTTGGCTTAGTGTGAATTCATGTGATTGTTTGTTTAAGAGTCTATGATGATCCTACTTGAGTTGAGCATATGCCATATGTGGTGTAAGTTTTTTGTATATTCCTTGTTGCATGTGATGTCTATAACTTGCCTTGTGTGTGTGCAAAGCAAAATAAAGAGTGTGGGTTTAAGAGATGATATAGGCATTTCTTTGATAGCTATGTTTTATACCTTCTTTTTACCTACCCTTGTGCAAAATCCTAGTTAGTCCCATTGAGCCTTTAGATTGTTCTTTGGTAGCCTCATATGTAGCCTAATCCCCTTATTGATTGACCTTAATCTGATCCAACAACTCCTAATCACTTTAGTATAAAATTAATTGAAGACCTTAAGTAATATCTATGGGTGTTAAAAAATGTGATCTGTGTGGTGGTTGGGAGTTGAGTAATGAAAAGAATAAGAATTTGTTCAAATTGAATAAGTTGTGCATAGAATACTCCCACTATAGTGTAAGTGAATTAGCTTAATGAAATGGGGAAAAAACAAAAGAATGGGTTAGACAAAAGTGGTGAAGTGTGGTTATTAGAGGTGAATTAAATGAAAATGTGTGAAGTATTAAAGCACTTAGGGAAGATAGTCACTATTACTGGCCAGAATAGTTCCTACCTGTCCCTTAGCCTTCATTACAACCATTAAAAACCTATTTGATCCTAATCTTCATCATTCTGATATTAGTGGAGTACTACACTAAGGGAAAACCTACGGTTCATTATGTGTAACTTGTGAATTCTTTGTGAGAGTGAGCTTCATTTGATTCTTGTACCCATTGTATTTCAAATTACATGATTGTGAGTGATTATGGGTAACTCTCTTGTTGTGAGGGCACATGTTTAATGATAGTTGGGTGAATTGTATGATATCTTTGATTGAATGAGATGCATGATTTTGCCAACTAGGTGAGTCAATTCTTGAGGCTAGGATGTTTTGAAGCAGTATTCTTGAGCTTTCAATTGTGCATGTAACATGCTTAGTGTAGAACCTGGCATTCTATATATTCATTGTAGTACTGGATTGAGTGCCTTATGTGTAGTAGAAGTGTGGAGTTTCCTTAGCTTATGATACTTAGAGTAAAGAGTTGTTCGAGGATGAACAAGGCATTAAGTGTGGGTGGTGATGTTGGGTGTACTTATGCACTTTAGTGTTGGTTTCCTAGCTTATTTAGCCTTGTTTTTAGGACTTCTTGAGTGCTCTATGTGTTGAGGTTCATATAAATAAGCATCTAAGTGTTTAAGTAGTTAGTTACAATGTGTAAAGGTGTTTTTAAGCAAGTTTGTACTTGATTGGACCATTTAGAGAAGAAACGAGAAAACTAGTTTTACTAGCTTGAGCTAGATGTCGTTCTAGTCTATTGTGGTGGTTTCTAATGTATTAAATGAGTAGCTAATGGTTTGAGAGTATATTTAGGTGTGGAAAATCTTTTTTATAATGTGCAAAGTTTAATTTTATCAAGCCAAAAGTCGAAAAAATAAGTTATAGATCAATGTGAGCAAGCCAAGACCATCTATGGTATCTGCAGTTTGTGCGGCTACATGCATTGGGGCCCGTTTAAGAGGTAACACTAGACCCATATAGCCTGTGGGTGGAATTATGATGGTAAATCTACACAACCCAGGTTAAGGTTCTAAAATGAATGCTAAACCTTGTTCTCTATCCCTGCATAGTATATATATATATATATATATATATATATATATATATATGTAAATATGTAATTGCATACAGTTATTTGTATCAGTCAAATTTGTTTTTTTAATGGTATTACTTTATGTTTATCCCTGAGTTATGTGCTAGAGTTTACCCTGCTAACCGTCTTTGAGAACTGTATCCCCATGTGATGCAGGAACTTGCCATACTACCTCTCTTCCTGCTCAGAGACTTGGCTATTAAAGATAATTTTTGAGTCTGACTGATGTGGTGAGCTTCCATACTCTGGAAGACCCCATATTCAAGATATGGATTTCTTTATGTCCTTATTATTACTTTAGGCTTTGTTTTGGCTATGGTCGGGGGAATGTTCCAACTTGATATTCTTTGGTTTTGATTAGTGGCTTTGTTGGACTACTATGGGCATGGGCAATGTCGGTATTAGTGTTATCATTGGTATTGGTATTCGCATTGGAATTGGTATTGGATGGTTAATTGGTTGTGGATTTTGATTTTGATTATGGACTTGTTATCATGTTTTCAAATTAATACTATTTTATCTTGTTATATGTTCGGAATTCATTCGACATGGGGTGAAAGGTGGTCAATAGTTTGGGTATTGAGGGTGGTCTTCGGTCCTGGTTGGACTTGAGATGCCTGACATGGCCAGGCCCTGATTTGGATCGTGTCACAACATATCTAAGCCTGCGCTTGCCTTTCCTATTGAACCTTATCACAACCTTCATGGGCGATACATGGAGGAATATCCGATCACCAACTCCAAATCTCAAGGCACAAAGTCTACGATAAGTATAGGCCTTCAGCCTACTCTAAGATGCTCTTAACCTATCCTGAATCACCCTGACTTTATCTAATGACTCCTGAAGAAAGTCAGTACCACGACGGCGAATCTCAAAAGTCTCAAACCATCTAATTATAGAACAATATCTCCTACCATAGAAAACCTCAAAAGGCGCCATCTCAATACTCGAATGATAATGGTTGTTATAAGTAAAGTCTTCCAAGGCTACGTTCTCCTCCCATTGGCCTTCAAAATCTATATCACAGGATCGGAGTATATCCTCAAGTACCTGAATAGTCCGCTCGGATTGGCCATCGATCTGAGCACAGAAGGCTTTACTATGATCCACCTGACCCAACTCCTCCTAAAAATCTCTCCAAAATCTAAAAGTGAACACAGAACTTCAGTCCAAAATAATACATATGGGTATACCATGCAAACGGACTATCTAACGCACATAGATACGAGCAAAGCTCCCATCACTAAAGGACATATGAATAGGAAGGAAATATGTTGACATGGTCAATCGATCCATGATGACCCAAATACAATTGAAACCACGAGAAGTGTGAGGCAAACCACTAACAAAATCCATGATAATCCACTCCTATTTCAACGTGAGAACGGGCAATCTCTGAGTCAATCCACCTGGACGATGGTCGACCTTTACCTGGTGACAACATAGGCAACGAACTAAAATATTTTCCAAGTCTCTCTTCATGCCACTCCACAAATAATGATGTCTCAAATCTTTATACATCTTATCTATGCTCGGATGAATAGAATATCTAGAGCTTTGAGCCTCATGCAGAATCAACTGGGCTATGTCATCAATCCTTGGAATATATAAACGGCTATCAAATCTTAGAATGCCCTCAGAATCTATGGTAATTCTCTCAAACTCAGCACTCAATACCTTATCACAAAGGAAACAATGCTTACTATCCTCAAACTGACGATCCCAAATATACTTAAAAAGCGAAGACCTCACCTCAACAGTAGCAAGAATCCTCCTAGAGTCTGAAATATCAAAACGAACCATCAAGTTGGCTAAGGACTGAATGTCCTGTCCCAATGGCCTCTGAGAAACTAAAATACAAGACAAGCTTCCATATTCATTATCTTCCAATTTAAGGCATTTGCTACCACATTCACCTTTCCTGGATGATACAAGATCGAGGTGTCATAATCCTTAAGCAACTCCTTCCATATTCAATGTCTAGATTTAAGCTCGCTCTAGTTCATAAGATGTTAAGGACTGCGATGATCGGTGAAAATATCACAATGCACACCATAGAGATAATGTCTCCAAAGTTTAAGCACAAAAACTACCATCACCAACTCCAGATCAGGAGTGGTGTAGTTGTGCTCATAAACCTTAAGCAGTCTCAAATCATAAGCAATAACACGACCCTACCGTATCAACACATAACCTAGACCAATATCAAAAGCATCACAATATACGGGAAATCTCTCATCCCTTACAAGAAGAGCTAAAAAAGAGCTGAAGTAAGAAAATCCTTGAGTATTCAAAAGCTCAACTCATACTTCTTGAACCATTGGAAAGAAACCTCCTTCCGAGTCAATCTGGTCATAGGTGTTGCAATAGTGGCAAAAACCTCAACAAATTATCTGCAATAACCAGCCAAACCAACAAAGCTACGAACCTCGATCAGAGATGGAGGTTTATCCAAATCGCAAATTGCCTCAATCTTAGCTGGGTCTATCATAATAACATCCTTAGATACCACATTACCAAGGAGTGTCAATAACTCAAGCCAAACCTCACACTTAGAGAACTTGGCAAAAGAACATGATCTCTCAAAGTCTGGAGCACAATCCATAAATATTGCATATGCTCCTCAATACTTCTCAAATATGCAAGGATATTGTCAATGAATACAATAACAAAGAAATCCAAGTAATGTCTAAATACTCGATTCATCAAATCCATAAATGCACCTGGGGCATTAGTCAAGCGAAATGACATTATCAAGAACTCATAATGACCATAACATGTCCAAAAAGCTGTCTTTAGGATATCTTCAGCCCAAATCCTCAACTGATGGTAACCCGATCTCAAACCAATCATAGAAAACACTGCTGCCTCCTGAAGCTGGTCATACAAATCATCAATATGAGGCATAGGATAATGGTTCTTCATTGTCACTTTATTAAGTTGCACATATGCACTAAGCCATATTTCTTCTTCATAAACAATACAGGAGCTCCCTAAGGAGACACACTCAATCTAATGAAAACCTTACCAAAAAGATCCTGAAGTTGAGAATTTAACTCTTTAAGCTTGGTAGGATACATATGATAAGGTGTCATAGAAATAGGTCGACTACCATGCTCAAGATCATTAGCAAACTCAATCTCATAAACATGGGGAATACCAGGCAGGTCGGTGGAAAACACATCAGGAAAATCACAAACTACAGGAACAGAGTCAAGTCGCAACCCCTTGAAATAAGCCTCCTAGCCTAAACATAAGAAATAATCCCCATTGGGGGTACACCAGACATGGCTAAGGTAATGGTCTTGGAAAAATAATCCATGACTGCATGATAGTGGGATAACCAATCCATGCCCAAAATCATATCGAAGTCCACTATATCCAGAATAATAAAATCAACATGAGTTTCAATATCTCTAATAGTCACAACACAGGATCTAAACACCTAATACACTACTAAAGAATCACCCATGGGAGTAGATACATGCAAGGGCATAGATAATAAATCCCAAGCTAACTCTAACCGTAGAGCATAATAAGTAGATACATAAAAATACTTGGAGCCCAGATCAAATAAAGCAAGGACCGACTAAAAGCACACCAAAATTGTACCTGTCTAACAACATCCAAAGACTCAGCTTTGGGTGTAGCAGGTACTGTATATAACTGACCATACCACCACTTGGCTGAGCTTCTGACTGACCTCCTATCCTGCCTGCCTAAGAACCTTATTGAGTACATTGAAAACCATCACTATAACCCTAAGAACCACCTCTAGTTGAGGGATGAACTGCTCTAATAGGGGGAACACTCTGAGTTAAAGAAATAATCACCGCATAATTAGGGTAATCTCATAAATAGTGACCCCAAGCTCCACAACTATTACATATACTAAAAGTTAAACTAGAACCAACAAATTTGGCTAACCCAAAATAACCACTATGCCTACAATGACCAGAAGATGAATCGATCAAAGAATGACCACTGCCTTGACCAAGACAATTACTAATGTTTGACATACCTCTGTTAGTAATCTAAAAAGTTGCTTGAATAGGTCGACTGGGCCGACTCCGAGACTAATAGGATGGTCGCAGAGGATATCTACCATAAAAATAACTTTTGAATTGAGAACTATTGCGGCTCCCACTGAAACTGACTTGATGTCTAGGCCTCTTATCACTATCCCTACAGGACTTATGATCCATCTCCTCAATCACTTAAGTGTGATAAGAAACTCAGAAAAAAAACCTACCCATAATAACTAAACTCTGAATAGACATTACGAAAGGCAAATCTAAACCCTCTAACAAAGCAATGAACTCTCTCATACTCAGTACCCAAACTAAAAGTAGCATGCCTAGCCAACTCGTGAAAATAAGCCTCATACTCCACAACTATCATGGAGCCCTAATCCAATCTGGAGAACTGTTCCCTTAAATGATCCCTAAGGCTACGAGGCATGTACTCCTCTAAGAATATCTCGAAGAACGGAGTCCATGTCAAAATAGAAGATCCAACTGGTCTAGAATCCATATAACCTCTCCACCAATGTCGAGCAACCAAGACTAACTAAAAGGTTTTATAATCTACACCACGAGTCTAAACAAGGCCCAAATTACAGAGACTATCCTCACAAACAATCAGAAACTCATATGCATCTTTGCTCGGAGCACTAAATAACCTAGGTAGCGCCAATCTTAAGAATCTACCCAACATATTCTTCTTCTCAGCAGACATAATAGGTTAGGAAACCACTATTTGAGAAACTACTGACTAAGCAATTGCTGGCGCTGAAGGGACCTCAACTTTGAGAGATGCAGCTATAGGTTGCATCCCCACCTCAGTACCACTCTAATATGTAGAATATAAACCATCAAATGGTATACCACCAACTAATCCTAAAATCTAAACCAATACATCTCTGAGTATTGAAGAAGAAATAATCTGTGGTGGAGCTTAGGCTTGTCCCTAGCCTACCACTGGCTTGGACGAAAGAGTCTCTGGCTCAAGAGAGGGAATAGGGTCTGTCTGGTTGGGGATACATCTCTAGATTGTCCATGACCTCTAGGTCATCAATGAATAAGAGTAGGACCCTAGGCTCAGTCTCGGGACCCTTATCTCATATAACAGTAGCATGTGTCCTAGATATCTGCAAAAGAGTAAAATCAAAAAAAATTTCTATAAACCAACTCAAACTCTTAGCATGATATGAGCGAAAGAAGTGAAAAAATCCTAAGAATGTCCCATAGCCGCTCGAAGATAGAAAAAAATGTCATCATTCCTATCACACCCCTTTTATAACTGAAAAGAATTCGTTTAAAGTTAGAAAGAGTTTTTTATTATTGAGTGACAAAAGATGAAATCTTTTTTGAAAAAGGATTATTTATATTTAAACTCAGAGTTGCCGCTTGACACAATTCGGTGTGCCAAGTCACCTTTGAAAAATCCTTTTCAAAATGATTTGACTCTGTAAAAAACTGGTTTGCAAACAGAGATTCCGGCTAAGGAATTCTGTTGACCGAGGGGAAGGTGTTAGGCACCCCTTGATCCCGTGGTTTGACCACGGTCGCTTGGTCAGCATATAGGCTAATTTGACATTACAAATGTATAAACCACATAAAACACATAAACAGACATCCAAAAACACGAAACAAAATAGATCCAAAATATAGTGTTCAGTTCAATTATACAGTCCCAAATAAATAAAAATACAAAAGTAAATTCTATCTAACCTACACTAATCCTCCCGTGCTTTACCCGATGCCTTGGGCCTTCATTACGAATGTCTTTCACCAACATAATATGTCGGGGCATTCCTCGGTGAATAAATACAATGCGTCTTGGGACATTCCCCAACTAAATGAATACATTTTTCAAATGCGAGAAAGACAAACTATTACTCAAACATTCCAAACACTCAAATAATCCATAAGTTCTAAATTTTCCCACCCAAGCCTACTATTTGCCTATACTTTCGCCGGTGTTATCATGATACTACCGAATTTATTTGCATCATCAATACATCAAAATTAATCAATATTCACTTTTATTAATGTCTCAATTCCTGCCCCAAATTAAACTCAAGGTTCCAACGTAACAATTTACGATTACTTTTTGACAATCTATAACCAATATCAATGACATCAAATGATAAATCAAAATCACCAAAACACTCATATCATATCATGCTTCATACATATCAAACATGTATAATGAAATAGAAATAAGAAGAGATAGAATTGGACCTCCGATCACGCTTTCAAAATCAATTTATTGTTCTGATTAAAACTGTGAGAATCCCCATCCGGAACCTTGAATCAAACCTAAATCCAAATCAACGCAAACTCGCCAACTCGATTGAACCCAAAACCAAACAATCCAAAATAACAATCTCAAATCAAAACCCCCAAAATCCCAAATCAAATCTGGACCAAGAACCAATGTTTGTGACTTTGTTCATAATACTATTCACGTCAACGGGGTTATGGGTTTAGTCGGCAAAAGGCATGGTCATTGGGCTGGACTGTTGCGACTTCAACAAATCTCCGACAAGCCTCAACAGTGATGGGTTAATTGAGTTTTATGATTTTGATGGAGGTGGAGCTGATATTTGTATCATCAGATTTTTGGTGAGCTCCAATAGTGACGGAAAGACGAATTATGGTTCAAATCTCAGGCAAAAATGGTGGTTCCTAATGAGATTTCACCGGAACCAACACCCCCACTATCGTTTCTCTCTTCTCTCTCACTTACACTTAGATTATTATTGTTTTCCTCCGAACTTTATCACACTCTCTCGCTCAATCTTTTTTTTTCTCTCTCTCTCGTTTAGCTGCTCTCTTCCATCTCTCTCATGTTACTGTGTGCATGAGTGTGTATTCTTAATTGTATCCAAATGGGGAATTTTAGTGAGTGTATTCGGTGAGGATCAGAGATTTCTCCAGGTGGAGAAGATGATTTCTATGTGTATGTGTTTTTGGGTCTTCTCTGGTATTGATGGATGGTCCCCCGATATTGTTACTGTGAGTATCCCTATACATATGAGAGTATGTGTAGATGAGTGAAATGAAAATTCCATGTCTATGGGTATTGCCCTGAATGGAGAGGATCCTATGTGCCTATGTATTTGGTGTCCACCCATTCCCTATGGGCCCATTTTTATTCCTTTTGTTCTGTTTTGGTTAAAAGGAACAAACAACAGAAAAACATGGGGGGGAGAGGGCTGCATAGGGGGTGAGGTTGGATAGGGGGTAGTGAGGTGGTTTATTTTGATTGGGTAGGTTGTTAGGATGATGTGTAAAAGGGATTAGGATAGGATAAAATTTGTTAGGTAGTTTGTTAGGGAGTTTGTTTTAAGTTATTATTTTTTGTATTTTTACGGGATATAATTACATGGGTGAGGGTACATGGTAGGATAAAGTAAAAATGGGTAAAAATGATATCGGGGAGGGTCGAAATTAGGTTTCTACATCATACCCCCTTTGAATGTAAACATAAAGTGTTTTCAGACAAAGAAGTAGACAACAAAATGGAATTTTGTCCCAACCATTATTCAAAGAAAGAAACAGAAAGAAGATGAACAACTGAGTTCTGACATAAGCCATCCTACCCACCCATGTTATGGAGGAATCAAATGACAGTGTCTCAAAGGATTGAAAGAAAATGGACTATACCGAGTTGGAGAGTTGAGTGAGGTTCCATCGATGTTCCGTTCCGCGGCTCTGTCATTACATTAAAATGAAAATTACAAGTTAAAACATAAATGAAATTACAAAATCCTATCTATACAGCTTCTTTTGGACTCCTGACTTAAGTTTCATCACCCTATTCTTCAGGCGGGCTCCTGACTTACAATTTCATCACTTGTTGCTTGGTCTTCAATTGCTTTACCTTGTTGCTTAACTTTCCATTTATTCGCCCTGTGCTTCAGGCGGGCTCCTGACTTACCATTTTATCACCCTGTTCTTCAGACAGGCTCTTGTCTTGCAATTTCATCACCTTGTTCTTCAGGTGGGCTCTTGACTTGCAATTTCATCACCCTGTTCTTCAGGTGGGCTCCTGAAATCACATCAAAACTAAAAAAAATTTATCCCAAACAAAGATTATTATAAAGAGGTTTCATTTGCCAGAAAGGTGAAGTTCCAAACACAAGAATTAAATTTTGCCCCAGTTTATCATCAAAGGACTTTTGCAAAAGTCACATCATTAAAGGAATCAAGGAGAATGACTCGACTATAAGGTACGTCTTACTAGGAATCAAGGGAGATGACTCGACTAAACGGTACGTCTTATAGGAATCAAAGGGAATGACTCAACTAAAAGGTATGCCTTATAGGAATCAAAAGGAATGACTCGACTAAAAGGTACATCTTCTAGGGGCCAAAGGGAATGACTCGATTAAAAGGTATGTCTTCTAGGAATTAAGGTGGATGACTCAACTAAAAGGTACGTCTTATAGGAATCAATGGAGATGACTCAACTAAAAGGTATGTCTCATAAGAATCATAGAGAATGACTCGACTAAAAGGTACGTCTTCTAGGAATCAAAAGAACGACTCAACTAAAAAGTACGTCTTCTAGGGGTCAAGGGGAATGACTTGACTAAAAGGTATGTCTTATAGGAATCAAAGGAATGACTCGACTAAAAGGTACGTCTTCTACGAATCAAAGGAGATGACTCAACTAAAAGGTACGTCTTATAGGAATCAAAGGGAATGACTCAACTAAGAGGTACGCCTTATAGGAATCAAAGGAAATGACTCAACTAAAAGGTACGTCTTCTAGGGGCAAAAAGGAATGACTCGACTAAAAGGTACATCTCCTAGGAGTGAAGGTTTAATTTAAGAAGTATATCACCTAGCAAATGAAAACTGAAATCTCTGGATAAGAAAATGTGTCTCCGAAGAATATAAGATGATGATTTTTACCATAATTCGATTATCAAACTTGTGCAGCAACATTGCTTCCTGCATTTGTAAAAGTGAGGCATTGCAGCCCTTGATATTTATGATCTGAAGTCCCTTATTTGAAGGTAATATGTTTCCTATTTCATCAAAGAAAACTTGTGAGTATAAGTGTCTCCGAGGGATATAAGATGATGATTTTTACCATAATTCAATTATCAAACTTGTGCAGCAACATTGCTTCCTGCATTTGTAAAAGTGAGGCATTGCAGCCTTTGATATTTATGATCTGAAGTCCCTTCTTTGAAGGTAATATGTTTCCTATTTCATCAAAGAAAACTTGTGAGTATAAAACATGGTGGCTAGTTTGTGGCTTTAACTTTAGCGATGATCGCTCTTGCGCTGGTCACATTTGATCTTGATTCCAACCCTTAGCATATTCCATTGACTTGTTGCTTTATTGACTCAAACTCAGATGATTAAGAGTGACTCTGAAACAAACACATCATCTCTGCTTTGCCATGCTTCTCAGATAGACCCTTTGCAACCTTGGTATTTCATGAGTTCCCAGACTTATTTGTTGACAAAACTTTTTGCTTGCCTCATTTTGGCTCACCATTATGTCTCTTTCATGCGTTGGCCTTTTTGCCTTGCTTTGTATAATTGAAAAAACTGGTAGCCAATTTTGAAATCTTTTCTCACTTGTTTTGACATAGACTTGACTCAAAGACAAGAGAAAAATGACAATGATTTTAGAAAAGATAACTATAGAAAAGAAAGAAATGATAATGAATATCCCCATTGAAAAAGATGAAAGAAAAGTTTATCTAAAAATGACAGTCAACTCTAATGATTATGACATGCATATCGGATTAAACTGTCTGATCTTTCCATCCGAAACTCTTACAAATTGTTGTTGAGTTAATGACCCTAAAAGTGAGTTGATTTCTTGGGCCAATTGCATTCGAAGACCTAATTCCGCTATTGGCGCCTTGAAGGGTTTTTGCCAACAAGCCTCTCTCATTTCCTTTTATCACGTGACCATTGCCTTATAGTATCTGAGAGGGTTTTTTACCAATAAGATTCTTATTTTCATTTTTCTCAACTCACAGTCGTCTTACAGTGCCCGTGAGGGTTTTCACCAATAAGACTCTCTCATTTTTATTTATCCCAACTCACCATCGTCTTACAGTGACCGTGAGGGTTTTCATCGTTAAGACTCTCTCATTTTTATTTCTCTCTTGATTCTTTATGCTGAGGAAGACAATTAGTTACCAAAATGCATTATCCACATCTATCGCATGCTTAGCCTGAGCATTCCCAAAGATTGATCTGAAGTCTTTCTTTGGTTGTAACTTGGCTTTTGGATAGGGTTAGAAAGAAAGGATGGCATGGCATGGGGACCAAACGACACTTGAAGTGGGGTGGGACTTACAACTTTTGGAATCGACTCAAACAATGAGGATTAACTCATGCCTCAGTTTCTTTTGACTGGGCAATTATAAATTATTTATTTGGTTGGACTGAGCCCAGAGTAGGGAAGCCTACGTATCTCACCTCCGAGAGAGGAGAATCAGGTCATATATAGTTCTGGCAGCTTGCTCTTTTGCTTGATTCTAATTTTTGTTTACTTTTATTGACTCCTTTCTATTTGGGACTTTTTCTTACTCTATTTTTCTTGACACTCTTCTCTTTTCTTTTTTTTGGACACATTTTTTTTTCCCGACACATTTCTTTTGAGCTTTGCTGACTCTATCTTGATTCCAAAAGAGGTGTATAAAAGAAAATAATACTAAGGCTCAAATGGGGTACCCAAAGGATGACACAATGTATGGATATCAGAAAGAAATGCCTTCATCAAATCAATCCCTAAAAATGCAAGTACACATCATGTAATGTGAAAATGAAATATGGAGATCATTGGTGGCATTTCTACAACACTAACTTTAACTGAATTTGTGCATAACTACTCTTGCACTTTGTTCAACATATCACTCCACCATCTAACCTAATTTAGATAGGTCTTTCAATTAATGACCAAGTTATTCTTATGATTCTCAACATAATTGCCTTAATTTTCAAAGAAAGCTTGAACTTGTCACCAAATGTCTCAACACTCTACCTATATTCTCAGATGCCCTCTTTTTCTAACTTTAACCCTCTGATTCAATGCTCATGCTTAAACTAGATTTTAAAATCTGGCTGAAAATTCCACTAGCATGTCATATCACTAAAATCAACATAAAATGTACTATGTAAAGAAAACAAACAAACAAACAACACATATTTAAAACACAGGGAAAAAAGGGACACTTCGTTCTATTAAAATGAAAGATAGAAGGGTTTGAACATAATGACAAAGGGACAAAACAAGATAGATCCCGAATTATGACCCTAAAATAATTTGGATAACAGAAAAGAAAACAGAACAAACTACCAGACCTCTTCCTAGTAGGGAGAGAGATGACTTCTCAATTGCTCAGCCTGATAACTTAGCCATTGGTTTGCATATCAGCATAACCATAGCTTTCCACACTATCAATGTTCTGCACCATAATTGATCCATCTTGAATCATCTTTTTAATTTCTCATTTCAAATCTCGAGCATCTTCAATTCTATGACCCTGAGCATCAGAATGATACACACATCATATATTAGGATCAAAATTTCTTGAACGCCGATTAAGAATGCACCCAAGGAGAGGAGTGATCATGCCCCATTTACCAATCTCTAAAATAAACTGGCATACAACTCTCCAATTGGTGTGAAGCTATCTCTCAACTTCTGCCTCATTTCATCGTTTGTCTTGGATCAAAAATCAGGCTTAGAAGGGTTTTGGTATGCTTGTGGAGTTAGAGGATAGATATGAGGGGTTGGTGTGTTCTACTTTGGGCAAGATGAGGGTTAAACATATGGTTGTGCATTATATACTAGATATGGAGGTGGAGGAGCAGAGTATAATAGATTTTGGGAGTGATTATGTGGAGTTTAGGAATGAACTTAGGTTTGAGCCTGAGAGTGATGACGACGGGGTCTTCTTGACCATTCTTGATGTCCAACTACAATAGCGGATGCATCTTCCTCATTCTTTGTCTCCCCAAAACTTCCTGAACCCTTTTGAATTGCTTGAGTAGTCGCTTTCAATGTTGCAAAACTCACAATGTGACCCATCTTAATTCGCTCTTTTATCGTCTCCCCCATTTTAAGGACCTCAATAAATGACTTGCCTAATGCAGGTAACAAGTGTTGATAATATGTTTCATTCTACGTTTGAATAAACACCTCCACTATTTTGCTTTCTTTCATTGGCAGTTTCACTCTAGCAGCTTATTCGCGCTATGTGATTGCATACTCCCTGAAGCTATCAGTATTCTTCTTCTTCATACTAGTTAGGGATTTTTCATCAGGGATCAAATCCACATTGTATTGAAATTATTGCACAAATTCATTAGCTAGGTCATCCCAACTAATCCACTTGTCGATGTCTTGGTCAACAAACCATTCCAAAGCTAGGCCTAATAGACTCTCCCCGAAATAAGCCATGAATAGTTCTTTCTTCCCTCCATTGCCTCTTAATTGGTTACAATAGCACCTCAAATGTGCTAGTGGGTCCCTATTTCTATCATATTTCTCAAACTTTGGTATTTTAAAGCCAAGAGGAAGGTTGACGCCTGGAAACATGCATACGTCCTTATATGAGACACTTTTGTAACCCCCAAGTCCTTGCAAGTTCTTCATAGCCAGTTCCAAACTTCTCAATATTCTAATCATTTCCTCTTTTTCTTCTGTCATAACAGGCTTCTCAATGTTAGGAGGAAATTCAGGCAGGTTAGTGTCACCACAAAGACCAGTCAACTTGAATATAGGCTCGAAAGTGTAACGCTGATCACCATTAATATTCAATGCAGGCTCTCTTGTAGAGTAGGAAGGCACAAGTTGTGGATGAACATCAATAGGAGATTCAGGTGGGGGTGGTACTGCAAAAGCATGAACAGCAGGTGGAGCCGAGTATGTGGTAGTCTTGGATTGGGAAGTGAGGAAATGAACATTGAAAGTGGTTGGATATTGTTTCCCCAGAGTTGATCCTGATGCATATTGTACCATATCAACAAAAATGGTAAATTGTGCATGTGACATGGAAGGCAAGATAGAAATATATTCCAGATTATTAGCGGAAACTGGAAAAGAGGGCAACCCATTAGCCGAAGCTCGATGCATTTCTATCATTTCCTGCCTTAATTTTTGAAACTCTTCATTAGCTCCTAAATTCTCATTTCCCGAACTCCCTATCTGATTAGTGAATACAAATTCGGTATCCTTGTTGGTCATAACCTTCTTTGTGACCTGGTGCAATATGGAGGACCAGCCAAAATGCCACAAACCAACTACCTCAAACTAACTGAACAAGAGATAGCAAATGCGTTAGAGTTCAACACTTTCTCAAAATCTCTTTTTTTTCTTTTTGAAAAGTTCACCAAACCCAAGAAGGGCGCCTACATATCTCACCCCCGAGAGAGGAGAATCACGTGTGCGTAGTTCGTGAAGTCTTGCGAAAATGACCAATTAAACTCTTTTCCTTTTTTCTTTTTTTATTCTTGAAATTTTAAGAAGAAAAAAAAATGACAAATTGTCAAAAGAATAGACGAAAATCTTTTTTGAAATTTTCAGCTTTAATAACCTATACAAAATGAAACCTATGATTACCAAAGAAACTCTTTTTTTGGGTTTTCAATTTCGCATTTCATACGAAAATGAAACTTGAACCTATTAAAGGAAATTTTTTTTGTAGTTTTCTTTTATTGATGCATAGACACCTACTCTAAATGAAGCATGAAGAAAATATTTTTTTGAATTTTTTGAAATAAGATCCCCGAACCAACAATTGGTTGCCTACGTATATCACATCCCGAAAGAGGAGAATCAAGGGTGCCTAGTTCGTCCAGATTGGACAATTAATGATTAAATCACAGATTGCCCCCTGACTTGAGACACGACCAAAGATACACGATGAACAACATAACAAATTTTTTTTTTTTGAGTTTTCAATTTGACACTTCACATAAAAAACCAATAGCTATGAAAGAAAATCTTTTTGGTATTTTTGTTATATGAAATGTACAAAACTTCTACCATATTTTTTCAAATTTTATAAAAAGCTCCTATTAAAAGAAATCTTTTTTGAAATTTTCAAATTATGAAAGATTATTAAATAAACAAAGAAATTTTTTTTTTTGATATTTTTGTCTTTGACAAAATGAGTGCAAAAGGTTAAAAAAAAAATCTTTTTGAATTTTTGGATTGTGAAAAACAAAAGCCATAAAGAAATCTAAAAACTATGAAACTCATTTTTTACTTTTCGACTCACTTTTTTTCTTTTTTTTTTCAAACACACCTTACTTCTAACACATGTTTTCTCTAAATCAGTCCATCAAATGATCAAGTTACCCTCAAAGATGCAACATTTAGCACATAGGGATGCTTTAGAGGTGAGTCTCCTACAAAGGGCCACGTGGGTCCCACTAGGTCTCAATATGATACAGACAAGCATTACCTAAAGGCTGACATACGTTGGGGGTTTATTAACAAGGTTGTTCGGGGGAGCATATGGTCGATAGTGGTTGTTTTACTTTCCACCCATTCCATATGTCCGACGGCTCCCCCTCCTAAAATAAGGGTGAATCAACTAGAGTTTGTGTGCACGAAGTAGAGTCCAGGACTTGTTGCAAAATAAATGACTCAGGTTATACACATGACGCCAGATATAAAGCAGTAACACACGATAAAAACTATAAACAAAACGCACGTAGGCACTCAACAATGATAAACAATAACACAAAACAACTCAAATAAAATATCTATACACCTATAGTGCCAAACTAAGCCGATACAACTCCAAAAAATAAGCTCGAATTCTAAAAAAATCCCCAGCAAAGTCGCCAGAGCTGTCACACCCCTTTTTTAACCGAAAAGAATTTGTTTGAAGTTCAAAAGGGTTTTTTATTATTGAGTGACAAAAGATGAAAATTTATTTCCAAAAAGGATTATTTATATTTAAAGTTAGATTCGCCACTTGACATAATTCGGTGTGCCAAGTCACCTTTGAAAAATCCTTTTCGAAATGATTTGACTCATAAAAAACTGGTTTACAAACAAAGATTCTGGCTAAGGAATTCTGTTAACCGAGGGGAAGGTGTTAGGCACCCCTCGATCCCGTGGTTCGACCACGTTTGCTTGGTGAGCATATTGGCTAATTTGACATTACAAATGTATAAACCACATAAAACACATAAACAGACATCCAAACACACTAAACAAAATAAATCCAAAATATAGTGTTCAGTCTAATTATACAGTCCAAAATAAATAAAAATGCAAAAATAAATTCTATCTAGCCTACACTAATTCTAACTACGCTCCCGTGCTTTACCCGATGCCTCGGACCTTCATTATGAATGTCTTACACTAACATAATATGTCGGGGCATTCCCCGTGAATAAATACAACGCGTCTCGGGGCATTCCGCAACTAAAAGAATGCATTTTTCAAATTGGAGAAAGACAAACCATTCCTCAAACATTCCAAACACTCAAATAATCCATAAGTTCTAAATTTGCCTACCCAAGCCTACTATTTGCCTACGGTTTCATTGGTCTTATCATGATACTACTGAATTCATCTACATCATCAATACATCAAAATTAATCAATATTCACTTTTGTTAATGTCTCAATTCCCGCCCCAAATTCAACTCAAGTTTCCAATGTAACAATTTACAATTACTTTTTAACAATCCATAACCAACATTAATGATATCAAATGACAAATCAAAATCACCAAAACACTCATATCATATCACGCTTCACACATATCAAACACGTATAATGAAATAGAAATAAGAAGAGATAGAATTGGACCTCCGATCACGCTTTCAAAATCAATGTATTACTCTGATTAAAACTGAGAGAATCCCCTTTTGGAGCATAAAATAGAACCTGAATCCAAATCAACGCAAACTCGCCAACTTGATCGAACCCAAAACTGAACAATCCAAAACAACAATCTCAAATCAAAACACCCAAAAATCTGAATCGAATCTGGTCCAAGAACTAATATTTATGACTTTGTTCATAATACTATTTATATCAACGAGGTTATGAGTTTAGTCGGCAAAAAGGAGTGGTCGCTGGGCTGGACTGTTTCGACTTCAACGGAGCTCCGACAAGCCACAACAGTGATGGAGTGATCGGATTTTATGATTTTGATGGAGGTAGAGCTGATATTTGTATCGCCGGAGTTCCGACGAGCTCCAACAGTGACGGACAAATGGAGTATGGTTCAGATCTCAAGAAAAAATGAAGGTTCCCAGCGAGATTTCACCAGAACCAACACCCCCACAGTAGTTTCTCTCTTCTCTCTCACTTATACTCAGATTTTTATTATTTTCCTCCCAACTTTATCAAACTCTCTCGCTCAATCCTATTTTTGTTTTTCTCTCTCTTGTTCAGCTACTCTCTCCCATCTCTCTCGTGTTACTGTGTGCGTGAGTGTGTATTCTTAATTATATCCAAATGGGGAATTTCAGTGAGTGTATTCAGTGAGGATCAGTGATTCCTCCTGGTGGAGAAGA
The DNA here is from genome assembly GCF_002878395.1 of Capsicum annuum. NCBI lineage: Eukaryota > Viridiplantae > Streptophyta > Magnoliopsida > Solanales > Solanaceae > Capsicum > Capsicum annuum. The sequence continues at coordinate 31,049,972 of NC_061121.1, forward strand.
TGATTTCTGTATGTATGTGTTTTTGGGTCTTCTCTGGTATTGATGGATGGTCCCTCCCTATACGTATGAGAGAGTGTACGTATGTTAGTGGAATAGAAATTCTGTGTCTATGGGTATTGCCCTGAATGGAGAGGATCTTGTGTGACTATGTATTTGGTCTCCACCCATTCCCTGTGGGCCTCTTTTTATTCCTTTTATTCTGTTTTGGTTAAAAGGAACAAACAAAAAAAATGTGGGGAGGGGATGCTTAAGGGGTGAGGTTGGGTAGGGGGTAGTGAGGTGGTTTATTTTGATTGGGTAGGTTGTAAGGATGAGGTTTAAAGGGGGTTAGGATAGGATAAAATTTGTTAGGTATTGTTAGGGAGTTTGTTTTAAGTTATTATTTTTTATATTTTTGTGGGGTATAATTACATGGGTGAGGGTATACGATAGGATAAAGTAAAAATGGGTAAAAATGATATCGAGGAGGGACAAAATTAGGTGTCTACAATTCTAATCTATAGGACTCTACTAGACACTTGGTCTTGTACCAACAATACTAGTGAAACCTTGGATCTAATAGATAGAAAAGGAGAGAAGGAGGTTGGCGAGTAAGATTGGGAGATATGGGAGGAGAGTGTCAAGAGAAAAAGGGTATAGTTGTATTAGGCTACGGATTGTAATTGATTGAAACTTAGGCTAAGTAGGTTAATTAGGTTCTTATATTTTCTAAGACTTATACTTATTCCTTTACTGTTTTGTTGGGTCAAGCGCTAGAATTATGGCCAAATATAAATTCTCTATTGCTTTTCACCCCTTAAATTTTCATGTGTCCAAGTTAATAAATCATAGATATGCAAAGTGTTGCTCATAGGTTCTATATATTCTTACATAGGCCAAATATAATTATTGGTTTTAACAAGATGGTCGGACAAAGAGGGTTGATGGTATTGATTGAAAATTGTCTCTTAGTGTTCTTATTAAGCATAGAAAAACTTTAAATAACCAACTTGAAACAAAAAATCTGCATATTTTAAAATTTAAAACATCTAAAATATCTCAACAACTAAAAGCCCCACCCGCAACCTCAAATTGATTTGAGACTCATCTTAAGTGTCATGTGCATCCCTTCTTTAGAATTATAATTTCAAAAAGTTTGTCAATTCTTCTTGCTCCTTGACCCGCCATTTGTCATGAATGACTCATACACCTTCTTTTAGGAATCAACATCCTCATTGAGGAAGGAATTTGGACAGTTGAAGATCAATCTAATCTTTCCATCTATCATGATCTGAGTTTATATCCTGGAAAGAACACGATGCTTAGAACCTCAAGTGATCCCAAAGTTAATCCTTGGCATAGCATATCTAAGCACAATAATGACATAAAGTAGAAGTTATAACAAAAAATCATAACTTTAAAATTCTAAAACATAATTAGAAGTCTTAATCAACAAAATACTAAAGTACAAAAGACTAATATTAACCATACTATAATGTTTGTCAAGCCTCTTATATCTAAGTCCTAGTGGAAGAACATGCCAGGACAAGACCTCTAGCTACCATAAGAAATAACGCCAGAAATGAAGGAAAGAATAAATAAACTGGGTCCACAAATGAGCAAGACTCACCAATTGCTAAAATCTAAACTTCTAATATTTAGCCACGCTCTTGAGAACAATCTCATGTATATACATCCATAAAAATATATTGTAGTAAAAGTATGCGGTCAGTACAAAAAGTGGTATTGAGTATATAGGAACAAAACTAAATAACTAAAAACATAAATATATCATAATTTGAGGAGAAGACAAATCGTGAATTTCATAAATATAACTATCAATTGAGAATAAAACAGTCAATATTGTAAATAAGAATTTATGAAACTAATGTATATCTAAAATCATACTATCTTAAGTCATATCATGATTATATCAATAAGTTGTCAAAATGAAGTGGAGTCATTTTTGTGTGAGTTTCTTACAATTACTGACATAAACCATGCAAGAATCATGGAGTGAAGTGTCATACACCCACACTTAAAAAGGTTGTTCTATCCATTCAAGAAGTTGAACTATAGCATAAGAATTCTGAAATTTGTGCCTAAAGTGGGACAAAAACCTACAGTGGCGACATAGTTATGGAACTTGCATTTATTTGAACCTTAGTTCTATTGGTTCTAAGTAATAATCCCAAAAACATAATCATATTCTGATAACGTATTCAAATTTATATCAGTCTGTACATAAAGCTTTAATCTTTGCTAAAATTCATATTTTAAGATTATCATGGAATTCGCCCTTATTTGCGTTTATTCTACCATGTTGACATTAATAATAACATAACGATACTAATTACTCATGCTTTAAAGTATAAGCTTCAAGAACAATGTACAAAATCATATTGAATTTGAAATGGCAATAAGGAAAACCTTGCTAAGCATAGAAGTAAATTCAATGTTCATAAAAGAAATCATAATTATAAATAAGCACTCCGAGAAAATTATGATATATACATAAATAAAGTGTAAAGTAAAAGTGGGTTTATAAACTCTATCTATGAACTTTAATTGATGAATATGATAGAGTTTTGGACATGAGGTTGAAAGAAATCCTCATTGAAGTAAAAGGAATCTTGAAGATGGATCCTTTAGTGCTTGGGAATTGAAAAACCCTTTCATGAGTTCATGAGTTTTTGAAAAGAAGAGGATGAGGGATTTGAGATAGATTCTAAATGATTTGGTACAATTTAAGATTAACATTAGGTTTGAAAAAGTTAAATGGGGATGGAAGGATGGGATTTTCTCTAATTTTAAAAAGAGAACCAAAATTTTATGCTTGGGAAAGTGGTGTGTGCCTCACAACCCAATGTGGAGGTATCCCCTATTGGCGTACACCCTAGAATGCATGCCAACCAGTGGACTGCTAAAGTGTGCTTTATGGTGAGGATCCTAAATAAGAGGCTCCTGTGTGCAGTGCACGACCATATTTCTCGGTCCATGATGTCCTTTTATAACCCAATAGTTAACCCAAACCATTTCTAGCTTAAGTATCAAAGGACCTTATTTTATGACTCTAAATGCATAGAAAGGCTACTAATAACATGTATGAACTTTGGTTATGTTACAGTATACCCCATTGGGATCATTCGTCCTCAAATAAAACCTAGAGTCATGAGGAATGAATGAATAGGACTACTCTTGCTTTAACTATAAATCTTGTCTTACTAATCATAAACTGAACTTGTCCATACCAAGATTGGAACTAGATTGAAACATACCTGGAATGAACATAAGCATAAAACTACAATGCAAAAATCTTAAACATGAAGTCTACTATGAATTTCTAGGAAAGATGGTCATTACCATTGGAAGGATTGAATAGGCATGAGTACTTAGAATTCATAGATTCTTCGATCTCCTATGAAGCTTCCTAAATTTCTTAATTTCTCCATAGTATCTTAACTGATACTACCTCTTTTATTATCAATTAGTGAATCTAACGATCCAAAATTTCAACCCAAATCTCTTCATATGAAAGGCTATCCTTAATCATAATATTTTAAAAGGAATTATTAGGGATAGATCTCTAATTCACTTCTTAATCATGGATAGATAAAAAACCACATGTACTATTGCAAATTCTGTTGGCAACTCTAATTCATGTGCAACCTTTGCAAACCTATTCAAATCTAATATGGACCTATGTAATGAGGAATAATCTTCCCTTTCTTACCAAATATCATTACCCTTTCATAGGTAAAACCTTTTAGAAGACCCAGTCATTAACCTTAAATTCCAAGTCTTTACGCATCACATCAAAACATGTCTTCTATTGGATCTGAGCAGTCCTTAACAACTTTATCATCAATATAACCTTCTTCTCGGGCCGATGGAGTAAATTCGGCTCAATCAAAGCAATCTCATCTACCTCAAATGAATCAATAGGAGACCCACATCTCCGCTCATAAAGTGCCTCAAATGAAGCCAATTAAATTTTAAAATAATATCTAATATTATAAGCAAATTCAATAAAAGGAAAATGATCATCCCAATTATCATTAAAGTCAATAGCGCGTGCCACAAATATATTCTCAAGAATCTGATTGGTAAACTTTTTCTACCTACCGATTTGTGAATTAAAAGCTATACTGAGGTCTACCAGAGCACCAAGACCTTTCTGGAATGACTTCCAAAGCTAAAATGTAAACTGAGTACCCTTATTAAAATAATAGATAAGGGAAGTTCATAAATCCTGAATGAATCTTGAATATACAACTGACATAATCCTCTTCTGAATTTGTAGTCTTAACAGGCAAAAAGTAAGTTGCCTTTGTTATCTTGTCTATTATCACCCAAAATGACTCATGTTGATGATGCCTTCAAGGTAAGCCTGTAATGAAGTCCATATTAATCATCTTTCATATCTATGTAGGAATACTAATATCTTGGGCTAAACCTCCAGGCATTTGATTTTCTACCTTCGCTTGGTGACAATTAGGACAGTTTTCTACAAAGTCTACAATGTTTTTTTTCATACCACTCTACTAAAAGACTTTCTTAAATCATCATACATCTTAGTGCATAATAGATGGATTGAATATCTCAAATTGTGAGCTTCAAACAAATTTTGTGTCTTCAACTTATCTACACCAGACACATACAACATACCATGGTACTGAAGGATACCATCTTCCTCACAATAGAAAACCTTTACTTTCTGCTTATGGACTATATTCTTTAATTGGAGAAATACAATATCATTATTTTGTTTCTCTTTCACCTAAATCACCAATGAGGACTCAAAACTATTTTACACTATTGCATGACCATCTTCAAAATGAGATGGACTTCTGAATATGAAAGTCTATGCATATCCTTCATAAGGTCTTTTTATCTTCTTCTACATGGGCAACACTCTGCATACACAACATGCTAAGAATATCAACAACCACATTATCCTTACCCGAATTGTATAGCACACTTATGTCATAATTCTTGATGAGCTTAAGTCATCTCCTCTTCTGAAGATTCAACTCCTTCTAATTGAATACATATTGTAGGATCTTTTGATACGTAAAAACATCAACATGAATACCTTAGAGTTAATTGCACTAAATTTTCCAATCAAATACTACAGTATCCAACTTTAGATCAGGAGTCAGTTAGTTCTTCTCAGAAACCTTAAGTTGTCTAGAAGCATAGACAATCATCTTATTGACACGACCCGAACCAGGGCCTTTTGGTAATGGGAATCCAAATTTCAATAAGGATCAGAGATCACCACCGATACCCAACCCAACCAAACATCAAACCATGAAACAACAACCAAATCTATAACTATTCCATAACATACGCAAGTCCATAGTTCGTCCATACAAAGACTCTAAAGAAAACAAGAATATCCGGTTGAGACATGCCCCCGACCATGGCCTAAACCAATATCCAAGTCTAAAGCAATAAAGACATAAGAAAACTCAAAGAAAGAAATGGAGCCTTCCGAAGTATGGAAGATTACCACTTCAAGTCAAAAGTAGCTATCCCCGAATCCAAGTCGCTAAGTAGGAGGTGTGATAGTATGACCAATACCTGTATCGTATGGGGATACAATATCGAAGATGGCTAGTGGTTGGAGTGCTAGAATGTAACTCAAGGATAAGGATAATATAATGCCAAAAGTTCAAAACCAATCAACCAATGCATATAACCAAGGCAATATATACATATACATATATACCATACTGAGATAGGGAACAAGATTAGAAAGAACTTTGAAAGCATTATCCTGAGTTGTATAGAATAACTATCATATAACAAGGAACCCACGGGCTATATGGGTTCAACTCTCCCCTAGTTGGAAGGGCCTCAGTGCGTGTAGCCACACGAACCAGAGAATATCCATATTCGTATATGCCTATATGGGGGACTCGAACCTCTCGATATAATCAAGGTGACTTAAGCACCAATACATATATTATGGGGGACTCAAACCTCCCATTCATATATTCATTTGAGGGACTCGAACCATCCGATCATAAAGACATTCACACCAGCTAGCACAATTTCTAGTGTTAGTCTTACAGACTCTACTTTTATGGCCTGGCTATATACCTAATTTAAAGCCTAATTTAAAACTATCATTTCACATACACAATCATTAAGCCAATTACTTACCAAAGGCACTTCATTGGTATCATCAAACCAACACTACTTGCAAGTGTACCATATTCCATTACCATTACCAATCAACCAATCATTTATTTGACTTTGGGACTCGAACCCATTGTTCAACAAAGGTACTAATTCAATTTAATGTTTAGGGTCTCAAACCTTTTTAACCAGTTAAACCACCAAGGTTACCATATAAATTATTATATGGCTAACAAGGACTTCAAAAAACCATTTTCCAACCATTTATTTTCATTAGGCCAATTCCTTAGTTCAAAACATCATTTAATATGTGACTAGTTTATTCTCTTAGACAGGGCATACCATTATCAAGACCAAAACCAAGGTAAAAAAACCATCACGTTTAGGGTTACCCATGACCCATTTGTGAAACTACAATTACCAAGCACCCACATGTGCAAACTATCTCCAAAAATATGTATAAACACAATTTAAAGCAAGAGTAAGCAATACTCAACCACATGTAAAAAATCCCTCAACATTGGCTTTCAAAACCACCATGAATGAATCATAATCAATGTTTAAAACACATGATATTTTAGAACTAACAATGAGGGAAGAGTCACATGTCTGATTCATGAAGATTCCCAGAAAGAATTTAACTCTTGAGCCTCTAGATGAACACCTTGTAAATACCCAAGCCCAATCTTTAAGAGTTTTTGGAGTGTTTTGATCCTTCAAAGTGTGTTATGAGAGGCTAAAATATGTTATAATACATCAGGTATTAAGGGTTTTAGGGTGGGAAATGTCTAAAATATCCTTAGCTTAAAAGCCAAAAAAGGTGTGCAGGAGGGTACGACTCCTCCCTTAACTTGTACACCAATCATAATAGTGGTACATACCACTCCTACCCTAGACAGAATGTTGGACTCCAATTCTATTCAACCACTGAGTTCATGGCCTAACTCGTATCCCATCATACGATTGGTACCCTAGAACCGTACCCTAGACAGAATCATCAAGTCTAGACACACTGAGCAACATACAAGTGGTTTTCCTCACTTGTACCATCTCCATACGACTTGTATGGTATCTATTTATACCATAGACAGTAACCAACCAAAACTATACTAGGTAACATATGAGCAAGACCTCTAAACAGTACCCACATCATACTATAAGTAAGCACAAGCCGTATGATGTCTAGAGAGCTCAAAATTAAAAAATTTCTGAGGTTCAATGAGAGGTAGAGGTTGGGAAGATGCTTTTGGTATGTGTTGGGTGATTATGAATGCTCGATGTTGTTGATATTATGACCATGCACTTGATGATGTGACTTTGGTTATTTGAGGAATGAGTCTTGCCTCTACAACGTGGTAGTGTCAACTCTTGTCACTGGATAAGGGTTGACGGCTTGGATGATGGTATGTTACAACTTTGAAGGTCCGTTAACTCGTTCGTCAGTCCTTATATATAACATGGCTTAACTGGCATGGCTTTGACAATCCAAGTGGTGGTCCAGCAGAAGTGATGTTGGGTGTATTTATGCATTCTAGTGTTACTATTCTAGTCATTTTAGCCTTGTTTTGAGGATGATTCTATGCTATATGGGTTGATAATGAGATAAGTGTTTAAAAAAGTGTCAAAGAATGTATTTATAAGGTTTAAATTGCATTAAAAGTGATTCGATACTTCAAGAGTCAATTAGAGCTCGATAGAGAAAACTAGTCTTTCTAGCTTGAGCTAGTTGCTTTTCTAGTCTATCTTGTTGGATTCTATTGTGTTTTATGTATTCCTTATGGTTTTAAATGTATTATTATACATGTAAAAAGTTTTTAGGAGTATATAAAGTTCAAATGAGTCAAGGTAAGAGTGGAAATTGAATTAAAAGATCATGGAAATCAACCTAGTCTAAGATCTTGTTTTTGATTCATCGTTATGGATATAGTGTTGTTTGTGCCTCTAATTCGTGTGGTGTGTTCTTGTAGGATCCTTTATGAGCTTAATATGATGATATATGGATTATATAGAGGCTTGAAAATCATTGGAAAGACACCATAAGACAAGGGATGGAAGGAGGAAGGACCAACACTTAACAAAAATCCGGAGGACAATTTCCAGTAGCATTATGCTATTAGCATGCGTCGCTGCTCTAGTCCTGTGCAATAAAGGGTACGACGCATGCTCCATGCTATATTAATAGAGCGTGTGACTCATGCTACACTCCACACCTGGGCATTTCATTCTAATTTGACTCCTACACGGACTTGGCTTACCCTTATACTATAAATACATGTTGTATCATATTTTTACACATCTTTTGACATATTTTGGAGATCAAGGGGCTGATACAACTTCATTATTAGGTTTTTATTAATTTTATTTAGTTCATACATGTTTTTAGTCATTAATTACAATCTTTTGATTGCGATTATGACTATGTGTGGCTAAACGCCCTCTTTCCGGGGTTGAAGCCAAGAACATGAGTATTATTGCTATGGATTAAGTTTGTTTTCTTTGCTTATCACTATTGGCTGTTTGTTTATTCTTGTTTTAATTATTTTGAGGATTGATCACCCTTAGAATACATATATTATCAACCTTGTAAACTTGGGAGAGGGAATAGGGAGATAGAACATGGGAATAAGCAGAGTATGGTTTGTATTTCTTTATGAAATAAGGAATTCAAAGTAGTATCTAGGACAGGGATGCACTTAGATACCGAACTTGATTCACACGTAGGATGATATTTGTAAATAATTTAAGTGAACTATTACATCCCCGCTCAATGATGTAGTTGTAAGGTTCAACTTAGATAAAGGATTAGGGGTTGGGAAACCATAATCATACAATTAACCCTGCGAATCAACAACCAAGATAAGCAAGTTAACGAATGAAATCCAATAGCATAATATGATTGTTCAGAGTGCCTCAACCCTAGGTTTTCTCCTATTGATTGTCTCAAGACCTCTACTTTACGCATTGTTTATTTTTATATAGTTTACAAATTTCCAAACTCTATTTTGGTTACTCTCGCATCAATTGAATCTGAATTGTGAATTGAAATCAAATAATTGCCAAATCAAGTCTCTGTGGGATCGATAACTCATCTTTCTTAAAGGCCACTATATTACTTGGTAGACCACGTACACTTGTGTGTGCGCTTGGCCGATGTCAAGTTATTAAGAATGAGTTAACACATTATTACTCATCAAACTTCCCTTTAACATCGTTACAAATCTAAGACATAAAACAAAGATATTAGATCAACACATACCTCAAGCACAAATTTTTGGAATGGGGAACAAGTGCAGATACTTGGACTTTATGTCCTCTTCCGCTTCCTAAGTAGCTTCTTCAACCTTATGGTTCCTCCAGGACATGATGAACTTGATGATCCAAGATTTCAACGAGGACTACCTCGTAAGATAAGGAATCCACAATACCCAATTCTTCCAAAGGAATAACTGATAAAAGATCACCCACACACTTTCTTAACATAGATACATGGAAAATCAGATGAATGGAGCTCAAACTATAAGGAAATTCTAACTTATACGCAACATCACTAACCCTTTTCAAGGCCAAATATGGACCAACATACCGGGGACTGATCTTTCCCTTCTTACGAAACCGCATTATTCCCTTTATGGGAGACACCTTTAGGAACACCCAATCGCCAACCTTAAACTCCAACTCCATATGCCTCACATCCGCATAGCACTTTTGGAGACTTTGAGTGGCTTTCAATATATCACAATCACCTTCACCTTCTCCAAGGCTTGGTAAACAAAATCAAGGCCAAACATCTTACCCTCACCAACCTCATACCACCCAATAAGAGAATGATATCTCCTACCATACAACGCCTCAGGAGCCATATCAATGTTAGAGTGATAACTATTATAATCAAACTCTATAAGAGGCAAATAGTCAACCCAACTACCACCATAGTCAATCACTCAAGCACGAAGCATATCTTCCAATGTCTTAATGGTCTTCCCCGCTTCTCTATACGACTACTGGTGGAAAATGGTACTAAGGAACACCTTAGTTCCTAAACCTTTCTGAAATAACCTCCAAAAATAAGAAGATAACAGAGTACCATGGTCTAAAATGATAGACACAGGAGCACTATGCAACTTCAAAATCTATGTAAGATACAACTTAGCATAATCCTCCACCGAATAACTAGTCCTCACAAGCAAGAAGTGCACTTGGTATCCTATCCATAATGACCTAAATTGAATCACACTGATTCCGAGACCGAGGTAGACTGGTAATGAAATCCATATTGATTACCTCCCACTTCTATTTAGGAAACTCAATCTCTTGGTACAAACCTTCAAGTCTCGTGGGCTCAACTTTCACTTGTTGACACACCATACACTTAGCTACGTAATTAGCCACATCTCCCTTATATTATTCCAGCAATAGAACACTTTAAGATCATGATACATCTTTGTATAACTAGGATGAATAGCATAACAAGATCCAAAATCCTTTCCCTCAAACCATCCACATCGGGAACACATAGCCTACCTTGGTACCTCAAGATACCGTCTCCACCAATCACAAAGTCAACCTTTTATGGATCAACCTTTGGCTACTTTTAAAGACTGCAACCTTTTGTGGATCCACTATGATCTCTTCACTAGAGATAACATGACCAAGAAAAGTCACAACCTTCAACCAAAACTTACACTTTGAGAACGTGGCATACAAATGCTGATCCTTCAAAGTCTGCAACACAGCACAAAGGCGATCGACATGATCCGCCTCACTCTTAGAGTATACCATAATATCATCTATGAAGACATTGATGAACAGATCTAGAAACTGACGAAAGACCCTATTCATCAAATCTATAAATACTGCTGGAGCATTGGTCAACCCAAAAGACATAACTAGGAACTCATAATAACTGTACCGAGTCCTGAAATCATTCTTGGGGATATCCCAAATTAAGATCAATTTCAAAGAAACACTTCATACCTTGAAGCTGGTCAAATAAATCATCAATCCTAGGAAGAGGAAATTTATTCTTTATGGAAACCTTGTTCAGCTGATGATAATCAATGCACATCCGAAGGGAACCATCCTTCTTACGTATGAACAACACAGGAGCACCCAAAGGAGACACACTAGGATGGATAAAACCTTCATCTAAGAGATCCTTCAAGTTCTTCTTAAGCTCCTTTAACTCATCCGAAGCTATCCTATAAGGAGGGATAGAGATAGGACGAGTGTCCAAAACACGATCAATCCCCAAATTAATTTCCTTATCGGGAGGAACACCAAGAAGATCATCAGGGAAAACCTCAAGAAACTCATTAACCATAGGAATGGTATCTAGAGAAGGGCCTTCCGAGTTAGAATCTTTAACTCAAACCAAATAATAGAAACACCCTTTGGAAATCAACATTCGGGATCAAAGATATAAGATGAACCTTTCTTTAAGCACTAAAAACTTCTTCCTATACAATGACCAGCTTATTAGGGAATTTAAACATGACCTTACAGGTCCAACAATCTAAAGAGGCATAGAACGAATGCAACTAATTCATCCCCAATATGACATCAAATTCAACCATATCCAACTCTATTAAATCCACAAGAGTTTCTCTACCACTAATAGATAGATACCACACACCCGCTGTAGACTCTTTTAGCAATCACACAGTCACCAAGTGGGGTAGATACAAAAAATAGATCAGAAATAAACTCAGGACCAAAACCATAATGTACAGCCACAAATGGGGTGACATAAGAAAGAGTGGACCCTAGATTAAGTAAATAATACATATCACCGGAGAATAGTTTTAACATACCAGTAACAACATTGGGGGATGCCTCAAAATCCTAACGAGATGCAAGAACATATAATCGATTTCGGCCAGTACCGATACAAGAAGAAGAAATAGATGTAGAACCAGCACCATTTGGTGTAAGAGCAGATAAAGAGCCAACATAGACCTTTTTATCCCTAGAAGCCATTCTAGCATGACAGTCATGATACATATGATCAATCTAACTATAATAAAAAAATTTATTCTTTACTTCCTTATAGAACCCATGGTGCGACCACCTACATAATCTACAAGGAGGGTGGGATGGAGTCGTCTAAGCCCCACTAGCCTAAGATTACGCCCCCTGTGCTCGGAACCCACCATTATGTTGAGACGACGATCACTCGATGGCTTTAGGTAAGGAGAAATATCCGTGAATAAAGAATCAGAACTCCCTCAATTCCTCTTTGGCCACTTACCCCTATTTTTACCACATTGCTCAGAAGGCTTATATTTCTTTCCCTTCCTCTCACTAAACTCATCCTGATTTCTCTTCTCTTCCTCCACCTTCTGCATATACATAACCAATCGGGAGATGTCTATGTCCTTGATCAACAAGGCAGCCTTACGTTGAAGGATCAACTCACGATACAATCTCGAAGTAAACTTAAGCATTCTAGCTCTTATGCTAGAAATAACTCAGGAGCATACCTGGACAACTAATGAAATTTTAAGGCATACTCCTTAACAGACATCCTACCTTGCACCAACTTCACAAACTTTTTCACTTTTGCCTTCCTCAACTTTTGAGGAAAGAATTGGTCCAGAAATGCACTAGAGAAATCCTACCACAAGGCAAAACCACCATCCTCTCCCCTAGACTGTTCTTACTCTTTGTACCACTGGTACACCACATCTTTCAATTGATAGGTTGCAAACTCAACACCTTCAACCTATAAAGCATGCATAACCCAGAAGATCTTTTCTATTTGATTAATGAAACTTTGAGGACACTCCTCAACCTTAGTACCAGTAAATAAAGAAGGATGCAATCTCATAAGTTGACCAAACCTTGACTGCCAAATATGGAGTAATAGGAACATCATGCTCAGACTGAGAAGCTACCAACTGTGTCAAAAGAGTAATGGAGTAATGAAACTCAGCATTAGTGGCCTCTTCTTAAGGCGAATGAGTATGAGTATCGCCCTCAGGAGTAGGATCAGTGGGGACAGGTGGAACCCTATGAGGATAGCCAGATATAGTGACCCTTGATCGAGTCTATACTCCAGAAGTTGGATGAGCTTCGTCCACATTGTCCTCAGTTGGGAAAGAAGAGTTTGCATGAACATCAAATATTCTTGGAGGCATGATCTAAAAGATAAGCAAACTAGAAATCATAAGGATCCAAGAACTTAGACTCTATAGCTCAAAGAAAGACAACAAGAAAGTTCAACATTCCTAAATGTCTCATAGCTTCTCTTATATAAGTGTGGAACACTACACACCCATAAAAGAGACTCTACTTGACACGGCTTTGTGGACACCTAACTGACCATGAACCTAGGATCTGATACCAACTTGACACGACCCGAACCAAGGCCTTGTCATAATGGGCATCCCAAGTCCAACAAGGATCGGAGATCACCTCTGATACCCTGCCCAACAAAATATCAAACCACAAAATAACAACCAAATCCAACACTATTCCATAACATACCCAAGTCCACAGATTATCTATATAAAGCCTCTAAAGCAAAACAAGAATATCCAGTTGGGACATGCCCCTGACCATACCCAAAATCAATATCCAAGTCTAAGACAATGAATACATAAGAAAACTCATAGAAAAAAATGAACCCTTCCAAAGTATGGAAGCTCACCATTTCAATTCAACACCAGCTGTCCCTAATTCTAAGTCACTAAGCAGGAGGTGTGATAGTATGATGAACACCTACATTACATGGGGATACAACATTGAAGATGGTTAGCAATTGGAGTGCTAGCATGTAACTCAAGGATAAAGATAATGTAATGCCAACAGTTCAAAACCAATCAACCAATGCATATAACCAATACAATACATATATATACATATAGACCATACCGGGATAGGGAACAAGATTAGCATAAACTTTGAAGTCATAACCTAGTCTATGTAGCATAACTATCACATAATAAGACACCCACAGGCTAAATGGGCCCAACTCTCCCCTAGATGAAAGAGCCCTAGTGTGTGTATCCGCATGGACCAGAGAATATCTATGATCGTATATGCATATATAGGGGACTCAAACCTCCCGGCATAATCGAGGTGACTTAAGTACCAATACATGTATTATGGGGGACTCAAACCTTCTATTCATATATTTATATGGGGGACTCGAACTACCCAGTCCTAAGGACACCCAAACTGGCTAGCACGATTTCTAGTGTTAGTCCTTCAGACTCCACTTTTATGGCTCGGCTACACACCTCTCTTTAAAGCCCAATGTAAAACCATCATTTCACATACACAATCATTAAACCAATTAATTAACAAAGGCACTTCATTGGTATCATCATACCAGCACTACTTAAAAGCGTACAACATGCCATTACCATTATCAATCAACCAATCATTCATTTGACTTTGGGACTCAAACCCGCTGTCAAACAAAAGGCACTAATTCAATTTAATATTTAGGGACTCAAACCCTTTTAGACGATTAAATCACCAAGGTTACCATTTAAATCATTACTTGGCCAAAAAGGCCTTTACAAAACCATTTACCAAGCATTCATATTGATTAGGCCAATGCCTTAGTTCAAAACAACATTTAACATGTGACTAGTTTATTCTCTTATACATTTTCACAAACTTGTTGAGGGCATATCATTATCAAGACCAAAACCAAGGTAAAAACCATCAAGTTTAGGGTTACCAATGACCCATTTGTTAAACCACAATTACCAAGAACCCTTATGTGCAAACCATCACCAAAAACATATATAAACACAATTTAAACCAAGAGTAAACAATACTCAACCACATGTAATAAAACCCTCAATGTTGGTTTTTAAAACCACCATTGATGAATCATAATCAATGTTTAAAACATATGATATTTAAGAACTAAGAGCGAAGAAAGATTCACATGCCTTATTCACGAAAATTAAAAGAAAGAACTTGACTCTTGAGCCTCTAGATGAACACCTTGTAGAAACCATAACCCAATCTTCAAAAGAGTGTTTAGAAAGAGATTTAGGAGTGTTTTGATCCTTTAAAGTATGTTATGAAAGGATATGACATGCTATAATATGTGGGGTCTTAAGGGTTTTGGGGTGGTTAATGCCTAAAATATCCTCAACTTAAAGCCGAAAAAGGTGTACAGGAGGGTACAACTCCCCCCTTAACTCGTACACCAATCATACAAGTGGTACACACCACTCGTGCCCTAGACAGAATGTTGGACTCCAATTCTGTCCAACATACGAGTTTATGGCCTAACTCATATCCAATTATACGATTGGTACCCTAGGCAGAATCATCTAGGCTAGACACACTGAGCAACATACGAGTGGCTAGACTCATATGGTGTCCATTCATACCTTGGAAAGTAACTAACTAAAACCATACTGAGTAACATATGCTTAATACCCCTAAACCATACCCACATCATATGACAAGTAAGGACAAGTCGTATGATGTCCAGAGAGCTCAAAATAAAAAAAAATTCTAAGGGTTAAAACTAGGGTGTTTCACTTATCATTCTACATCAAAACACAACCAAGGTTAACTCTATATGAATCATAATACACCAAAAAATCATTTGTACCCTCCGTCAAGGTTAAAAAAAGATCAAAAGTAAGTTGAGAATGAAAGCTCCTCTCACAAGCCTTGAAACACCGAATTTTAAACTTTTTTTTGAGTCAGACTAGTCAATGGGACTGAAATGGGTAAAAACTAAAAACCTCCAATTATAAATTGCTAAACCCAAGAAAATCCTTATATCAGATAGCTTTGTTGATCCAGGCTGTCTTTTGACTGGCTTAATTTTTTGTGTTAACCTATATTCTCTCACCATAAATAACATGGCTTAAGAAAGCTATCGACCTTAACAAAAATTCACACTTAGAAAATTTCACAAACAACATCTATCTTTGAGGCTTTGAAGGATAATTATAAGATGATCAGAATGCTCAACCTTACTATAGAAGTAAATTAGGATATTATCAATGAAAATAATAACAAATATATCGATATACTATTTGAAAACCCTATTCATGAGGTTTATAAAAGCAATAGGAGTATTTCTTAGTCTAAATAATATAACAAGAAACTCAAAGTGACCATACTGGGTTTGGTAATTTGTTTTGGGATGTCACTTTCTCTAACTTCCAACTGAAAGTAACCTGACATGAGATCGATCTCAAAGTAACAAGTGTCACCCTAAAGTTGGTCTAACAAGCTCATGAATTCTAGGAATGTAATACTTATTCTTAATTATAACCTTGTTTAAATGACGATAATTAATGTATATTCTAAGGAAACAATCTTTCTTATGCACTAAAATGACTAAAGCACCCATGGGGAAACATTTGACCTGATAAATTCTTTATTTAAAATATCTTTCAACTATTTCCTTAACTCTTTTAACTCAGTCGAGTCTATTCTATATGGTGGTAGAGATAGGATGCATATTAGGAGAATGTTTATCCCAAAGTCTATCTTTCTATCAGAAGAAACTTTGGAAAGATATTGGAGAAAGACTTCCAGAAACTCATTGACTACTCGATTGACTGAATAGGTAGGGTTGTAAAAGCAGAATACTTAACTGTCTTAAAATGAAAGGTATAACCCTTAGAGATTATTTTTCTAGATTTGATATATGGGATGAAATGAACCTTAGGTACTGTAGGACTACACTTTCATTCTAAGATATATTCATTAGCAAATCAAAATTTAAAAACTTTAGTTCTACAATAAACTGACCCATAACAAGAATACAACCATTCCATACCTTGAATAATATTGGAGTCTATCATATCTACTTTTACTAAATCAGTTATTGTGTCGTTTTGATGGAAAGAATTAGATAACTTCCATAATTTTTTTATCTACAATAGATTATTCGACTAGAGTGAAAACAAAAAAAAATATAAGAGTTTTTTAGACCGTTTCTAAAATTCAAAACAACATGGAAAGTTATAAATAAAAATGCCTCCAAGGTCTAACAATGCATAAACATCAAGAGAGAAGCCTCTTAATATACTGGTAATGATATCAAGGGAACTCTTCTAATCTTGACGAGAAGACAAGGCATAAAAGTAGTTTCGGCTACTTTTTGAACCGGAGTGGTGCCTTTTGAAATACTTTAGACTACTGGAGCTAATGATAAAGTAAGCTTGGTTTTGTTTGACCCATTTTCCTACCAGGAAAAGGGGCAATCCTTAAGCCTATGATTTTCTAGCCATACTTGAAACAACCATATTTACCATACACACTCTTACTAGGGTGATTCTTACCATACCTTTTACAAGTAAGGTAAGTGATGAACCCAGTTGCAATACTCTCTTGATATCGAGAACCTGACATTCTAACATGTTGGTCATACCCTACACTGGACAGGCGTATCAACTGAAGTTGAAGCTGGCCAGATCGTCTCTTATAAAAAAATGATTGATTACCATAAGTGATCCTCAATTGAATAAATGTATTACATCATATTTTATCCCCCCTTATATGAAACTTTTTCCTATCCTTAAACTTGTCTTTCTTATCCTGTTGAATATGGACCATAAGCCTGGTAATACCAATGTCCCTAATTAGCATAGCTATTTTAACTTCCTTATTTGAGAGATGGAAAGTCTAGAAACAAATAGATTCATCTTATTTATCATATCAACTACCATATCCAGAGTATAATAAGACAACTGAGTGAACTTGAGGTTGTACTCTCTCTTACTCGTAGAACCTTTCTCCAAATTAAGGAACTCTCGAGTCTTTGCATCCCTTAAATCTCTAATGATGAAACTCACAATGAAAACTACTCAAGCATAATCCACTCTTACCCCCTTTATCCCAAAATTTCTTTCATTGATCAAACCAAATTTTAGCAGCACCTTGAGATAGTAAGAATCAAGCTCAATAGTCTAAACATCATCCATATGTATCATATACAAGATCCCCTGAACCTCATCGATAAGGTTTTCTAGGTCCTTACCAAGCTTTGAATATGTGAATTAGGTGGATTCAGCATGTGAAAAATCACAAATCCTAGTAGTGTCTAGAATACCTCAAGGACCTGTAGGTGCTACTCTCTGATGATCAATTAGGGGTGTCACAGCCTGAGTAAGCATTTGGACAACATCTTGAAATTCTATATTAGTAACATCAGAATAAGGTGACACCTAAGGATTTTTATTACTGTCCTGTCTTTGGTGTCCTGCGGCTCTACAGGACGACATAGTCTAAAACACATGCAAAGTTGGAGTTAGTAAAGATTCATAGAGTTGAACTCTATTGCACAAACTTAGAAAAAAAAAAGTGAATCCAAGACTCTCTATAGCCTTATTACTATAATTGTGGCACAGTTCACACTCATAAAAAAGACCCCAAAATATTGATCTTTAGACATCCTAGGACTTTTGAACCTATTTCTCTAATACCAAGTTTGTCACGCCTTGAGTCTACACCCTAATTGGTATATGATGCTTAGAACCATAAATAATTCCAAGATAACCCTTGGAATAGTATATCTAAGCACAATAATGACATAAAGTGGAAGCTATGATGAAAAATTATAACTTACAATTTTGAAAACATAGCTAGAAGTGTTAATGAACAAAATAATAAAGTTTTATGGACTAAGATAATCCATACTCTAATGTTTGTCAAATCTCTAAGTATGAATGAAACAACTTACTAGGACAAGGGCCTAACTAACCATAAAAGTCAATAGCTAAAATAAAGAAAAGTACAACTAAACCAGGTACCCAAATGAGGAGGACTCACCAACTGTTGGAATCTGAACTGCTAATTTCTAGTCATGAGCTTGAGAATGATCTCCCTTATCTATATACATAAAAATATAGTTCCTAAGTGGTATGCAGTCAATACAGGGATGGTACTGTGCATGTAGAAACAAAAGTAAATAACCAAAAGTATATTTATATCATAATTTAAGGAGAAAAAAAATTGTGGCTTTCATAAATATAAGTATCATTTGAGAATAAAAGTAGTCAAGACAATAAAAAAGGATTATTTTAAACCAATGCATATTTAAAATCATACTATCTAAAGTCATATCATGATCATATCAATAAGTCATCCAAATAAAGTAAAATCTTTTTGGTTAGAGTTTCTTGAAACTGGCATAAACTATGCGAGCATCATGGAGTATAATGTCATCCACCCACACTGAAAAAGGTTATTCTACCGGCCAAGGTGTAGAACTATAACCTAAGGATCCTAAAATTTGTCCCTAAAAGTGATAAAAACCTATGACGACAATGTAGATATGGAGCATGAATTTATTTAAACATTTTCTCTCTTGGTTCATATATGTCTGTACATAAAGATTTATTGAAATTCATGTTTCTTAGATATCTTGTAATTCACCCTTATTTTGATTTATTCTACTTTATTGAACATTTATAATAATATAAAGATTCTAAATAAAACTATGCTTTTAAGTATAAGCTTCAAGAACAATGTACAAAACA
The DNA here is from genome assembly GCF_002878395.1 of Capsicum annuum. Classification (NCBI taxonomy): domain Eukaryota; kingdom Viridiplantae; phylum Streptophyta; class Magnoliopsida; order Solanales; family Solanaceae; genus Capsicum; species Capsicum annuum. The sequence continues at coordinate 31,069,570 of NC_061121.1, forward strand.
TGCCAATAATTCAAAAGGGCAACAAGAAAAATCTTACTAAGTGTAGAATTAAATGGAAGTTCAAAAAAGTCATGATCATAAATAAGAATTCCAACAAAGTCATGTAAATTTACATAAATAAAGTGGAAACCGAAATTGATTTATAAACCCTAATTACGAATTTAAATTCATGAAAATTGATAGATTTTTGGACATGAGGATGAAAGAAAATCCTCCTTGAAGTCCTACCTACCTGATGATAGAAGAATGTTGGAGAAAATCTTAAATTTGGAGCATATAGAGCTTGAGAATTAAAAAAGTCCTCTTGCTAGAGTATTGGGAAAGAACAGGGATGAGGTATTAGACATGATTCTAAATGTTTTGGAATGAATTTAGGATTAAAAATGAATTTGTGGAAGTTAAATGCGAGTGGAAGAATGATATTACCCCTAATTTTAAGAGAAGGAGCGAAATTTTAGACTTGGGAGGGGCGATGTGCGCTGCACACCCCAATGGAGAGGTCTGACTTGTGCACTACACACCTCAGTATTCAAGTTAACCAATGGCCTTCTAGAGTGTACTCCATATTGTGGACCCTAAAGCAGAGGCTCTCATGCGCGGTACACGAATGTGTTTCTCATTCTGTAATATCCTTTTATGACTTAATACTTAGTCCAAACAATTTCTAATATTTCTAAGTGTAAAATAAACTTATTTAGGACTCTAAATGCATAGGAAGGTTATTACAAACATGTCAAAACTTTGGGTACATTACATAATCGCTCTTAGCGGCTTTATGATCTCCACTTCACTCCTATTTGATTTCATTTGACTCATACCTTTTTCCAAAGTTTAAATTCCAACTATTTGAACTTGAATCATTCCCATCAGTAAAATTAGGGTGCGATACTTAACCTTTCCATATGAAAGAAAATAAGTGCTTAGTTTGTTGTTCATCACTATATTAATGAGAAGAGTCCACCTCTAAGCACCTCTAATACTATTTCCACAACCTAAGTTCATGGCACTCATATATTCTTTGCTTGGTAGGGTGGCTCAACAAAGTGGTGGCCTAAAGACAAATCATGATGAGTTTCCTCCAATATTTTTTCTTAAATAAAGCTCAATACACTTTTACTTGAAGGATATTCATTCTTTTTAAGATGTGAAGTTTTCATACTATCAACAACTAATGGTACAAATTTTTACTTTCAAATAAAAAAAGTAAAAATACTTTCATACCCTTGGAATTGTTTGATAACATATATTCAGGTTACCAAATACATGAAAAAGCATGAAGGTCAGAATTAGGGTAGAAGATTAGTAGGTACTCAAGTGATTTTTCTCTTTTTCATGGGAGAGCATTGTTCTAAATTGGAGGTCCTTATTTGGTCCATCTTCACTTTATCAATATTATTATTATTGTTGTAGTCATTTTTGTTGTTGTTGTTCTTCGTCTTCTTGTTATTATTATCAACATCATCATCATTATCATCATCATCATTGTTGTTGTTGTTGTTGTTGTTGTTATAATATTCGATTTTATCTAAGTGTTACTTTATTTTTTTGTTTTGATTATCTTACTATTTTATAGCGAATATACTATTATGAAGATTATCTTCATAGTTTCTCCTCTCATGTACTTCCAAACCTATTTTGAAATGTTTTCTTGAGCTGAAGGTTTATACGGAATAATATTTCTACCTCCTCAAACAAGTAGCGGTATGTAAAATCTGTGTCTAGATCTAGTTCTAATATCACATTAAATATGTTATTTTTGTTGCTTCAACAACTATCACAACCCAAATCCGTCACGAGTGGAACCCACACTAATCTTCTACTAGGGGAATCATTTAACTCAAACTACTCAAACCCAACACTTATACAAATTTAAAATAAACGAATTACTTCAATAACTAATCCAATATCTCAAAGTGTTCTAGTAATAATATCAAATACATAATTAAAAGGTATACCTAATACAACCCAAGAATCTGCAAGTTATTGCATCAAAACTCTACAATTGTCAATAAACAGGTTCAACCCAAAATAGAAACAAAATATCCATGTCTAAAATAAATTGACAAGAACTAAATAGAGGGCTCATGGGTGCTCAAAATATGTAGCTCATGCTTGAGTCGAGATGCAGTCCTCTCTAAAGCTAAGGTCTCCATACAGACTCTTGAAAATGCTTTTCACATAACAAAAAGAAGAGCACGCGTAATATCAGTACACAAGAAAACAATAGTGTATTGGTAGGATCATCGGCTAACCCAAGATAATAAATGTGAACATATAACCATAACTTCAAGTACAACCATGAACACCTACCAATAACTTTACCTCAAATATGTGACATTTAGACTTGTTCAAACAACGCCATAGAGTTCATTCCGGTGCAAGTCCATATAGACAATGAACCAAGTCAAAAAGTAATGACTCAACAAAGTAAGTTATAACTTGCCTCAGATACATATATAAATAGATAATAAAGGACATATGTCAATCACTTGTAATTTTAGCCCCGACCACCCAAGGATCCAATTCAACCATATCATTAACAATAAGCATAACCCCAGTTAACTCAAGAAACCAAATATAAAAAAGTTAACAATTAACCACGAACCACTCAAGGAACCTTCATACTCACCAGTACCTTACACACATGCTAAGTCTTAGCATCGCCCACTAGCTATAACCTATAGCTGACGAGTTCTTATTCATGTACCAAAAATACCCGACATTTAGTGCCTGCCAACCTTATATCAATGAATTTTGTGAAGATGTCCAAATACTTGTGCATCCCACAATAATAAATGTAAATCCTATGAAAATTTTCAGATATCGATACATCCCACAATAATTAATAGATATGACAACAATCACAATTATAATAAGAATAAACAACCACACTTGTACAATCACCAAGCTTTTGATATAACCTTATTATATATGATGAACACTATAGATATCATTCAATGATTTATTTCCCTTGAACATGCATTGTAATAAGTATCAGAAGAAATATTTGATATGCGCACATAAATTAAGTTGAATTTCAACTACATTAAACTATCACATATCTCGATACAATATTGCACCACTCTAACGAGTTGAGCCTTGACTTTCAGTGCAATTCTGACTTGGTTGCGGTCTAAATATAGTAATGAAATCATAATCAAACAATGACCTAACATATTCAAGAATACAACCTAATCCCTTAACCCCTAGGTCAATTTCATGATCGTTCCTCCCATTATAGGATATTGTACCATGATTCAACTTTAATTCTACCAATTTCATGAATACGATGGTGAATTTTAAACATTCAATTATAAATTAAAAAACTTTAACCAAATCCTAAGAGTTGTTCACCCAATTCACCTAATTGTACCGTAACATTCACCTAGGTCAAGTCAAATCCTTTCCAAAATTCAAAACCTAGTGATTCTATAGATTAATGATGAAAAAAATTAGTTAGTGGGATGAATTATCTTACCTTAAGAAAGGAAATTGGTGGAAAATTGGTGAAATTCACCCAAATTTGCCCTCTCAAGTCTTAAGCATATTTGGAATGAAAAATACATTTTTGGGCTATTTTCTATATTAGTCAGTATTTATTCAACTATAGCGTCCCTATCCTGCTATAGAGGCCCTATCCTGCTATAGCGACATTGCTATAATGGGATTCGCCTGCTATGGCAGGATGGACCAAAGCTGACTCCCCATATAACGGGAATATTCCTAATATAGACAATTTCAAGAACAAAAATAATCCAGACCCCATTTTGTGGGAGTATACTTGGTATGCTGTCGTAATGACTCTTTTCATCGTTACGATTAATTCTAGCATGCAAAAATTTGGATTAAGATTTTTCTAGAATTAGTAGTTAGAAATTTCTGGCTAGGTTAGTTTTGGACAAAATCAAAGTGTGGTATGGTCTAAAATAATCCACGAATGGATTATTTAAAGTTTATGTGATTTGGGTTGATTTTATGTGTCACGACCCGGTTAAGGCTCGGGCCGAGGCAATGTGCATCCCAAACTATGAAGGTATGAGAAGGCCCTTTAGCATTTTATCAACAATATAATTCATATAAATTGCAAAAAATATAAGGGAACTAAAGGATGTCTAAATAACAAGCTTTAACTGACATGATAACAACACTTCTATCTAATCCAATCTATGAAGCCTCTACTAATGAATAATTGTCTAGGGAGGGACAAGGCCCACAACCGGACAGTAAAACTAAAAGAAAGTTGAATAACTAAATAGAATGCCTTCCAAAGGATAGATAGCTCACAAACTCTGACACTTCGAAGAAATTCTACTGTTGTGCTGGATCACGAGACTGAGCCTCTAAACTAACATTATGAAATAATATAGCCTCCGGATGGTCAATACGTGAAATGTATTGGCATGTAGAACGATCAAAAATAGTAATAATGATAATAGAGATAATTATAAAACAGTGTAAGCTTCAAATATAATTCATCATAAATATACACTTAGTCATCAAAATGCATTATGAGAATTTTAATAAAAGTTTGATGGCTAAAAGTCCATTTTTATTTCTTTACTTATGAGATAGATGGTTCTCCTGACATGTATACTTTCCCACAGGCTATATGGGTCTTTCATTAACTCGTCGTCCAAGTCCCCAATCGGAGTTTGCCGCAGGGATAGAGTTTCCCGTTGCCAAGCTTATAGGAATAAAATAAAAAAATTTAAGGAGAAGAAAATTAGTAATTATTGCACACAAAAATAATTATTGTGGTAGTAAAATCTAGTATTCTTGATTATCTCAAGAGTAACACTAATTTTGACCGGCTCTCGGACGGCAGGTCTCATAATTTTCCTATAGATAAATTTTTGTTAAAATTTTTGTGAGAGAATTTCTCCCTTTATAAAATCAAATTTGTTGACATTTTTTATAAAATAATTTAAAAAGAATTTTGAAATTTGATAACTCATAATACTATAAAATTTTTCCTTTAATGGAAAAAGGATTATTTTTTCCTATCTAAAAAATATATCAAAAGAAGAAAGTAATTTTATAAATAATCAAACTATTTTTAGAGAAAATTCAGTCCAATAGGGATTAGAGAAAAACTAATCCTCTATTAAAGGAAAATTTTTATAGTATTACGAGTTATCAAATTTCGAAATTCTTTTTAAATTGTTTTATAAAAATGTCAACAAATTCGATTTTATAAAGGGAGAAATTCTCTCCCAAAAATTTTAACAAAAATTTATCTACAGGGAAATTATGAGACCTGGAACACCAGGATCAAGGTTAAGGCCTCCATTCCAGTCTTTCCGACTAGAGGAAAAGGTGAAAAGACCCTTCATTGAAGAAGATAAAAATTCAGATAAAAGATCATAAAATAGGTATTCAGTCCTGGCAGAATTTCCATCCCTGCGAAAACCTACCGTTCCGTTATCGTCAAAAGAGTCCATTACCAGTGTACCCAGAATGCAACCACTTAAGTGGATATTTAAGGAAGAATACTCATCAGCCAATAAAAATATTGCCATCCTATTCTGAGGGAGTGTGAGTATGAGTAGGAACGGCTAGAGCTTTACGTTGTCCTAGAGTCGGTCAAAATTAGTGTTACTCTTGGAATAATCATTTTTCTGTTTAGTAATTACTGTTCTTCTTCCTATATATTCTTAGTTTTATTCCATAAGTTGGGTAGCCGTTTAATAGCAGTTTAGACATTGACAAGTCTGAAATTTTCTGTTGGATTAGCTCTGAGTATGGTGAAAAATTAAGTTGGACCCGGAGGGTGTTCCCTTCGCCAAGCCTATAGGAATAAAATAAAAGAATTTTAGGAGAAGAAAAATAGTAATTATTGCACACAAAAATAATTATTGTGGTAGTAACATCTAAAGTAGATTTTGGTCCTAAGATAGTGTTTTCTCTCTCATCTGAAAAAATCCTAATAAATACCCTAACCAACCAAAACGTAATTAATCGTGTAAATATTTTTGTTATCTCTAGTAAAATTACTAAAATAGAAAGAGATTTACAGAATTGAAATATTTCAAAAGAAAGTTTCAATAGAGTCTATAAAACTGGACACTTTGATTTTGTTAAAAATTATTATATTAAGACTTCGGAATCTGCTGTTGCAAATAATAGAAATTGAGACTATTAAATTATTAGCAGTTGAAGATATTAATAGATATAGAAAAAAATTACAAGTTCCTTCACATAGGTCTTGTTCAAGTAGCAGTTAAACCATTATATAGATTAGGTTTAGATTTAACTATATGTCTACTTTTAAGAGATAATAGGTTATTAAATTTCGATGATTCATTATTAGCATTCTTACAAAGTAATTTCGCTAATGGCCCGGTATACTTTAATTATTATCCTAATTTTTCTATAGATATTAATGATCAAAATATTATGAATACATTAACATTAAATGTTAAAACAAAAAAATATGAATATTAAGGTAAATACAAGAGAAATAGCAATAATATATAGAGTATATTACAGATTAATGAAAACAACCTTAGCACCTAAGGCTAAAATAATTAGTAATAAAGGAGCTACCATGCTTATGAAAGCTACCTTAATCATAATAATACCTTTGTCCCAAAAATGATAAAATGGGATGATGTATTACTAAAACATAATTGACATTTCGACTCCATAACGGAGCCAAAAATAGAAGAAGAAAATTCAAATATTGAACAAGTTATACAAAATCCAGACGGATCTATAGATTTAAAATTTCTAAGATACCAATCCTTTAATCAAGCATCTTTAAGTAAAAGAATGTCCTTTTCTAGACCTTCAATCTCCAAATCCGTAAAAGAAGGGGAAGTAACATTAAAAGATATTGAAAGAAAATTAAAAGGATTTGATTTCTCAAAAACAATTCCAAAAGTACAATATGAATCTACAAAGTTAAAAGCTAAAAACCCAATAAGTCCCACTGCTAGTGAAATGCTAGGAATAAGAAATTCCCTAAGCATGATTAGGTCAGATATAATATTTGAACATGACTTTAAATATTTATATAAACTATGGAATAGTCGAGAAAATTCTATTAAAAAGGAATGGTATAAACAAAAATATTCATTAAGAGAAAGATATTCTTTTAGAGAAAAATGGTGCGATGATATGAAAAGATTAAGATGTAATATTGAATTTTTTAAATGGTTCAAAATTACAGGAAAATAAGATGATCAAACAGATTCGTTAAACACGATTGTTAATAAATGATATACTACTAGTAATAAAATTGTAGAATCAACAATTCCTTCATTAGAAGAAATTAGTACACCAGTAGAAGGCAGAGTTGTTACTGTCTCACCTTTTAAATTAGATATAGTAGACACTAAAGGTGATCCTACAAATAAGGATATAAATAAAATACTCCAACAAAATAATTATACAAAATCAATTATTACATGTAGTATCTAAACAGATCCTCGAAGCTGAGAATAAATCAACTTTTAAAGATAAACCTAGTTCTTCTTATCCGAATAAAAGGTTGAAAACTCACCCAACATTTAAATTATCTAAGGATGAAATTCCTATATTCAAAGAAGATTTTAATATCACCAACAACATTATAGGAGAAAATAACCAGAAATTAGAATTAAAATTCCCTAATAATACAAATAATAATACATGTTGCAACTATATAAAAAAAGACATGATAAATCCCTTACAACTAAGAAAAGAAAATGAAAATAATTCCTCTTCAAAAGAATATCTTAATATCATTTGCAGTAATAAATTAGTTAATCATTGCAACTGCGTCAGTACATGTTGCACTTCCAATAATCTTTCTATAAATGTTATTACTAATAGCAACAAGGAGCAAGACGTCTTATTTGATATAATCAATCACTTAGAAGACCCAACCCTTAGGAGAAAATATTTAATAGCCTTGTAAAATATTGTTCTTAATCAATAGTCTAATAAAAAATTAATTGAACTCTCTAACATGAAGGAAATGTCAATTGAATTTAAAGAACAAAAATCAGAAACAACTATGCATGACCTTCAAATAGAGTTACATTATTTAAAAAGGGAAGCAAAATAAATTAAGCAGGGATTTAGCAATGACACTTGCTCACACAAATAATTTAACTTCTAATAACAAATCAAAACCATATCAATTAAAGCTTGGAGAGACATAGAAAATGAGGGAAAATGATAAAGATAATAGGTCTCACAAAAATCAATAAAAATTTGACAAAATTACAAAAGATAAAGCACAAAGTTACCATATATCCATTACATTAGTTATAAATTCAAAAGGTGGCATTATTAGACACAGAAGCCAATCGAAACTGCATCATTGAAGGAATGATCCCCACTAAGTATCTTGAAAAAGGTACTAAAAAATTATTCTCTGCAACAGGCGAAAGATTAAAAATAAATTATAAACAATACAATGCACACATATGTAATGATGGAATTTATTTCATAAATGACTTTGTAATAACCAAAGATATAAATAAAGAGATAGTTTTAGGTATACCTTCTACAAATCAAATGAAATTTTATACTGCCGAATTAGACGGCATCCACACCCCTATTTTGGGGAGGGGGGGGGGAATTATTTTTCCTTATGTAAATAGTTTATCAAAAATAGAAAGTGGCCTTATAAAAAATAAAATGGTCTTTAAAATCAATTTAATTTTACAACATTTAAAAGATGAAATAAAAATCAAAAGAATTGAATCCTCTTTAAAAAAAAATCCATAAGTAGAGGCAAAAATTAAAAATCTACAAGAAGTCATAGAGCGAGAGGTCTGCTCGGATTTTCCTAATGCCATTTGGGAAAGAAAAAGGTATATAGTTGAATTACCCAATATTGAGGGATTTGACGAAAGGATTATTCCAACAAAAGCAAGACCCATTCAAATGAACCATGAATTAATGGAATACTATAAAAATGAAATTAACAATTTATTAGATAAAAAAATTATTTGACCTTCTAAATCATCTTAGAATTGTTGAGCCTTTTATGTCAATAATAGTGCTGAAAAGGAAAGAGGTGCCCCAAGACTAGTTATCAACTACAAGCCTCTTAATAAAGTATTAAAATGAATTAGGTACCCGATACCTAACAAACGTGACCTTCTTAAAAGAACTTATAAAGCTAATATTTATAGAAAGTTTGATATGAAATCTGGATTTTGGCAAATACAAATTGAGGAAAAATATAAATATAAAACAACCTTCAATGTTCCTTTTGGACAATATGAATGTAATGTAATGTCTTTTAGACTAAAAAAAATGCTCCATCCAAATTTCAAAATACTATGAACAATATATTTAATCAATATATTCAAATTTCTATAGTCTATATAGATGATGTTTTAATATTTTTTAGAAGATATCGACCAACACTTTAAACACCTCCACACATTTTTAAAAATTGACAAACAAAATGGACTAGTTGTTAGTGCTAAGAAGATTAAATTATTCCAAACCTCTATTAGATTTCTCGGTCATGATTTATAACAAGGAACCTATACACCCATTTGTAGAGCCATAGAGTTCTCCTTTAAATTTCCAGATAAATTAACTGATAAATCTCAACTCCAAAGATTTTTAGGAAGTCTCAACTATGTTGCAGATTTTATTCCTAATATTAGACTGGTTTGTAAGCCTCTTTATCAACGTCTTAAGAAAAATACAGTGCCTTGGGATATGGAGCACACTAATATAGTTTGAAAAATTAAAGTAATAGTTTAAAAATTTCCATCTCTAGGGATACCGCACCCAGAGGCTCTCACGATTGTAGAGACTGATTACTCGAACATAGGATATGGAGGCATCCTTAAACAAAGGATTTTCATGGAATCTACTGAACAATTAGTAAGATTCACGTCAGGAATCTGGAATGATACTCAAAAAAATTATAGTACTATTAAAAGGGAAATTTTGGCTATAGTACTATGTATAAATAAATTTCAAGATGATTTAACAAATAAAGAATTTTTGCTAAGAGTGAATTGCAAAACAGCCAAAGATATTTTAAAAAAAGATGTTAAAAATTTAATTTCTAAACAGATATTTGCCAGATGACAAGCTTTATTATCAAGTTTTGATTTTCAAATAGAATTTATAACGGGAGAAAATAACTCTCTCCCAAATTTTTTGACTAGGAAATTTCTTCAGGGAAAATATGAGGAGACCCGAAAAACCCAAAATAAAGACGAAGCCTCTATTTAGGCCTTTTCGACCAGAAGAAAAAATGAAAAGACCCTTCAATGAAGAAGATAAAAAGTCCGATAAAAGGTCAGAAAATTGGTTTTCAGTCCTGGCAGAATTTCCATCCCTTCCAAAACCTACCACCCCCTACCATCAAAAGTATCCATGAAATCACTGGAGGCATACGCACAAGTAGTCTCCCTAATCACACCACAGAAGAAGGAAGAACAAAGTATTCCTGATACAAGGCAATCTGAGATATTAGATTTATAGGTACTACCAATAAGAGCACTTGATAAAAATTACGAAGGTGCGAGAGAGATTAAAGACTTGATTTACAAAGTGAGGCAAATAATTCCCTCAAACCCAAAAAAGTTAGTGAGTTGTGTTTAACAGAGTATTTCTACACTACTACAAGATATTGAGTCCCTTCATTGATTACTATTTTTATCAATAAAATGTTTTAAACAAAAAGCATATTTTGCAAAATTAATAGCTTCGTCAAATTATGGCATTTCATAAAGATGCATGGCAAGGTTACAAACATTTTTGATCCTTTACTATATTTTACAATAAAAGGATTTAATAAATATTTTGCATAAAATACAAAATATTAGGTAAAATATCTCTACATATTAAAAGGTTTTCTTAGTCCTTTTAAAAGTTACATATTTATGGTAAACCTCATCAAATAAATCTACATCTGGGTCTTTCTCATGGACCAAATCCTGCCTACAAAGCCAAAAAATGGAGCAAAATAGATACTGGAATATCTATTTAAAAGAGAAGACTTAACCTCTCTTCTACATTCAGCAAAGGACAAACACCATATAAAGACATGTTACTACAAGACGAATAACACAAGACACAACAAATAGTGGACGACACATCAAGACAAAAACAACACAAGTCATCATGTCACAAAGGAAAAAAGACAAAAATCCCTTCAAAAATATATAAAATACACATCTATTCAAAAGGTCATCAAAAGCAAGAATCAACGGATATATATTCATCAGCTACCAGACAGCTGGAAGGAAAATAACATGTATTAGTGTATGGATAAATACATAGAGGTAAAATAGACAGAGTAGGGAAAAATATTAGTCAGCATATTTTGAGGCCTATTTAGGCTTTCAACTTGTAATAGCAGAGGGTATTCTGAAATTTCCCAACTCATAAATCTCTCTACCATCTCACACATTACACATCTCCCTCTGTAAAGTTCTCTCATTTCCCATATCAATAAAGAGTTTTTGTAAGTATAAATTTCTCTATTTCTCTAATATTTTAATTAATTTTTCTTTAGATTATTTTGTTCTTATTTTTTTTGTTTTAAAGTTAAATTTATTTTAAAGTTTAATTTGACACTTTAAACTACTTTTAAAGTAGTAATTATTTTAAACTGTTATTTTGCTCCCTGTTATTCTGATCTATCTCCCAAATGGTATCAGAGCCAAGTTGCCCGGGAGGGAGTGTGAGTATAAGTAGGATTGGCTAGAGCATTACACTGTCCTAGAGCCGGTCAAAATTAGTATTACTATTGGAATAATTATTTTTCTGGTGTCATCCACCCACACTGAAAAAGGTTATTCTACCGGCCAAGGTGTAGAACTATAACATAAAGATCCTAAAATTTGTGCCTAAAAAGGATAAAAAAAAACAATGACGACAATGTAGATATGGAACATGAATTTATTTAAACGTTTGTTCTCATGGTTCATATACGTCCGTACACAAAGATTTATTGAAATTCATGTTTCTTAGATATCTTGGAATTCACCCTTCTTTTTATTTACTCTACTTTCTAGAACATTTATAATAATATAAAGATTCTAAATAAAACCATACTTTTATATACAAGCTTCAAGAACAATGTACAAAATCATGTAAAGAATTCAAAAGGGCAACAAGAAAAATCTTAATAAGTGTAGAATTAAATGCAAATTCAAAAAAATCATGATCATAAATAAGAATTCCAAGAAAGTTATGAAAATTTATGTAAATAAAGTGGGAACTGAAATGGATTTATAAACCCTAATTATGAATTTAGATTTATGAAAATTGATAGAGTTTTGGCCATGAGGATGAAAGAAAATCCTCATTGAAGTCCTACCTACCAGATGATAGAAGAATCTTGGAGAAAATCTTAAATTTGGAGCCTTTAGAGCTTGGGAATTCAAAAAGTCCTCTTTCTTGAGTTTTGGAAAAGAAGAGGGATGAGGTATTAGAGTGTAACGCCCTAAGATCCTATCCTGAGATGTTACATGGTGCTTATGACCCGAAGGACCACAAACTAACCCTTTTACTAATATCTATACCTATGCACTATATAATATCTGAAATAAATACAAAAACCAGTCATAAGGTTCAACACATCTATAAATACACAAAACTGAAAATAGAATACTAATACATCCGTCTGAAAAGTCTCTAAACTATGGAGTTGATGGGACATGTCCCCAACTAACTTCGTCAACTGAAAGTAAATAAAATCTGATGCAATAATAGTAAACTGAGATTTTTCCTCAAAAGAAGAGGACTCATGGCAATTGCTACTACTGCTGGCTGGGACTGAACTACTGAGAAAACTCTGGATCCTGTGCCTCTAAACCTATGGTGTCAAATAGAACACTATAGCGCAAATGCGTCAGTACAGAAATGTACCGAGTATGTAGATGAGGTAGGTTAAATGCAAGGTCTCATGCATGCATGATATCTAAACTAAACAATCATGAAAATGCAGCACGAGAACACATACACATACATGAATGCATAAACCATAGTCACAATCATCACAACTCTAGAGATTGAAACTCGGATACTGCTTTACTGTAGACTTAACTTACTACTGACACTGAGATATTGAGACACTGACTCATCTAATACTGATGACTGAGAAATTGGATGTACTTACATCGATGATTGAATTCTGAGCTTACTACTCTCAACTGACAAGATTAAAGATCAACCTCTCTAACAGATTATTAAGAAAACTATTATCAATGGTAAGGAAATGATCATATCTGAATCTGACAACAAGAATACTCAATAGAATCTGAGACTATGATCAAGCCTGTCTGGCGGCATATCTCTGAATATGATATCAAATAACTGTATATGAGACCAAGCCTATCTGACGGATGGTCAATGAGTCAATGGAACTATCTGAGTTCCTCATAGAGATAGATGACTGTATCTGACAGCCCTGATTTCTAAAGATTGAGACTGAATCTAGAACTAAAATTGAAACTGTGGGAAGTAGTTACTTAACCGATATGCCCTAACCTACCACAGGTGGGGTCCAACCTATAACCCTAGTTGTAAGGGTGTCAATACTGTGCCATGGGTAAAGACCTCTCTCTAGTCAATCCTCTCTAGCGGATAACCCTTACAGGGAAGTCGACCTAAGGCAATATAATAGTCAAATACTCTCTTTCTCTGGAGGTGATAGCCTTTTTCCTAATGACGACTCTTATATCCTGCACTCGCTACGCAGTTCTGGAGGTCAGGGATTGCTACTAACGGCTCCAGTCTCTCTCTCACTGACGGAAGGAGCCGCCATCCTTTCCCTTACTCGGTGCTAGTTTCTACTCCCAACTGAAAGACTCTGATTGAATTCTTAACTGAACACAACTAGACTAAATCAGATACAGATCATGTTTGTTAAAATATCTGACTAAGTTATGCTAAGATCAATTAGTTCTGTATCTAACGGAAATGGTACTGAATCATGGTGTCTGACTAATGATACAGAGCTTGAATAGATTATTTGAATCGCTTCTGAGATCATAATTAAAAACTTGAATACTATTGGATCTAAGCTGATTATAGTACTGAGGCTAGCTTACTAGCAACATGGAGATTAAAGAGATAACTGGGATTACTAAGATTTCTTAAGTTTTGTAACTGTCTGAGGATACAGCATTCTATAAGTCACCGAGTTCTGAGAGTCATGGCTCGACTGAAATTATCATGAAACTGACACGGGCTCTAGACAACAGCTATATTGTCGGGTATAAATACCCCTAGGACTTGATAACATAAAGTAAAACATAATCATCCTTAACTATTCATCACCACAATCATTCATTCATTATCACAATCATTCATTCATCATCATAATCACCAAGGAATTACTTCAAACATTTAGGGATAACAAACATCTATTCATCACCACCATCACTAAGGGGTCACTTCAAACATTTCAGAATCATAAACATACAATAGCGTAGGGAAACATGCTACTAGACCATACTCCATTCAACAAGGTCCTACATCAAGTACTTCATACCTATATCAGTCTCAACATGTATTTAAAGATCACATGACTTGGGAAACTTCATACTATTGTGTCATAACTTACTTGCTAACCACTTGGCATGTATTAAAAGCTTAGCATATATCAGAGAGCACATAATTAGGGAATTTACAACCATCATATCTTGACTTGTTTACTAAGGTCTTTCAACAACACTAGGCAAGTACGGGTTTACACCTGCTTAGGGATTTCATTTGATCATGGAATATTTCACTCACTAAGGCATTTTATCAAACACTAGGCATGCATAGACTAGCTCACAATTTGGGGTTTCCTATTCAACATACTATAATGGCCCTTATGCTTCACCTAAGATTTTTATCAAACCTATAGGGGACATGCTTCGCTTGTTCCACCATTTCTACACCAAAAGGACATGAACACATCACATAGAAAACAACTTCAAGAGGGTTTATCACAAACATCACATGACTTCCGCATACTAGGGTCAAAGCTCATGAATCTTGTAAACAAACATAAATCAAAACTCATCAACACATGTAACATCAATTTCAAATCACATGAATCATTAACAACTCATAAAGATAAAATTTTTGAGTTTTAGAAAAGGGTACTTGAGCTTCTTGGATGAAAGGGACCCAAGAATCAACATCTACATACCTGGGGAAACTCTTTTGTTGAAGGTTCTTGGAAAGATTTCTTGATTCCTCTTGATCTCTCTTGACTCATCTTGATTTTTGATTGAAGGAGAAGAGAGGATTTGATTTTGGAAACCCTAGTTTTTGGAGTAGAAAGAGAGAAAATGAGGCCAACTCCCATGTAAGGGAGTCTATATAAGGGTTGGGAAAAGCCCCTTTTTTGCCCTTGGAATTAAAATAAAAAATCCCGATTTTACATGTTGGCGCGATGCGCCATAATCGCGCCAGCTCACTGAATTTGCAAAATTGGGAAATTGCATGATGGCGCGATGCAGTGGAAATTGCATTACCCCCTTGGTTGCAAACTGAAACTATATGCGACGTGGTGGAATCATCGAGTTTCATCGGAATTTGAAAATTACCATTTTGGTTGGCTCCGCGACGCGCTAAGGTACCAGGTGGCATACTGTCTCACTAAAATATCTCTAACTCTTCACCCGAGTGTCCGATTTAGGGGAATTTTATATTGATGGAAAGTTTATTCAATGCTCTACATGGAAAAAATTAGATATTAGGGAAATTCCACATGATTTAAAGTATTTCATACTTTGGAAGATATTTCTGAAACTTTTAGACTCAGATTTCCGCTTTACTGATTACGCTCTAAGGTTCAGACTAGAAGAGGACCTTGTGGGGTATTACATTATCTCCCCTTTGAGAACATTCGTCCTTGAATTTTGCTTGATAAAATGAGAATATGGATCAACTAAACTTACTCACAGAACGGGAAAATCTCAAGGCATGACTACACAACTGGAATGACTGACATACTGAGTTCTCACACTGGGCATGCACAACTGATGCATGGAATACTCCACTGAATCTACCCATAGTTGGGTTCTCATAACACACATGCATATCTGATGCATGGACTCATAACTGGGATGATCTCATGAATACATGACTAAACACACACTGACAAGCTGAACTCATTTCTAATGAATGTGCATATCTAATACATGAATATCCGGCTGAGCTAACTTTCAAAAACATGACTGACAATGCAATAGAAACTGATACTAACTTCATAAAGAAAATCTAAACATGTATCTGGATGAATCTAATGACATGCAACACATAATACTGTGGGGTATCTCTCTTTTGGGACTCTATGTCCCTCTAAACAAACTTTGCTAAAATATTGGGGTGGTGCACGGGGCACCTACAGACTAGGTCATAATTGAACGACTGAGACCTGAAACTCATACATGACTCATGCGAGCATATAAGCTCAAAATGAAAGAAAAGGATCTAACAATTCATATCATAAAGATGGAGGGCTCATAACATACCCAGGTCTATTTCAGGGAATCTTTTCTGATCAAGGCAAGCCTGAAGCGCATGGAGTCTACCCCTTTGAGTCAGCAGTCTACACTCTCACATTCTATGGCTTGGCTCACCACACCCAAAGCATACATCACTACTAGATCTATACACACCTTGGTGGCTCCTGCCACACTCTCCACAAAGTGTATGGGTACGAACACCACTAGCATTACTCTGGGCTTTGGAGCCTGGCGCTCCATCAGATCTAACACCCCCGAACATAGGTACGGGCACGCTAGCTGAAGATGGAGCTGGGACTAAAAATCTCCAACCATACCGAGAATGACTACTACTCTGGGACCCTGCCTGAGAGAAACCACGACTACTTGTCTTGGCTCTCTTGCTTACTCTCTCTCTCTCTTTCATCTTATCTTCCTCAATCTATTGTGCATACATCATTAGCCTAGAAAGATCCATATCTCTATTGAGCATAGCATCTCTACACTCTTTCAACAAATAACTCTACACTCCAGAAAAAACTTACTCATACTAGCTCTAGGGTCAGCTACCAAGTTAGGAGCACACTTACCTAATTGGTTAAACTTAAGACAATACTCTTTCACTATCATGGAACCTTGCCTTAGGTTCATGAACTCTTCTACCTTAGCCTCTCTCATCTTTAGCAAAAAGAATCTATCTAGAAAGGCACTCTAAAACTCTAGCCAAGTCACGGGAGCTTCATTCTCCCCTCTAATCTTCTTCCACATCACTACCCAATCATGACCAACATCCTTCAACCTATAAAATTCTAACTCAACACTCTCCTCCTTAGAATATGCATAATCCGGGTTATCTTCTTCACCTCTTCTAAATAAAGCTGCAAACCCTCACCTACCATTAACTCAAAGAATTTGGGCAGGTTCATTTTTATAAAATTTCTAACCCTGGCTACGGTAGAATTTCTATCTAGCTGATGTGGGGCTGTATCCAAATGATTGCCCCGAACATCAGTCACAGCATGGGCTAGCGCCTGAAAAGCTGCCCAAAACTCTGCATGGGACACACTCTCATTCTCAAGATCAACTAGCTGTGGGGGATAGTCATCAACCCTATGGACAAAATCTCTGTGAGGAGGCATACTCTGTAGATGGAAGGAAGAAGTGGATTAGACTGAGAATTAACTTGAGCTCATGCTCACTCGCATAATCTGAATACTGAAAGAAGAGAAACTGCTCCTAAAACATCATGTAGCCACTTGTACATAAATTTGGCGTGCAACACACCCATGCACAAGACTCAATGAGATGCAGCTTTTCAGACTTCCTAGGACACTCTTGAACCTTAGGCTCTAATACCAAGTTTATAACGCCCTAAGATCCTATCCTAAGATGTCACACGGTGCTTCTGACCCGAAGGACCACAAGCTAACCCTTTTACTGATATCTGTACTTGTGCACTATATAATGTCTGAAATAAATACAAAAACTAGTCATAAGGTTCAACATATCTATAAATACACAAAACTGAAAACAGAATACTAATATATCCGTCTGAAAAGCCTCTAAACTATTTAAACTGTGGAGTTGATGGGACATGTCCCCAACTAACTTCGTCAACTGAAAGTAAACAAAATTTGATGCAATAATAGTAAACTAAGATTTTTCCTCAAAAGAAGAGGACTCACGATGATTGCTACTGCTGCTGGCTAGGACTGAACTACTGAGAAAACTCTGGATCCTGTGCCTCTGAACCTATGGTGTCAAATAAAACACCATAGCGCAAATGCGTCAGTACAGGAATGTACCGAGTATGTAGATAAGGTAGGTTAAATGCAAGGGCTCATGCATGCATAATATGTAAACTAAACAATCATGAAAATGCAGCACGAGAACACATACACATACATGAATGCATAGACCATAGTCTTAATCATCACAACTCTAGAGATTGAAACTCAGATACTGCCTTACTGCAGACTGAACTCACTACTGACACTGAGATACTAAGACACTGACTCATCTAATACTGATGACTGAGAAATTGGATGTATTTATATCGATGACTGAATTCTGAGCTTACTTCTCTCGATTGACAAGATTAAAGATCAACCTCTCTAATGGATGATTAAGGAAGCTATTATCAATGGTAAGGAAATGATCATATCTGAATATGACAACAAGAATACTCAATAGAATCTGAGACTGTGATCAAGCCTGTCTGGCGAAATATCTTTGAATATGATATCAAATAACTATATATGAGACCAAGCCTATCTGACAGATGGTCCACGAATCAATGGAACTATCTGAGTTCCTCATAAAGATAGATGACTGTATCTGACAGTCCTAATTTCTGAAGATTGATACTGAGACTGAGACTGATTCTGGAACTGAAATTTAAACTGTGGGAAGTAGTTACTTAACCGACATTCCCCAACCTACCACAGGTGGGGTCCAACCTGTAACCGTAATTAGAAGGGTGTCAATATCGTGCCACGGGTAAAGACCTCTCTCTGGTGAATCCTCTCTACCAGATGACCCTTACCAGAAAGTCGACCTAAGGCAATATAATAGTCAAATACTCTCTCTTTGGAAGTGACAGACTTTTTCCTAATGGTGACTCTTGTATCTTGTGCTGGCTATGTAGTTCTGGAGGTCATGGATTGCGACTAACGACTCCAGCCTCTCTCTCGCTGACGGAAGGATCCACCATCCCTTCCCTCGCTCGTTGCTAATTTCTACTTCTAACTGAAAGACTATGACTAAATTCTTAACTGAACATAACTGGACTGAATCTGATACTGATCAAGTTTCTTAAAAGATCTGAATGAGTTACACTGAGATCACTTAGTTTCGTATCTAACGGAAATGGTACTGAATCATGGTGTCTGAATGACGATACAAAGCTTGAATAGATTATTTGAATCGCTTCTGAGATCAAAATTAAACACTTGAATACTATTGGATTTGAGCTAATTATAGGACTGAGGCTAGATTACTAGCAAAATGGAGATTAAAGAGATAACTTGGATTACTGAGATTTTTTAAGTTCTATAACTGTATGAGGATACAGCATTCAATAATTCACTGAGTTCTGAGAGTCATGGATCGACTGGAATTATTGTGAAACTAACACGGGCTCTAGACAACAGTTATATTATCGAGTATAAATACCCCCAAGACTTAATAACATAAAAGTAAAACATAATCATCCTTAACTAGTCATAACCACAATTATTCATTCATTATCACAATCATTCATTTATCATCATAATCACAAAAGCATTACTTCAAGCATTTAGGGATCACAAACATCTATTCATCACCACCATCACTAAGGGGTCACTTCATGCATTTCAGAATCATAAACATACAATAGCATTGGGGAAACATGCTACTAGACCATACTCATTTCAACAAGGTCCTACATCAAGTACTTCATACCTATATCAGTCTCGATATGTATTTAAAGATCACATGACTTGGGAAACTTGATACTATCGTCTCATAACTTACTTGCTAACCACTTGGCATGTATTAAAAGCTTAGCATATATCAGAGAGCACATAATTAGGGAATTTACAACCATCATATCTTGACTTGTTCACTAAGGTCTTTCAACAACACTAAGCAAGTACGGGTTTACACCTGCTTGGGCATTTCATACAATTATGGCACATTTCACTCACTAAGGCATATTATCAAACACTAGGCATGCATGGACTAGCTCACAATTTGGGGTTTTCTATTCAACATACTATAATGGACCTTATGCTTTACCTAAGATTTTTATCAAACCTATAGGGGACATGCATCGCTTATTCCACCATTTCTACACCCAAAGGACATGAACACATCACATAGAAAACAACTTCAAGAGGGTTTATCACAAACATCACATGTCTTCCACATACTAGGGTCAAAGCTCATGAATCTTGTAAAAAAACATAAATCAAAACTTAACAAAACATGTAACATCAATTTCAACTCACATGAATTATTAATAACTCATAAACATAAAATCTTTTAGTTTTAGAAAAGGGTACTTGAGCTTCTTGGATGAAAGGGACCCAAGAATCAACATCTACATACCTGGGGAAACTCTTTTCTTGAAGGTTCTTGGAAAGATTTCTTGATTCTTCTTGATCTCTCTTGACTCTTCTTGATTTTTGATTGAAGGAGAAGAGAGGATTTGATTTTGGAAACCCTAGTTTTTGGAGTGGAAAGAGAGAAAAAGAGGTCAACTCCCGCGTAAGGAAGTATATATAGGGGTTGGGAAAAGCCCCTTTTTGCCCTTGGGATTAAAATAGAAAATCCCAATTTTACATGCTGGCGCAACGTGCCATAATCGTGCCAGCTCACTGGAATTTGAAAAATTAGGAAATTGCACGACGGAGCGACGCGGTGAAAATTGCATTGCTCCCTTGGTTGCGAACTGAAACTATACCGCGACGTGGTGGAATCGTGGACTCTCACTGGAATTTGAAAATTGCCATTTTGGCTGGCTCCGCCACGCGCTAAGGTGCTAGGTGGCACACTGTCTCACTAAAATGGCTCTAACTCTTCACCCAAGTGTCCGATTTTGGAAAATTTTGTATCGATGAAAGGCTTATTCAATGGTCTATATGGAAAAAAGTAGAAATTAGGAAAATTCCACAAGATTCCAAGTTGTCCACCTAATT
Source organism: Capsicum annuum (assembly GCF_002878395.1). Classification (NCBI taxonomy): domain Eukaryota; kingdom Viridiplantae; phylum Streptophyta; class Magnoliopsida; order Solanales; family Solanaceae; genus Capsicum; species Capsicum annuum. Next base: position 31,090,670 of record NC_061121.1, read on the forward strand.
CACCTACCACAATCCTAAGAGTTGTCCACCCAATTCACCTAATTGTACCGTAACATTCACCAAGGTCAAGTCAAATCCTTTCTGAAATTTAAAATCTAGTGATTCTACAGATTAATGATGAAAAAATTAGTTAGTGGGATGAATTATCTTACCTTAACAAAGGAAATTGGTGGAAAATTGGTGAAATTCACCCAAATTCGCCCTCTCAAGTCTTAAGCATATTTGGAATAAAAAATACATTTTTGGGCTATTTTCTACCTTAGTATTTATTCAACTATAGCGGCCCTATCCTGCTATAGCGGCATTGCTATAATGGGATTCTCCCGCTATGGCGGGATGGACCAAAACTGACTCCCCATATAGCGGGAATATTCCTGATATAGATAATTTAAAGCAACAAAAATAATCCAGACCCCATTTTGTGGGAATATACTTGGTATGCTATTGTAAAGACTCTTTTCATCGTTACGATTAAGTTTAGCGTGCAAAAATTTGGATTAAGATTTTTCTAGAATTAGTAGATAGAAATTTCAGGCTAGGCTAGTCTTGGACAAAATCAAAACATGGTATGGTCTATATTTAAAGTTTATGTGATTTGGGGTAATTTTATGTGTCACGGCCTAGCTAAGGCTCTGGCTGAGGCAACGGGCATCCCAAACTATAAATCTACGAAAAGGCCATTTACCATTTTATCAACAATATAATTCATATAAATTACGGAAAATATAAGGGAACTCAAGGATGTCTAAATAACAAGCTTTAAACCGACATGATAACAATGCTTTTATCTAATCCAATCTATGAAGTCTCTCCTAATAAATAATTTTCTAGGCCGGGACAAGGCCCACTATCGAATCGTAAAATTGAAAGGAAGTTGAATAACTAAATAGAATGCCTTTCAAAGGATGGATGGCTCACCAACTTTGACACTTCAAAGATATTCTATGGTTATGCTATACCACGAGACTGAGCCTCAAAACCAATATTGTTAAATAATATAGCCTCCTGAGGATGGTCGATACATGGAATGTATTGGCATGTAAAACGACCAAAAATAGTAATAATGATAATAGAGATAATTATAAAACAGTGTAAGCTTCAAATATAATTCATCATAAATATACACTTAGTCATCAAAATGCATTATGAGAATTTCAATAAAAGTTTTATGGCTAAAAGTCCATTTTGATATCTTTACTTATGTGCTAGATGGTGCTCCTGACATGTATACTATCCCACGGGCTATATGGAACTTCCATGAACTCGTCGTCCAAGTTCTCAATCCAAGTTTGCCGCAGGGATAGAGTGTCTACGTCTATTATAGCAAAACATGAAGCTAATAGACTATGATTATCCATATTTTAGGAGAAAATCAATCCCCTATTTGCAAAACATGATTTTTAGCTTTAAGATTTTCAAATCATGCTTTCTCGGGTAACTATCTGACTCTTTTGGAGCCCATTTTTGGCTCAGTAAAACATACTTCTTCCATAACTTATTTTGAGTCTGGATGGTAATGGATATATTGGTATCGTCATACCAAGACTCACAAGTCATATAAGTCATATCATACAATCTGTGTCATCTCTCTTTTATGTTGTAATTATTGACCACCATTGAGTAATTTAAAGATGAAACAATGATGTCATTCCAAAAGTTATGCATAAGTCTAAGAAAACATCTTCCCTTTATAATTTTTCTGAAGTTACTAAAGGTGGTCATCCTTTCCTCAAATCATATATTTTACATAGGAAAATAAGAGCAACTTTAACATGAGAAATAGACTTTGACATAATTTACATAAATAGCTAATAATCCGATAATGGAAATCATTTGAAGTCCACACTTCATTAGTAGTCATAGAACATCCCACATAATTTTCAAAATCTCATAATTCTTTACAAAAGTTTGGTTATTAAGAAAATGATCTTGAATTAGATTAAATATCATACCTAATACGTATTCTTGATGTTTAGAAAACATACTTTTAAATTCAATATAAGTTGGTTTGATCTACATACCTCTTAGTTTAGAGAATTTGACATAATTTGATTTCTTAAAGCTTTGGAACCTTGACCCCTAGGTGGTTTTCCCCTCTATTATTTGAAAGATGATTACAAAAGTGGTATTTAGTAAAAAAAAAAAGTTTTTCTTAAGGTCTTATTATCACAATGGGGTAATTAGAAATGTCTTAAGGGTGTAAAAGATCCAAACACCCTCAAAACATCATTAGAAACAACTTTCTATGAATGAATGGAGGGGGTGTGACATGACCTCTACACAATGAGAAAGACACGCGGTGCGACCCCTGGCGCAGGGCAACTGTCTCACAGTACAAGATGGCCCCTTTATGGCATGGAGCCCTTTGCGTGGGTAGGGTAGTGTCTTGCATGGGGCAGGGCTAATGTGTTAGGTCCCCCTCGCATCGAATGGGTTATTTTTCAATGTAATATTATATCCAACCATCTAAACCTATCCTAAAGGGGTTTATGCTCAATCTAGGGTAATTTAGGCCTACTTTTAGCTCTATTTAGGGGCCTAAATGTCCCGATGTGTTACATATGGTAGATAAGATGATAAGCAATTCATAAATACATTCAGAAGTTAATTCAAGTTAATAGAACATCTAATATCAAATTTGACGTAAAGGGTTTAGTTAGAGATGTCAAAAATCTGAGAATGTGCTATTAAAATGGCAAAATTAGGAAAAAAAATTGAGTTTCTGCCTCATCTACCCCGTTATAGCGAGTGTCAGGCTACTACCACTGCACCTCTGTAGTGGGAATATATTCTTTCTTTTGATATTCCCACTATAGCAAGAGTCAACTCTTGTTAATCCTGCCAAAGCGTGTGAATCCCTATTTAGTGATGCAACTATAGTGGGATTGGGCCTCTATAGCGAGATAAATGTTGATTCATAAACCCAAAAATTTATTTTTCATTTCAAATACTATTAAGATCTAGAGAGGGCTAATTTGGGCAAATTTCATTAGTTGTCCAGCAATTTCCTTCTTTAAGGTGAGATAATCCATCTCACTAAATAGTTTTTCCATCATTAGTTCTTAGAATCACTAGTTTCTTGGGTTTAGGAAGGATTTGGCTTGACCTGGGTGAATTTTCTAAAGTAATTAAGTGAATTGAGTAGAAAACCCTTGATTTTGATTAAACGTAGTTAATTTGTAATTCCATGTTTAGGATTCACCATTGTATTCGTGAAATTGGTAGAATTAAGGTTAAATGGTGGTAGAAAATCCTATATTATGGTTGTGATTGTGATTGTTGTGATATCTGTTAATTATTTGGGGGATATACCAATATTTAGACTTCTTCACGAGATTTATAATAATTATTGTGGGATTTATCGGTTTTTTAATTTTGCAAGATTGGTTGATATAAGGTTGGCAGGCACTAGATATCTAGGATTTTTAGTACACAGACAAGAGCTCTTCACCTGCAGGTAATGGCTAGTGGGCGGCCCTGAAACCCTTAGCATGTATGTGCAAGGTATTGGTGAGTTTGATGATTCCTTTAATGCACCAGGTTTAATTGTTGACTTTTTTAGATTTGGTTTTTTAAGTGAATCGGGGTAATGATTATTGTTAATGATATAGTTGAATTGGATCCTTGGGTGGTCCGGGCTAAAATTATAAGTATTTGGCATGTCTCCTTCGTTGCCTATTTATTTGTGTATTTTGAGGTAAGGTGTAACTTATTTTGCTGAGTCGTGGCTTCTTGACTTGGTTTGTTGTCTATATAGACTTGCACTTGACTAAACTCTGCGGTATTCTTTGAACAATTCTAAATGTCACATACTTGAGGTAAAGTTATTGGGAGGTGTCCATGGATGTACTTGTTTAATAAGTTATAGTTATTTTTCACATTTATTATCTTGGGTTGGTCGTGACTGTCGCGCCCCGTTTTCCTCGTGGAAGGCGGGATTCGATTTGGAAAACTCTTTTGGGTCCATTTTGAAGGTAGAGTGTGAAGAGGTGCCACCTAACGAATAAAGGTGCATTAGGGCACCAGTCTAGGTTACTACGAACCTATTTTGTTGTTTAGTCGTAGTTCACCAGAATTCGGGTAAAGGTTCAAATTAGCTCAAAAGGAAGGTGTTAGGCATCTTTCGAGGTTCAAAAAAATGGTTCCCAGCCGAATTCATACTTTACATGGGGATTCTGCATGATCAAATAAAGGTCTCTTGTTTTACTATTAATTTAAGGTTTGACTACGTGATGAAGTAATTAACAAACATTTAATTTAATTATTTTAGATACTAATCATCTAAGTGACAAAATATATAAACGAGACAAGCAAGAAGAAAGAAGGAAATCAATTATAATAATGGGGACTGCTTATGTAATAAACTAACTACCCCAAATAAACATGTAAAGTAAATAAAAAGACTGAAAAGAAATCGTCCAAGTCAAACAAAGAACTATTTTGGTTTTATTCAGATCAGAAACCCAACTTATTAATCATCATCCGACCCAAAGGCCGAACTCTTAGACAAGTAATAATGTCATTAGCCTCGCCGTTAATATTTGTTGGGACCATCATTTCCGAATTACTACCCATCCCACCCCACCTAAGCTGGAGGTCAAGTGTAAGGGCATTCTACCACAAGGATAGAACTAATATCTTTTAGTAATACTTATCGTCCTCCTATCGTCCAAGAGGCATTGAACTTTAATATTTTTGGATTTGTGTTCTAGACAAAAATAAAGCTATGTTGCCTAGGACTCGAAGCGCGTAACACATTGGACAGCAAGTACTACATAACAATGTCAAGTTAGCCTCTTGGTTAATTAAAATTAATGTGATAGTATGCGAAGACAATTAATGATTTATTATGTCATTAACGTATAGGCATGATGTCTAGATGTTCAATCAAGTGGTGATAAAGGACAACTGTGATTCGTGGATGCAACAATGTGATGTGTGTTCATGAGGGGTGTCACGAGAGTGGTAATTGTGTCAAGAGATGTGCTCGTGAATTAAGTGTTATAAACTATAATGAGAATATAAGAAACTAGTAAAATATTAAAGGATGCGTTAACATGTTAGGAATGCACTTTAATGCGGAGAACAAATTAACATGTAGAAAATATAGAAAATTAGTATTTTAGCATGATGGAAATCAACTAAACATGCTGAAAAATTAATCAAACATGCTGAAAAAGTTAATTAAACATGCTGAAAAATTAATTAATCACGCTGAAAAGTTACTTAAACATGCTGACAAAATTAATTAAACATGCTGAAAAATTAATTAAAAACATGCTGAAAAATTAACTAAATACGCTGAAAATAATGTTAAGGCGTAGTATTTTCATGTTGATATGTTGATAAAATGCCAAGAATGCCTAAAATCTAATATTTTGACATGCTATAAATGTATAGAACTAGCATTTTAAACATGCTGGAATTAGATTCATTATGCCAAAATTGTATTTTTAATGAACAGTGAATTAACACGTGGGGCACGCAAGAAATTAATGTGAACATACTAAATATGCTTAAGCAAACTATTTAACATACCAAAAGTTTGTTAACATATAAAAAAAATATTGACAAGATTATTTTAACGTTAGACATGTTAAAAGATACTACATGCTCAAATTTAATGCTTAACGTATTAAAACGCTTAAAAGTGCCAAGGTTTAACATGTTGAAACATACAGACAATTTAAGGCTATATTTTTAACAACACGTGCTATCATGCTAACCTTGACATACTTAATTCAAGTTAATATGCTAGAAATACCTTAACATGCTAAAAATCAATTCAACGTTATAGAAATATATCAATATGCTCAATGTCAATATAAGGTGTCGATTTTAATTAGATCGAGGATGATTAATAAACCTTAGAAAATGATTCAACCATTAATAAATCCTAATTTTGTGCCTAGATGATTTATGCAACACGTATTGCACATAACCCTAGGTTGTGCCTACCTATACCGTTCACAGACCACGCAAATCCCCGTCCTCTAAATCAGTCCCCAAATTTTATTATTACAACAATAATAAATGTCCTTATAGAGATTATTACAAACCGAATAATACAAAATAAGAGAAAAACAAATAGCTATAACAATACATAGTCAATTTATATCCCGGCGACTCTTCGGCACTCCCCCTAGTAATAACACCTGCTGAACATAATAGAACAGTGCAAGCAAGGGACAAACACACACGTCATCATACATATCGAAATAATCACACAAGGCACAGCATATAAGCAGTAAGAATTATTTCAACTAATCCTATAGGCATGCTTTCTTGTATGTAAATACATTGATGAGAGACTTACCAGTGAAACTTCATAGTAAAAGTAATAAGAACTTGAATAAAAACTGTAGAAAGAACGAGTGACTTTGATGCCTTTTGAATTTCAAAACAAAGTGCCAATCCAATTTTGAGAAAGTCAAATACTTTATGTGCTAATTGAAAAGCTTTTGTGAGTAGTCGTAGTCGTAGAGACAGAGACCAAAGGTTTCCCCTTTTGTGAATGATGGGATGGGTTTATATAATGTTAAAGAAATCAGTCAGCCAAGACAAAATAGGAAAAGAAATATTCCCCCTTCAATTACTGAAGTCTTTCCCCATAAACAATAGAATTGATATAATACAAAATCAATCAAAGTAAAACAAGAATGAGAGGAAATTAATTTAGTGATGTATTTACCATAAAAGAAGCAGTTAAAATATAATAACCGCACATATACTTGCTTTGTAGGAAGAAAATTCAAAATAACTCAATCAATTATTTCCAGTTACCATAAATAAGTGAATAAGGGAAAAGTACTAAGTTAAGAGAATAACTACCAATCATGGAAACATATATCAATGTCAATAAGTACTATATATATTAAAAAATTATTGACAAATCCTAGGGCCACTAATCACAAAAATCAAATTGAATTCATTTCACCAAGGCCAATTAGTACGGTCATACAGTTAGTATTTCACCATAAACACAAATTAAGATTATTTTTCAATATAAATTAAACCAACGTAATACAAGTATCACATCTTTCAAGAACAAGCCGAAATTAGTATAAACACATAATTAAACGGATTTAATCAACGTAGATATCATAAACTTTAGATCTAAGAGCTCGACTTAGGTAATTTGCACTCATAGAAGAAAGAACATGCAGGTTTAAACAAGGAAATGAACATTCAATCACAGTATTGAGGAATCAAATCATATAATAGTTGGATCTAGGGGGTTACAGAGTTGGAGCAGCGCGAAGAGGAGAGAGGCATCGTAGGGTGGCGCTGGCGGAGGAAGAGGTTGAGTCATGGCTGGTGGAGGATTATTCCAATGGTGGAGATGCGGCAGCATCAGTGGATGCTGCTGGCCGCTTTTGAGGTGGCGATGGTGCTGGCTTATGGCTCGTCAGAGTAGGAGGACTAGGGGGAGAGAAAAAGAGGCGTTTGGAACGGAAAGAGCGGTGGAGCTCCGGCGGCTGATGGGCTGCTGTGGTTGTTATTGTTGGTCGCTGGTGAAGGATGGTGGCACGATGGAAATTGGTTCACCAGTGACGGAAAGGGCGGCGGCAATTCTTTTTAGAGAGTTTGGAGAGAGAAAGAGAGATGTGAGATGAAGAAGGAGAGAGTGTCAGATGAGAGAGGGAGGTAGGGGGCTGGTTTGTTTTAGGAAATTAGGGTTAGGGTATGTTTTAGGGGTATTAACAGGAAAGAAAATGGTCTTGTGATCTCAGCCGTTGGATCAAATTCCATCAAATGCTGAAATCTAATATATCAAGAAAAGGGTTAAAATTGAAAGATAATTTTGAATTGGGTTAAAAATTGGCCACAATTATAATGAATTAAATAGAATGGGTTAAAATTGTAATGGTTTGAATAAGAATTAGGCTAAAAGGTAAATAACTTAGGTAAAGTAAAATTAGGTCGCTATTTAAATTATAGTGAAAGTAAATAATAATAATAATAATAATAATAATAATAATAATAATAATAATAATAAATGATAATAATAATTAAATAAACTAAATAGTGCTAAATAATGGAAAACTAAATACTGTATTCGCAAAAATGTGGATGTGCATAACTATGTGGAAAATAATTTTAAAAATTATATAAAATGTCGTATTTGAATTTAAAAATTATAAAAAATGATACTAAAAGGTAAAAATGATTTATGCATTTTTCTAAATTATGAATGCGACGCGTTAGTATGCATTTAATATAAGAATAATATGTAAAAAATATTAATAATTGAAATTAAGTAATAAAAAAAATAGCAGTCTAAAAGTGATATCGGAAGGTCAAAATTGGGTGTCAACAGTGACCCTACCAGTACACTATTGTTTTCTTATGTATTGATACTACACGTGCTCCTCTTTTTGTTGAGTGTCGAGAATTTTCTATAGACTGCATCGAGACCTCTGCTTTAGAGTGGACTGTATCCCGACTCAAGGGTGAGCTATATCTTTTGGGAATCCATGAGTCCTTCATTTAGTTTTTATCCATTTGTTTCAGACATGGATATTTTCTTTTTGTTTTGGGTTGAACCCGTATTGACAATTGTAGAGTTTTATTACAATGACCTTCAAATTCTTGAGGTTGTTTTACACATTTCTTGTAGTTCCACATATGATATTATTGCTAGAATACATTAAGATATTAGATTATTTAATGAAGTAATTAGTTTATTTTAAATTAGGATAAATGTTGGGTTTAAGTAGTTTGAGTTAAATAGTTCTCCCACCTAAGGATTACTGTGGGTGCCACTCGTGATGAGTTTGGGTCAGGACAAAGTTAGTATCAGTGCCCTAGGTTTGTTGATCTTATTGTACAAAAACACCTCATGTAGAGTCTTGTGAAATGGTACTGAGACATCTGTACTTTTCTTTAAGAGGCTATATGACTTTAGGAAATTAACACATTTTTCTTCTTTGATGCTATAACTTGATTCTAATTAGTATCTAACACCTTCATTCTTTGAACCTTAGATGGTGAACACCAGAGCTAATGAATTCGGAGCAATATCCCCCGCACCAGCAACTCTAGCTATGAAATCAGTCATTTAAGGTCAAGAAATGGGTAGGTAAAGAGTGAGGTGGAGGAACATCCGCCAAGGGTAGAGTTAGGCAGAAGCTAATCCATGATCTGAGAGTCCTCCCCCCTAGGATTAGTATAAGGAGTTTGTGAATAAGGATGTTATGGAGCATGTGGAGGCATAAATAGCTGGAAGTTAAATTGTTATGTTTTTCCATTGATTTGTTGTTAATTTCTTACGTAATGCTCATTGGTGTAGGTAAAAATTTAAAATGGGAAGGTGAGCAAGGAAACTTGATAAAAAAGAGCTAAAGAAAAGGTAAAAGAAAAGAAATATGAAAAGAAAAGAGCCAAATGCTGGAAATTAGGCCCAAGAATCTACACTCAGTTACCGCGATCGTGTCTTGAGGGCCGTAATCGTGATTAGTAGTCAAGACAGTCGATGGAGATCACAAGATGATCGCCTCAATCGCGATATTATGATCATAGTGAAGATATGGCGACTGCGATAGGGTAGAAATAGAGCAAGGTGTCATTTTTGTAATATTTGGCAAATGTGAAATTGAGGCAAAAATAGGGGTTTATAACTCATTTTTATCCATTTTTTATCTTATTTTCATCTTCACTTTTTACCTTATCACTTGGAACTTGGAGCAAAATTTTATACTAATCTTGAGCTAAGAAGACATTAGAGTAACTCTGAAGTGAAGCATTGACAAATTCCATTGAAGATTTATTGGAATTTAAAGTGTGGATTGACATTCTCCTTATCTTTCATGAATCAATTTGATGGAGATTTTGGTACATTTTTTGTTTTTTATCTTTATGAGTTGCTAGTTCTTCCTCTTAGGGTTATGCTTGGATTGGTTGTGGTTTATGCATGCTGTTGTTTATGTATCTACCTAATTAGCTATTTGTTGTGGGTTCTGCTCTTACTCCATAGTTGAAATGAGATTTGTTGGTGAAAACTCCAAATTGACTTGAATACCATATCATCCTTGAAAGAGGGATGTGGGTGATGAGTCATTATGAACAACTATTTGATACTAGTTATCTTCTTCAAAATATCTTAGAAATAAGGATGTTATGCGATTTAGATAGCTTGATGGGCTCATCCTAGAAATAGGGATGCTAAGTTGAGGTTTTGGATTGGTAAGTTTGGCATGCTCATGAGGTATTCGAAAGAATCCATGAGTGAAATTTAGTATTTTTTTGAATGACTAATGCTAATACTTCAAATCTAGCCTACCCACGGCTCCTCGTTATATTTGGATAAATTCTCAATTACCCATGTATGAATTCACACCTAGAATGGCATAACCCCAAGATCCGTTCCTAATTGATTACACTCTAATTATTCTTAAACTCGAGTTAGTCTTCTAGAATCCCAAGAAGTGTTATACTTTTGAAAACATTCTAAAACCCCTAAATATTTGTATCCCATATTTTAGTTCAGTAAGTAACTTTTATTTTGAACTTACTCGATCACCACTCACATTATTCCTCATGGATTTGACCCTGAAGTTGGGTAATTATATTGAAAACGATCGTCTTGCACTTAATTTGACATGTAAGTTGAGCGTTATTAGTCTTCAGAGGTTATATAGCGGGTTCTTTCTTTTCTGAGTTGGTTAGTAGGTATTGGAGCCATTTTTGCCATGCTTGTCTATCAGTTTCCAAGTGCTCAACCAACTACTATTTTTGCTCATAGGATGGGTAAGGCTTTGGGAACTGAGATTTCCCATATCCATTGTTAGGTAGTGTCATTACTTGGACTAAACATGGCATGCTGATTAAGGTTTAAAATAAAACCTCCTACTTGGGTTGGTTTTGAGACTGAGGATGCATTCGAGTTCATAGTTGATTGTTATGAAAGGTTGCATAAAATGGGTATGTGGAGCAGCATAGTGTTAAATTTTTTACCTTCAAAATACAAGGTGATGCAAAGCAATGGTGGAGGGCTTATAAGCAATGTCGATCACTGGTTTTACCTCCATTGACATGGGCCTAGTTTTATACCTTATTTTTGGAGAAGTATGTACCTCGTACTCTTCGTGATCGTAAAAAATATGAGTTTTTGGACCTTGAACAGAGAAATATGTCTATTGCAGCCTATGATGCTAAGTTTAATGTCATGTCCCTCTATGCTACTCAATAGCTTAGTATAAAAGAGGAGAAGATTTAGTTGTTTATGAAAGGTTTAAACACTGACTTGCAAGTTTTGGCAGTTGATGTCACCCCTATTATACATTGCAATGAAGTACAACATGGTCGCAGTTAAATATAAAATACAACTAAGGTTAGGGTTTAGGAATATGGTTAGGACCTAGGTCAATGCATCTATTCAAACTTTTAGTCATTTATTTCCAATGGGGGGATATAAAAAAACAAGTAAATAGTTTTTAATTGAAGTAACAAGTAAACAAATTTCATTCATGTTGAGAAAATTAATGGGAATGATGAACTAGGATTGTGTACCCCATGATTTCATAAGTATGTAGGTTCTATATACAAGTGATCAATTCCAGTTCTTAGGAGGTATAATTGATAGGTTATGTTCACCTAAACGACTTTCGCACTTGTTTAAGTAACTATCCTCAAGTAAGATTTTTCTACTTTTGAGTTTTGTACTACAAACCTCTATCTTGGTTACCAAATTAGCTTTTTCAAATTATTGGCTCAAGCTATTAATTGAAGGTTGATAGCTCCGAGTCTATGTTGTTTATTCCCTTTTCCCATCCATTATTCCTTATTTTATCGTGAGTAAAGATAAGGATAGTTCCAACATGTGCACTTGATAGAAAGCAATCAAATCGAAGAGAACAACAATGCATAAATACCGTTCCCAAATTACTATGTACTTTAATCTACTTCATTAATCATCAAGGTTTCCACAATCCTAGCTGTAAGATTTAGCTACTCATGGCTTGGAAATCACAATTTGAAATTATAGATAAAATTAGAATTATGAACTTACAAATTGAGTAGAATAAATTTAAAATCTTGAATTCTCAAAGAAAAAATAATAAAGATGGAGAAGGAAAGAATAAATCACTTTTATTCGGCCTCAACGGCGACTCCTACCTCTCTCTAAATCAAAAGTTATGTAAAAACTATATTTATAAAATATTTATAGGTGTAGAAAAAAACCTCAAATAAAATATTGCGTCCTAAAATAGAGTGTAAAAATCAAATCTATATATCTTCACTGATTTGGGCTATACAGACATCGCCCAGCTCTATGCGTTTCACTATTTTAGAATGTTTCTTTACTTTGGATGTCACGTGTATTTCCCAGGTAAGTCTCTCAATTCACTTCTTCAATTACAATTCGCAATAGCAACATTACATAAATATTTTATTGTATTTTATTCATTAAGTTACCTGCTTGATTTCATTATGTAATCTTTCATTTTTAATTCATATTTGGTCCGAATTTCTTCATCTTCACAACAATTTAATTATACACATAAAATTATAATATTAAGGATAATTCATAAATCCATGCTCAGAAAAGACAAATAAAACTACAAAATATGAAGCAAATAATGACTAAATATATAAACTTTTGCCCTCACATCAGCAGTATAGATGACTTCTATGTGAATGACTTTTAATGATATGGCTTACTATGTGAAGAATGTAGAAA
>NC_061121.1:31106351-31113239 GCF_002878395.1 Capsicum annuum
GATTAAACTTGGTTTGTGATATGCTTGACTCTAATGTATATGTGTCTAATCTTGTTGGAGACTCTGAGGTTGTAACCCAAGTGTATCGTACTTGTTCTATTGTATTTATTGGTTTCCAATCTTGGATAGATTTGATAATGTTGGATATGTTTAATTTTGATATCATCTTAGGTATATGACTTTGCTATTTCGTATCATGCTATTCTAAATTATAATGCTAAGACTGTGACCTTAGAGATACCTTGTAACGCCCCGAAAAATGGGTCCCAGAGTGTCACACGGTGCTTGAGGCTATAAGTAGCCCCAAGCTAACCCTTTGAGCCATTTTCATTCAGTTCAACACAAATCAACGGGGTTTCCATAAATATCCCTCAAATATCAACAGAGTAATCATCATCCAAGAATAAAAAAATTCAGAAAGATAACAAAATACGACTTATTAGTCAACTCCCAACATCTATACTAGTCTGACAAGCCTCTAAGAAAATCAATAAAACCAGCGAGCCATTGAGACATGCCCCAACTGACTCATACTCAGTTATCAAATGTAAACGATTCCGTGAAACCAACATCAGACAACACGTCCTCGGAACATGAGGACTCACCACAACAGAGGATGTAGAATAGCGTGCCCAAAGAATCACTGTCGAACCTGGAACTGAGCACCTGAACCTACATTCTGAGAAAATACAGCCCACATCTGAAGATGTGGGTCAGTACCATGGAAAGGAACCGAGTATATGGGGGTGTATGCAGTTGTATAAACATCATCATCATTAACATTTATAAGAAATATGTAGGATGTATGAAAGACTCACATAGCCCGAAGAAAATTATCATAATCATGAGAGGATGAAATAAGTACAATAACACATGTGAGTCATCATATAATTTGTCAATCACTTTCAATTCATCAAGAATATCAATTCTCATAATGTAAATATCATTTAAATCTTTCGAAAGAATAACTTTCACAATTCCACTTTCAAATCACTTCACCATTCACCATAGACACAAGGAAACATACACACACTGGGAGATCTTATAACCGACATAAACCATGTGAGCTACATGGAGTCCAACGTACAACCCACGTTGAGGAGAGCCGTCCTATCCTTGCCATCGGAGTAGGACTATCGATATCAAATTCACATAAACTTGTGATCACTATATAAATCAGCCTCAGGCTCACTCCTAGGAGGGCACGTAGTTCTAGAGAAGTAAGATTGCTTTATACCTCCCACTCGATACTAAAGATTTCTCCTAGACTTAGCTCAGATCATTTCAAAGACAATCCACAACAAAATAATTTCAGTAATATATAAATATACATCGTGAGCCATCATGCTTCCCATCTATCAAAATCAACCACGTTGTCGATTTCTTTCACACTCGAGTTCAAAACAACTCCATTAAGACCAAAAGGTCAAAACATTCAAAATATCTCAAATAGTCAACATGAACGTGCTTATAACACAATTTCGAATGGGGATTCATGACCCAAATATCAAAATCATGATAAATATCGTTCAAGATTCATGCTTTATATATCCACACATGTAAATTCATCTTTCAAAATCATAAACATCAAGATTTCATAATAATCATCATAAGATATGGGTTCATGCTTCAAATTTGTAAAAATCAAATAAAAATCGTGCCTTTGTAAAGAAAATTACTTTTGGGCACAAGAACGAAAGAGAGTTCTTGTTGAAAACCCCCACGTACCTTGAATGATAAACTTTAGATCGATACTCATTTTTGAGATGTTAATTGTGCCTTTGAATGATGGTTCTTGGAGTTCTTGAACTAGGAACTTGGAATCTTGAATAAATTTACAGAATTAATAGTGAACTTTGGAGGTTCTTGAAGTTGGATGTAGGAGCTTAGGGTTTTCTTTTTGAGGGAATTTGATGAACTATAACATATAATGCTTCTAATAGGCTTTAATATAGGGTTTGGATGGATTTTGGGTGAGGGAAAATGACCAAAACGCCCCTAAAAATCAAATAATTCTCGAATTTGTCCTTTGGTGGACTACTTTGATAGTTTGAAGTAGATCAACCATAACATTTTACTCCGATATCCAAATTGGATAAAACTAATTTCATTAGAAAGAGGACTCTCATATCTTTTCGTTGATACATAGTATCTCACCCAGATCATTGTGTACGAGGAGTTATGATCATTTGAAGTTAACCCCAAAATTCGCTTTTGGTAGGCTGAAGTAGATCGACCATAACCTTTTTCTCCGATAGACAAATTGGATGAAACCAATTTCATTGGAAAGAGAACTCGTAGAGCTTTCCATTGATATATAGTAGATCCTCTAGATCATTATGTACAAGGAGTTATGATCATTTAAAGTTGGAGCAAAAATACGTCAGGCCTCAGTACTTTTTCCTACATGTTTTACTGTTCACTACTATTCACGGTTCGATCGGAATGTTCATAACTCATCGCTCGGGTGTTCGTTTTGGATTATCCACATATCGTTGGAAAGCTTATCGATACTCTACGCAATGGTGGGTCATAATCTAAGACATTCCACACGAAAAATTTATAATTTATTCTAGAAGATAGAACCCAACACGTTTACGCACAAAATTTCAATGAAAAATTTCCCGGGGTATTACATCATCTCCCTCTTGGAAACATTCATCCTCAAATGACGCTAGACATGCCAAGATTAGATAGGGAATAGAGTATACAGCTGAAACCATTCGTTAGACTCATCACCACATCGTTTCTCGCTCTGAATTGAACATAGAATGCATAAATTCAAGAAACTACAGCTGAACACATATAAATGATTGCTGAACTGCTGCAACTTTTATCAAAAGTGCATGATTTAGGAAAGAACGGTACCTTTGGCTTGATCGGAGTTCGCGGAAAATAGGTGCGGGTACTTGGATCGCATATCCGCCTCAGCTTCCGAAGTTGCACCCTCAACAAATTGGTTTCCCCACAACACCTTGACCAAGGGAACTTCTTTGTTCCTTAGTCTTCGGACACTAAAATCAAGAATCTCAACAGGAATCTCATCAAAAGAAATATTTTCTTAAATGTCATCACTCATAGAGAAATCCACTACCACAGCATCGCTAATATGCTTTCTTATCATGGAGACATGGAATATTGGATGAACAGAGGACAACTCGGAAGGCAACTCGACCTCATAAAATACCTTACCAACACGGCTAAGAATTTTGTAAGGACCAACATAACGGGGACTAAGCTTCCCCTTCTTTCCGAATCTCTTCACCCCCATCATGGGTGAAATTTTTAGATACACTAGGTCACTAACTTCAAACTCAAGGTCTCTCCTTCTAACATCCGCATATGATTTCTGACGACTCTGCGCAGTTTTCAACCTTTCCCTAATCAAATTAACTTTTTCCATAGCCTCAAAAACCGAATCAGGACCACTCATAGCGCTTCACCCACCTCGAACCAACCTATGGGTAATCTACACTTCCTCCCATATAAGGCTTCAAATGGAGCCATGCCAATACTAGAGTGGAAACTGTTATTGTAAGTAAACTCTATCAACGGTAAGTGATCATCCCAACTTTCCTTAAAGTCAAGTGCACAAGCTCTCAACATATCATCTAAGGTCTAGATGGTCCGCTTAGCCTGACCATCGGTCTGCGGATGAAAAGCAGAACTCAAAAGCACTTGGGTACCAAGACCCTTCTGAAATGCTTTCCAAAATTGCGAAGTGAACTGAGTACCCATATCCGAAATGATAGACAAGGGAACTCCATGCAGTCTGACTAGCTCTCGAATATACAACCTAGCATAATCCTCAGCAGTCTATAAATTATGAACAGGCAAGAAATGAGCAGACTTATTCAACCTATCAACCACAACCCAAATGGAATCATGATGGCGTCAGGAAGGAGGTAAACCAATTACGAAGTCCATATTTATCTCTTCCCACTTCCAGGTGGGAATACTAAACTCTTGCATCATACCACAAGGTCTTTGGTGTTCAACCTTAACCTGTTGGCATGTTGCACACTTAGCTACAAACGCTGCTATATCTTTGCTCATGCCACTCCACCAATAGATTTCTCACAAGTCTCGGTACATCTTGGTGGAACCAGGATGAATAGAATATCACACCCCGTGCGCTTCAGCCATAATCCTCTGTCTCAGATCATCAACATTCTGGACACACAATCTACCTTGCAATCTCAACACACCATCTCCCCCTTGGAAGAAAACCTTTACTTTTTGGTCTTTGACTGACTCCTTCAGTCTGACCAAACTAGCATCTAAGTATTGCTTTTCCTTCACTTCCAAAACCAAGGAGGATTCGGAACTACTCTGAACCCCTATACTACCTTGAGCAAAGTTAAACAACCTAACCCCCAATCTAGCCAAACGATGTACATCACGAGCCAACTCTTTCTCACCTTCTACGACATGCGAAACACTACCCATGGACACTCTACTTAGGACATCCCCCATAACATTGGCCTTGCCCGGATGGTACAGCACACTCATATCATAGTCCTTTAATAATTCTAACCATCGTCTCTGCCTAAGATTCAATTCTCTCTGGGTAAACACATACTGCAGACTCTTATGATCAGTGAAAACATCAACATGGACACCATACAAATAGTGTCTCCAGATTTTCAAAGCAAACACAACAGCAGTCAACTCAAGGTCATGGGTGGGGTAATTTTTCTCATGGGGTTTCAACTATCTAGAAGCATAAGCTATTACCTTACCCTTCTGCATCAATATGCAACCCAACCCAACCCAACTCTCGAAGCATCACAGTACACCACAAAACCATCAACACCATCAGGCAAAGTCAAAACAGGGGCTGAAGTGAGTCGAGTCTTAAACTCCTGAAAACTCTTCTAACAAGATTCAGACCACAAGAACTTCACTTTATTTTTAGTCAACCGAGTCATAGGAGACTCTATAGAGGAGAAACCCTCAACAAAATTGGGTAATAGCCAGCTAAACCCAAGAAACTTCAGATATCAATCGGTGAAATAGGTCTAGGCCAATTTCTAATAGCTTTGGTCTTTTGGGAATTAACTCTAATACCCTCGAAACAAATGATATGACCCAGAAAAGCAACTGACCTTAGCCAAAACTCACACTTACTAAACTTGGCAAATAACTTGTGATATCTAAAGGTTTGCAAGACAGTTCAGAGATGATCAGAATATTCATCCTCACTAAGGGAGTACACCAGTATATCATCAATGAACACTATGACAAACATATCCAGATATGGTCTGAACACTCGATTTATGAGGTCCATGAAAGCTGCTGGGGCATTAGTTAACCCGAAAGACATAACAAGAAACTCAAAATAGCCATAACGATTTCAAAAAGTGGTTTTTGGGATGTCACACTCCCTAACTTTGAGTTGATGATAGCCGAAATGAAGGTCTATCTTTGAGAAATAACTTGCACCTTGTAATTAGTAAAACAAATCATCTATTCTCGGAAGGGGGTACTTATTTTTTACGGTGACTTTATTCAATTGGCGGTAATCAATGCACATACGCAAAAAGCCATCTTTCTTTCTTACAAAAAACACAGGAGCACCCCAAGGAGAAACCCTGGGCCTTATGAAACCCTTATCTAGTAGATCTTTGAGTTGCTCTTTCAACTCCTTAAGTTCTGTAGGGGCCATACGATAAGGAGGAATAGAAATGGGCTGAGTATCGGGAAGAAGATCAATCCCGAACTCTATCTCTCTATCAGGAGGTATCCCTGGGTGATCATCCAAAAAGACATCAGAAAACTCGTTGATGACGTTAACAGACTGGAGAGTTGGAATCTCAGACTTAGTGTCTTTGACTCTAACCAAATGGTAAATACACCCCTTGGAAATAAGCTTTCTAGCTTTGAGATAAGAGATCAAATGACTCTTGGGTGACACAGAATTCCCAGACCACTCAAACACTGATACACCCAGAAACTGAAACTTGACCACTCAAGTCCGACAATCAATAGAGGCATAGGAAGAATATAGCCAGTCCATACTTAGAATCACATCAAAATCTACCATGTCTAACTCAATCAGATCAGCCAACAAGACATTATGAAGAACGGTAACAGGACACTTTTTATACACTTTTTGGGCAACAATCGAATCACCCACTGGGGTAGAAACTAGGGTAGGCTCAGGAATAATCTCAAGACTTATTTCAAAATTCACAGCAATCAAAGGTGTAACATATGAGAAACTGGATACAGGATCCAACAAAGCATACACATCAAACTAAAATATATGGAGCATACCAGTAACAACATTGGGAGAGTACTCCTGTTCCTGGGGGGACGATAAAGCATAGAATTTATTCTGGCGCTGCCCGCCAGTATTGCTAAAAGAGGTACCCTGAGCTAGGGCTGGGCGAGTCGCTGGAACTAGAACACTAACAGTCTGAGTCTGGGTCTGAGGGCGATAGTCACGACGCCCTTTTCCATCCTGTAGACAATCTCTAACTCTGTGACCCAAGTAACCACACCAGAAATAACCCCTCTTCTCACCCCAACACTCATCCGAATGAGCCCTACCACACTTAGGACATAGGGGATGATTTGGCTTACTGCCAGCACTGTACTGGGACCTGGATACATATGACCTTCTACCTTGGTCCTGCCTACCTCTAGGCACGGAAACACTAGCAAATGACGGTGCTGGCATTGACGAATGATCCTGATACTGAGGGCGACTCCCTCCTTGCGATCTAGTCTGACCCTATCCGTGCTACTTGGACCTAGCTCTCTTATTCTCTTTTATTCTATCTCTCTCCTTAATCTTGTCTGCCTCAATCTGTAGGGCATGAGTCATCAGCCTAGAAAGATTCATCTCACTATTTAGCATAGCAGACTTACACTTCTTAACCA
>NC_061121.1:31113339-31130366 GCF_002878395.1 Capsicum annuum
TATCAGCCACTAAGTCAGGAGCATACTTGGACAACTGATTGAACTTTAGACATACTCCTTAACAGTCATAGAGCCTTGTTGCAGGTTCATAAACTCTTCCACCTTCGCCTCCCTCATCTCCAAAGGGAAAAACCTATCCATGAATATATCCTGGAACTTTTGCCAAGTTGTAGGGACAGCTCCCTCACCTCTACCTTTCCTCCAAGCAAAAACCCATTCATAAGCAAGGTTTTTCAACCTATACGCAGCCAAATCCACACTATGTTCCTCAGATACATGAATTACCTGAGTAATCTTCCTCACCTCCTCTAAAAACAATCGTGGATCCTTATCAGACATGGACCCATAGAATTACGGCGGATTTATCTGCATGAAGTCACAGATCCTAGCAGCAGGTGAATCACCTCCCTGCTGTTGTAGAGCCGAGGCTGAGTTGTCATGAACATTTGCAGTAACAGCTTGGGCCAACGCCTGAAAGGCTGCCCGAAATTCAGCATGAGACACATTTTCATTCAATGGGTCAGCGGGTTGAGGTTGCTGACCATCATTATTTCTTCTCACTCCACGTGAAGGCATACTTCTGAAAGAGAAGAGCATGAATCAATAGCAGAGAGAGACACTTTAAGCACGATAGACTTCTAAAAGAAAGAATCACACTTTTTCCTAAAACATCTTGTAGCCTCTTTCTCATAGATGTGGCGTGCTACACACCAATGATCAAGACTCTATTTAACGCAGCTAGTCAGACTCCCTAGGACACCATAAAACCTTAGGCTCTGATACCAAGTTTGTAACGCCCCGAAAAATGGGTTCCAAAGCGTCACACGGAGCTTGAGGCTATGAGTAGCCCCAAGCTAACCCTTTGAGCCATTTTCATTCAGTTCAACACAAAGCAATGGGGTTTCCATAAATAACCCTCAAATATCAACAGAGTAATTATCATCCAAGAATAAAAGAATTTCAGAAAGATAACAAAATACAACTTATTAGTCAACTCCCAACATCTATACTAGTTTGACAAGCCTCTAAGAAAATCAATAAAACTAGCGAGCCATTGAGACATGCCCCAACTGACTCATACTCAGTTATCAAATGCAAATGATTCCGTGAAACCAACATCAGACATCACATCCTCGGAACATGAGGACTCACCATAATAGAGGATGTAGAACAGTGTTCCCAAAGAATCACTGTCAAACCTGGAACTGAGCACCTGAACCTATATTTCGAGAAAATGCAGCCCACATTCGAAGATGTAAGTCAGTACCATGGAAAGAAACTGAGTATATGGGGGTGTATGTAGTTGTATAAACATCATCATCATGAATGTTTATAAGAAATATGCAGGATGTATGAAAGACTCACATAGCCCGAAGAAAATCATCATAATCATGAGAGAATGAAATAAGTACAATAACACATGTGAGTCATCATATAATTTGTCAATCACTTTTAGTTCATCAAGAATATCAATTCTCATAATGTAAATATCATTTATATCTTTCGAAAGAATAACTTTCCAGGCCCCTAGTGGACCATCAAGTTCCCCTTTAAGCCAAGGCAGTGATTCCCTTTCCAGGCCATCGTGTAACAGCTAAGTTGGTGGACCATCAAAAAGTTGACGAACCGTCAAGGGGTCCATCAAGATGAGACAAAATATCCCAGTTTTGGCCCCCGAGTGATGGACGATCTGGTGGACCGTCAGATTCCTGACGGACTGTCACACTGACCATCACTCCAAGGCAGAATGACCCAATTCTAGCACATGGGTGACGAACAACTTGGTGGTCCATCAGATCCCTGACGAACTGTCAGATCAACCGCCACAGGCCCCGATCAGCGAATTTCAGCTTTTTCAAAAGGGCATTTTGGTATTTTTTGCCCATTTTAGTATTATAAATATACCCAAGTGGTAAAGAAAAGATCATTTTTCTTTTATTTCTCTTCATTCTTCCACAAGAAGAGTCTAAAAACTAGGGTTTTCTCTCTACCCAAAAATCAAATCTTCTTCCAACAAATTCAAGAATTCTTCCATAGATCCTTCCAAGTTGTTCAAGAATTGAGTTCTCCGAGTCAAAGACATCAAGAAGCTTAGCCCAAAAGTGCAAGAAAGAGTTTCCAATCAAGTTTCTTCATCTCCAAGATTATAATCCAAGGTATGTGGAGTTTCAACAAGAACACTCCTTTCGTTCTTGTGCCTAAAGATTTACTTTCTATTATTGATTTACATGATTTTGCAAGTGGTTTTACACCCAGTTTTTCTTTATGGATGATTTATGAGACTTGTATTGAATAAGCTTGATATTTATGGTTATTTCACCATTATGCTTCTTAAATTGAGTATTTATTCCATGAGATATATATTTTCATTATATATATATTGATGATTTCTAAGTGATTTATGATAAGTGTCAAGATTTGTGTTTTTCTATGAGAAATTTGACTATTGAATATATATATATATATATATATCGAAATTTGAATTGAAAGTCAAGAATGAGTTTGATGATGTTTCCTTGAAGCTTTGGCATTTGAAATGATTTGATAAGCAAATGTACTTGATGTTGAGAAACATTGTTTGAATTTGAGTTAAGAATCCACAGTCGTATATGATTTACCGATGAGATATACTGTTGTTTTGGTCATCATGATAGAACCATGAGTTGATATTGATTGAGGTAGATTTCCTAACATGTTCTGACCTAAGTCTGGGAGGAGTATTTAGCACCAAGCGAGAAATTTGGTATTTTTCCATAACTACGTGCCACCGTAGGATTGATGTTGATAATTGTGGTCCAAAGGCCAAGTATGAGATTGTGATATTGAGATTGAGGTTGTACTCCCTGGAAAGATTACAACTCCCCTACAAATATGGGGATCTCTCCTTAGGAGGCAAAACGTTGGACTCCATGCGGCTCACATGGTGTAGTCATGTCGGTTATAAGAAATTCCCAAGTCCATAAGAGTTCAAGTTTCATGATTTACCGAATTACTCTAAGTCATGATTTAAAGAGTTTTGAGTTGAGTATATTGATTTATGATATTTGAAATGCTTTTATCACTGTTGATGATTTACAACGAATATATTTCAATTGATTCAAGCGAAGAGAGCCATTATTGTCAGCATGCAAGATTCCATTTTACTTTTATGATATTATTTTAAATGTTGTATTGTACCCCCACATACTCAGTACATTTCTTAAAGTACTGACCCCCATATATTTCTATATGCTACAGTGCCTTATAATGTAGCTACAAGTTATAACACAGATACCGCATTAAGTCAGTTTACAGCTTTCAGTCAGCAGGTGATGAGTCCTTTTAATTCGAGGGCTTGAGTCAGTTATACAATTCGAGGAGTATGATATTTTCTTACTTTAGTCATACTGAGATTGGGTAGTTGGGAGTCATGACACATCTATCTAAAGTCAGTACCAGTAGAGGCTTCATAGACAGTCTGTAGAAGTTGATGTATTCAGTATCAGTTTTATTTGTAAAAGTAGAGTTGTAACCTTGTAACATTCATAATTGTATTGATCAAGTTCAGATAAGTTCTATGTTTTTGCTGATCTCATGTAGACTTGAGTATTTTATTCAGTTGCTTATGAGTTATGCCAGTAGAAGGGTTAGCTTAGGGTCACTTATGCCCCTAAGCACCGTGTAACATCTCGAGACCAAATTTCGGGGCGTTACAGTCTTCCTTAGACCTTGGGGAAGCATGAATTAATTTGGTTCATAGTGGACAAACTAACCGAGTATGTTTATTTTATTCGAGTTAGAGTGGATTACCGTTCAAAGCAACTAGCTAAGATTTATGTCAAAGAGATATTGAGGTTGCATAGGGTGCCAGTTTCTATTATTTCTTATAGAGGTATGCAATTCACCTCTAAGTTTTGTTATAGGTTACATGAAGAGTTGAGCACCAAGTTTGACTTTAGCATTGCATTTCATCCTCAAAATGACGGGAAGTCTAAGAGTACTATTCAGGTGCTCAAGGATATATTAAGGGCCTATATGAGTGATTTTGGAGGCTATTGGGATAAGGTCTTTCCATTTTGTGAGTTTTCATACAATAATATTTACCATTCTAACAAAGCTCCTTCTGAAGAACTCTAAAGGATAAGGTGTAGATTATCGTAGGATGGTCCAAAGTTGGTGATGTGAAGCCTTTAGGAACAAACTTGGCGAAGGAAGCTCAGGAGAAGGTGAGATCCATTCAAGACAAGTTATTTACAACCCAAAGTAGGCAAAAGGAGTATGCATGTGGATCTCAAGGTTAAGGACATGTCATTCAAACTCAGTGAGCGTGTATTGTTTAAAGTATCTCCTATGAAAAGAGTTATGCAGTTTGGCAATAAGAGTAAGTTTCACCCTCAGTATATTGGTTTATTTGAGGTCCTTGATGATGTAGGCCTAGTAGCTTACTGGTTGACTTTGCGACCAAGCCTGTCAAGGGTCTACTCGGCATTTCATGTATCAATACTCACGAAATACCATATGGGTAGTGCTTATTTCATCAAATGGGAGTGGTTTCTCTGGATAAGAATATTTTAAATAAAGAGAATCCGATTGTAATTTTTTATCGAGATTGCTAAAATGTAGAAAAGAGGAGATTTGATTTGTGAAGGTTCAGTAGAAACATTATACTGTTGAAAAGGCTACTTGGGATATACGTGACAAGTACCCTCACTTATTTGAGGATATATGAACCTACTTGTTTCACACTTACCTCATTTTTTGTATTTGAATATTCAGGAACAACTGATGGGTAAATTGACATCTGTTATAATGACCCTTTTTATGGTTACTATTAAGTCTAGCATGTCAAAATTCAGGTTAAAGTTTTCCCTGGATTAGGAGTTAGAAATTTTAGACTAGGCTAGTCTTAGACAAAATTCAAGCAAGGTATGGTCTAAGTAATCCAGGAAGGAATTAGTTAAAGATTAACTGATTTGGGGTAATTTTATGGTATCTATGACGATAAAGAATTCATAGAAACTTTCAAAAGTGAATTCAAGTTTAATGAACTCCCAATATTGAATTTGACGTAAAGGGGATAGTTCAGAATGCCAAAATCTGAACATATGTTGTAAAAATGGAAAAAAATTGCTTGGTTTTGTCGCGCCTACCCTCTTATAGCAGGAGGTAGGCCGATACCACTACATCGCTAAATCTATTTTAAAGTTATCTTTTCTTAATTTATAAAAATAGTTATATATTTTCTGGCTCAAAATACATTTTTAATTAATTTATAAATATATGACTAGTAAAATTGGGCCCCAAATAAGTTTTTTCCTTATGGTTTAGATACATTGTGCTTTGGCTCAACAGACTTCACAAATTTGTCCATTGAGTTACACAATCATAAAGGTCAAAAAATATTAGTATTGTTATAAATGTACCATATATAGTGAATGTCTACTTTACCATATATAGTGAATACCTACTTTACCATATATTGTGTATGCCTATCTATGGAAAAGTTACAAACCCCAAGATTAGTTTTCCCCTATAAATAAAGGGATTTTCCTTTGTTGTAATTCATCCCACAAGAGAAATAAGAATTACTCTCTATTCTTCTTCTTCTTTGCTTTATATTTCATAACATGTTATCAGCATAAGACTCTGCTAAACAAGATGAGATTATAAATCTAAAGGTAATTTCAAGGTTAGTAATTCCTTATGTTATCTGTCTTTTGCTATTAATAATATAATTATTGTTGGATTTAAGGAAAAATAATTGGTTTGGAACCATTTATGTTTAAAATTTATTCCTCAAGAACAATGTTGTCAAAAGGGATGATAATATGTTGGGTTCAAGTCCCATCGATTTATACCCAAGACGCCTTTATATGGATAAAACGTTGAGTTTGAATCTCAATAAACCATATTGATGATATTATGATGGCTAAGGCAAAATAATGGATATTTGGTGAAACATGTCCCATTAAATATTCTCCATTCCTTGAATTGAATGTTGTAGCAATAAATCATATGTATGCCTTAATTTGCTTTTGTAGTAGCTATCATAATTTGATACGCTTAAGGCATGATTATATTTCATTCCCGGGAATGAGAATTTCGATTATTATAAATACAGATCTATACCCTGGGGTGAATATGATTGTATATATACTTGAACGTACTCTTAATTGTGAAGATATCACAATCCACCTTCAAAGGGGGTGTAATAATTGGAAGATTGAATATCTCCAAGTTACTATGATAAGAAACACAAATATGAAAAGTTACAAAAGAGGTAGCAATCACATGCCATAATAAACTAAGAGTTTATTATTTATTGATACGAAAGTCATGCAATAGTAAACCTGATGTTTACTAAAGAATTTTTGCACATGTTATGGTGACTTGGAGTTACTAATACAAATCATTTAATCTACTGACATAAACAATTTGCCATCATGAAGATGTGCATATTGAGTATTAGACATATGTTGAATAAATAGAAGATTATTCAAGAATTTTTTATGTCGCTTGTTCTCATGACAAGTTGGTTGGACCAACTAATATTGGGATTGGATCCCTTAAAATCTGAAAAGTATAAAAGGTGAATAAGGGCTCATTCACCTATCATGTGATCTATTAAGATGCATCAATAACATGATCACTATGTATATTTTGTCAACCTGCAGTTTGACATTCATAAAATTGCTTGCTCAACAAAATTGAGTCAAGAGCATAATTTTCAGATTGTGTAATCAAGGCAATTCATCTTGATGATGATGGCTTGACATGAAAGCCTTTGATAAATAGCTAAATAATTGCTAATCAGAACAAAGCTTCATGTGTTGGTCTGAAATATGATATGTTGCCTACAATAGCACTTGTATGCATTAGACTAATAAATTATGATTAATTCTCCCTCAAAGTTGGTTCTGAGTCAGGAATCATACGGTGTCCATCTAATAATTTTACTGTGCGGTATACGACTAATGAATATATCATAATGCACAAAGATGGATTCCTCAAAGAAGATGGAGGATGTATGTTAGTTTTCCTAACATAAGGGGGAGATTATAAGCAGCTAAGAAATATGTTAGAAATTATCATCAGATCCTCTTCAAAAGATAATTCAAGTCAAATGTCGAAAGCATCTCATATTAAGCTATAAGGGCTCCTATTTTGTGTCTCTAAAGGACAAAGTCTATGCATGCATGAAGCATGATAGACCAATCAGTTTCAAATTAAATAATTCTTGAAAAATAAGGAGCAAATAATCATAATAAGAAGGTAATGTGCTCTTGAAGAGTGTACAACATAACACTTCATGAAACCTTATCATAGGTTCAGGTACCTGAAAATAATGAAGTGATGAGATCTCAAAATATTATGTCAAACTGTGAACCGATATGAAATGATATATCATTAATATCTTTGATACAATATTAGTGTAATATTGTGAAATATTACGAGGATCCGAATTCTACATTAATTTAAGCATGCTGACGTAGAAACATTTATTAAGTGACATGAAAGGATGCATCTTGATAAGCATAAAACTTATTTGATTTGCAGTCCTCTCAAAGATGTCACACATGAAATATTGAATATTGTCACTTGACAAAAATCTATATGAAAATTCCTAAAGGATTCAGAATGCCTGAACCATATAAAGTTTCCGAAAAACTTGTTCATTATCCTTATAAAGGATAAATTGATGGTTTGAATATTATTGAAACTCTTGGAGAGTTTTCTAAAGCAATAGATTATTTGTTGAAATGAGAAATATATCAATTTGAATTGTTTATGAAGTATCATATCTTAGTGTAATTGGTGCACTCATGTATCTTGCAAATACTACAAGGCTTGATATAACCTTTTCAGTTAATTTGTCAGCAAGATTACAGTTTCGATCTTATTGGTCATGCTAATGTTGGGTACTTATCTAACCCACATAAAGCTCGATCTAAAACAAGCTATGTGTTTATATGTGGTGGTACTGCCATATCTTGGAGATATACAAAGCAGACTATCGTAGCCACTTCATTGAATCATGCTAAGAGAATAGCTATTCATGAAGCGAACCGAGAATGTGTGTGGTTGAGGTTCATGATATATCTCATTCGAGAAAAATATGATTTGAAATATGACAATGTACTTACAGTTTTATATAGAGATAATGCAGCATGCATAGCACATCTTAAGGGAGGATTCATAAAAGGAGATAGAACGAAGCACACTTCATTAAAGTTTTTCTATACACATGAGCTACAAAAGAATGGTGATATTACCGTACAAAAAATTCATTCAAGTGATAATATGACTGATTTATTCACCAAGTCTCCTCCAACTGCAACTTTCAAGAAGATGATGCACAAGATCGGGATGCAAAGGTTCAAGGATGTTCTAATTAGGGAGAGTTAATATGCATTGTACTGTTTTTTCCTTACAAGGTTTTGTCCCACTGGGTTTTTCTTGTAAGGTTTTTAATGAGGCGGCATATACGCGTATTGTTAGAGATGTGTACTCTTTTTCCTTCACTAGATTTTTTTCTCATTGGATTTTTTCTAGTAAGGTTTTAACGAGGCACATTATCTATCAATTAGACATTCAAGGGAGAGTGTTATAAATGTACCATATATAGTGAATGTCTACTTTACCATATGTAGTGAATACCTACTTTACCATATATTGTGTATGCCTATCTATAAAAAAGTTACAAACCCCAAGGTTAGTTTTTTCCTATAAATAAAGGGGTTTTCCTTCATTGTAATTCATCACTCAAGAGAAATAAGAATTACTCTCTATTCTTCTTCTTCTTTGCTTTATATTTCATAACAAGTATAATATTTGTGTTTTATTTTATAAGGCCTTTCACTATTTCCTCTCATTCAAATGTTGAATTTTGCCCAAGTTATCATATATGCAAATAACCCATCTTCAGAAGCTTCCTAGTAGGAAGCTTAACATTCTCTTTAATTCTGCGGCATTGGTCTCTCCATCGTGGGTATCAAATGAACCTTTAACTTCGATGAACTTGAAATGACATGATGAAACGATTAGCGCCGACAAGTGTGTTAGAAGATATTTCAAGAGCGAGCCTCAGGGTGGGGTAGGGGTGTCAATGGTACGGTTTGGATGATTATTTTACTAACCATTCAAATTTTTTAGTTATTTTATTTTATATAATCAAAATTAAACTTTTCAAAATTTTTCCATCATCTCAATTTTCCCTCGATCGGTTAATTTTTAATTCTTTTTGAAAAAGTATAAATGTAGAACACGTTATCATGTATACTTGTGTATGACTTTGACAAATACTCTCTAGGAATTTTTGTTATTTAAAAGGTGATGAATCAAGAATAAAGATTCATTTCATTATTTTACAGTAGTGTAAAATAATATTAAGTTGAGATTAAAAAAAATATAATTTAGATCACAGGAATGGAAAGAAATCAATTAATATGAAAATCAAGAATCGAGTATCAATTTACATGAAAATCAAGAATTGAGTATCAATTAATATGAAAATCAAGAATCGAGTCTACATAAATTAAATATTCAACAAAAGAATTTAAGTCATAAGAGAAAAAAAAAATCTAACAGCTTGCAGCGTGCTACCTAAGATCATTGATGTATTTTATAGTTTACTAGTTATTACTCGAGATTAGAAATGCTAGAACTAATTTAGCTTGGTTCAGAGTAGTATAAACATTTCAGCATTCGACTTTGAGTGTTAATTGTGTTGATGCTTGTAGTTGCTTTCATCTTCCCAAATCCAAAAAGTAAAATAGTTTAATAGTATCTATTAAACTTAATATATACAAAATATATTTTACACATATATTATTTGGTACGATTTGACTATTTTTATAAACTAAAAACCTACCCAATTATTCAGTACAAATATAAACAAAACCTAAAAAATTCAATTATTTCAGCGGTTTTGTCAAAAGAAACCTAAAAATCGGTTCACATACCACTCGATTGGTTAAGTCAGTTTTTTAAAAATTATTGACACCCCTAGGATGAGGACATAGTAAAAATGCACTGGGACAATCTTCTTGGAGAAAATATTGTGAGGTATAAGTTTCTTCAGTATTGGCAAACATAGTGGGTGACTTTTTGTTTTGAGGCATAAGCTTGAATTCTTCCCCGAATTGAAATTAAAATTGCTAAACAAGTAATTAAATTAATGAAAAAAAACATAAAATGCAACTTGTTATTAATTTTAAAAACTTAAAAAGCTTTAAAATCTAAATATTTTTTATCCTTAGTATAATTTTTTTCTTTCGCTTTGTCCTTCACTGGATAGAGAAGAAAATGATCAGTGAGCAAACTACAAAACAAAAACCTATCATCCTTCATCCCTTAGCTCTAATTTGATATGATGCTTTTGATTGTAGTTCCCTTCGTCGTGTTTCTTTTTATAAAGGCAATTCATAGTTTCTATTCAATTGTTTAAGAAAAAGTCTAATAAGTCTCTATATAGAAGAAGTCTTGATTATTTTTTTGAGTCAATTATAGATTTTAATTGATGTTTTAATATGAAATGGTCCTTGAAAGTGGAATATTTTTTCATAGTGGCAGCGTTTAGAACTTCCACAACGTCCTTACAAGTGTAACTACAAATTAAGTTGGAGCAAATGAGATAAATGTGTATATATACTGCACTCAAAAGTACTATACACACAACATGAAGAGGTAGTTGTGAAACCTAGTTATAGGCAGGGACTAATGTTTGAGCTGAAGCAACTTAAGTCAAAGACTTAAATTAAATAATTAATTGGAATAGCTTGTCTTGTTTGAAAATTTGATTAAACCTAATTTGTAATCGTACTGTAATATTTTAAGTACTTTTTTCTGAATATACAAATAAGATTACAAGGTTGAAGATCAACTCTGTAAATTGTTTCAAAATAAAATATATATTAGATAAAAAAAACAAAATAGAAAATGTGGATAAAAATTAGAGAGAGAATGAAGATTGTATAAAAAATTTAAAGAAATGTAGTACTATTTTTTGATTGAAAAATGAACATATTTAGAAAAGATCAAAAAATATGAAATTTAAAATTTGAATTTCCAGTTTTAACTTTCAAGTTTCAACCTTGAAAGTCGGAAACTCAACTTTCTTAATGGCTCACTTGAATAGTTATACATTGAAGTTCAAATTTTAAATTTGAACACTGAAGTTTCAAATTTCCAATTTCAAATATTCATATTTAAAAATCTATTTTAAAAAATATTATTTTTAGACATGGGCCTATTGACAACCCAACTCACAAAGCCGCCAACTAGAGCTACCCGAATTGTCTCTATAAGGTTGGGCCATATTGAATGATGTGTCATGGGCTGG
The DNA here is from genome assembly GCF_002878395.1 of Capsicum annuum. Taxonomy (NCBI): domain Eukaryota; kingdom Viridiplantae; phylum Streptophyta; class Magnoliopsida; order Solanales; family Solanaceae; genus Capsicum; species Capsicum annuum. Next base: position 31,124,660 of record NC_061121.1, read on the forward strand.
GTCATCATCAATGTTTTTACGGTTAGGCCCGGACATGACTGACCAATTTTAGTGTTCAATTGTATCAGCCCGAAAACGTACAGAAAGTATACTTAAGACTTAAATTATAAATAATATCAACATTTTAATGAAAATACATTATGTAGCAAACCTAACATTATTTTAAGTGTGGTCCCCCACTTATAGCCTTTCACAAGTTATCGTGTTTGAGGTTTCATTTTTCACGCTAAAAATCTTTCTTTTTCCTTGAATTGCTTTTTACTTTACCATTTTCATGCCTTTTCTCGAATTTTTTCTTTCAAAAATTTTTCCTTCTAAACGTTTTTTGCACAATTTGATAAGGGTAGTGTTCCATAATTTCAGGTAACTATTTAATTCAGTTATTGCATGTTATCAATTTCTCAATTTCTTTTTTTTGAATTTTGTACTGTAAACAATTTCTTCACTTCGTCTTTAAGGTTTTTTGGCTCTAATGGTTGAACAAACATCAAAATCACGAACAAATAGGATTTACCATCTATTAATTTATTGTCTGATAATGCACCATCTTTTAGTCTTGGATTAATTCAAGACGAAGTAGTTAAAGTTATTTCTAATCCTATACAGCCGAAGAAATTTGTGAGTACGAAGGAGCTTAGGTTCAAGTTTCGTAACGATTCTGTGAAGATGACTGATATTTTGAAGAAAAAACGGTTGAAAAAAACTCCTCCTCCAAAAGACAAAAAAAATAAAAAAAATATGAGAAGAAAAAGAAAGCAAAAGAAATTGCAGAGTGAAGCAATATTGATGACGATGTTAAGAACTCTTCTTCTAATAAATCTGAAGAAGACATGGAGGAAAAGATATTTTTAGTTATATATGTATTTTTATTTACTGTTATGTATTTTGAAATTTTAGTAAAGATGTTATCAATTTGGGGTAATATGTATTTTTTTTTTGTGAAGCTAATATTCATTTACTGATTAGCTGATATGTATTTAGGGATTTCAGTAAAGCTGATTCGTGAAGATGATAGGTTAAATATACATTTTGGGTTAACAGCTAATATGTATTGACTGAACAACTTATTTGTATTTTTTGTAAAGCTGCTATGTTTAGTTGTATTTGTATGTTAAATGAATTTGCTAAATTAAATATATGGAAAATACATTTATATATGAACTACTCAGGAAGGGGTATTTGGATATATGTATTTTTATTATAACTGATATGTATTTTTCGTATTTTGGAATGTTGAAATATACAAATATAGAGTAGATGCTTATAAGTATTTTAATATACATATATCAAATTTATAAGTTTGTCCAAAATATATTTTAATTATTATTCAATATTTTTTTGTAGGGACTGTGGTCTATATATGGTTACATATGCAAAGTGCCTTTCTTATGGTCAAGGCGTTCCTTCGGCTGAGTTCAATCCCAACGTACTTCGTACAAGATATGCTTCACTATTGTAGGACTACGACATGAGAAAACAAGAAGCAAAAGCTCAAAGTAACGACGAAGCACCATTGAGGCCTGTTAGGGAAAGCAAGATAACTAGTATCACAGAAGTATTAGAAGTCTGATGGTTGATGATTTTATTACATTGTGTAGTTGACAAGATTTAACTGGATATTGGTATTAATTGTAGAAACTTATTTTATGTTTTGAAGTGAATCAAAGTTACTTATTTTGAAGTGAATGAAAGTAATTCACTTTAGTCTTTTGTGTTGAATATGTTTTCAATAATTTTGTAGTATGTGTTTTATTCCACTGTTCAATTTTATTTGTTACAGTGAGATTTGACTTCAAAATATATATGCAGTGTTCAGATTTTGCAATATATACATATGCAGTATTCATATTTAACTTAAAAATACATATGCAGTTAACATCATATATATTTTACTCTTTGTTCATTTTCTTTCAAATACATATGAAGTGAATCAAAGTTACCAATTTTGAAGTGAATGAAAGTAATTCATTTTAGTCTTTTAGGTTGAATATGTTTTCAATAATTTTATAGTCTGTATTTTATTTCAGTGTTCAGTTTTATTTGTTAAAGTGAGATTTAGCTTCAAAATACATATGCAGTGTTCAGATTTTGCAATATATACATATGTAGTATTCAGATTTAACTTCAAAATACATATGTAGTTAACATCATATGTATTTTAATCTTTGTTCATTTACTTTCAAATACTTTAAAATACTTTCATATTACAAATACGTATAGGTGATCATATTTGAAAAACATTTCAGTTATCAAATACATATACTCTAAAACATATGTATTTTTCAAATAAAAAACATATATAATTTTCTATCAAATTTAGTAATACATAATTGTATTACTAATTGTTATTTATAACGCATTATAGCAAATGGTAGATAAATGTCTTAAAACACACAAATGAGTTCATTATTATGAAAGATGGAAAAGAAATTATAAAGAAAGAATATGAAAGAACAAATGTATACATATAACTAAAAGTAAATTATGCATACAACTAAAAATAAATTCATAAGAATAAATGCCACAAATCTAAATGATCATACCGTCTACGAGTACACAAAGCCTCGTTCTCTTTGAGTACGACATTAAATTTTTCAACGAGAGTTGTGAATGTATGAGAGTTGTTCAACGTTAAATACAGACAAAGATACAATCTCCATAATTGAACACAACTAAACTATACATAATCGAAATTATCGAAAATACAAAAATAGTCTTAAATTTCGACAATAAAACCTCCAAAAAATTGAATTTGAACAGCATAAAAAATTAATTTTGATCACTATTTTGTTCTATCAGTTCAATTTACTGTTGTATCACTTTTAACGCGAAATTCGTTTACAAAATTTTCAAAAATAAATTAACGACGAGAACAAAAAATTGAACGGAGCATCAGTAATGGTTGAAAAAAAAATTCAAAACGAAAAACAATAATGATTAAGTATCGTTAACAACAGTAATGGTTGAATTTGCAACTGATTATTGAATTCGAACAAATTGAATTGAAGAAGCTACAATTGAATTTGATTCAACAACATTAATGCTTCGCTTTGAAACTTATCGTTGAATTCGAAGAAATTGAATAGAAGAAATTTCAGTCGAATTTAATTCAACAACAGTAATGGTTGAATTTCAAACTAATGGTTGAATTCGAACAAATAGAACAGAAAAGGGTTCAGTTGATTTTGATTTTGCTTTTTTTTTTTTTGATGAACATGTTTATGAAAAAACTGAAATTTGAATTTTGCTTAATGTTGTTAACATATAACGAAAATCACTTGATTTAAGAGGTTTTAATGGAAAAGGAATCTACTCATTTAATTCATGAGTAATTATACCATATTTACCTCAACTACTTTCAGTTAAATAAGGGCAATAAAAACGATTTGTATATGTATTTTTATACCAATAGTTTCTTAAAATACAGAATACAAGTTGCTACTCTAAGTAATTATGGAAGTGTTGCTATGAACCTAATAATTATAATCTTAAGTATGTTATTTATGAATTTTGTCTTAAAAAAATTACAAGAATTGAATCGGGCCGACCTAGCCCAATCGACATCTTTCTTTAATATAAAGGGCATAAAGAAGAGCCAACCCATGCTTATTTTGCAAGATTAACTTTTAATATCAATACTATCATCTTCACGACAGACATCTCCTATATTTACTGCTATAGAATAGCATGCCTACCAAAATAAATATACGAAGAAATAGTCAAAATAATGATATATATTGAAGTCATTTCAATTTAGCATATATGCAACTTTTCAATACTTCTCATGAAGCATTGTTATTTTTATAAAATGTGCTTAGGCATACTGTCTCAAAATAATTCTCTTATTTCACTTTTGATTGAACAAAATGATTAGTAAGTAAAGTTAACAATCTATTAGAATTTTCTACATAAAAAAAAAAAAAGCACAAGGAAAACAAATGTCACAAGTGGTTTATATTTATACATATTGGGATTCATCGATAATAATGATGGCTTTTTCTATATTTATGCCCATTACATTCCTAATAACTACGTTAATTATATAGTTGTACGAATAAAAAACTAATTCCTCATCTTTAGCTATATTGTGTGTTGCACAGTATGGGCAACCTAAAGATTGAATAATAATTTGTTGATAAGTTCACTCCTTGAATAGAAAATAATGGAAAAATTTTACATAGATTTTTTCACCTTTAACTCATTATCTAACTTTAACGAGATTTTTAATATCATGAACCTCACTGAGCCCGTCTTTCAAAAAATATCATGAACCTCATTGAGCCCGTCTTTCAAAAAAGATTGATCATTTTGGACACAACTAACATTTTTTTTTGTTCACAAATTAGATGATTAACAACTTGATTTTCAATCTAGAGAATAATAGATGATAGAAATAGTTAAAGTCAAACTAACTTGAGTTGTCGACACCCAGTCTTCTTTAATGACATATTTTTGCAATTTTAACCTTAACATCATAACAATGGACAAAAGAGACGAGAAAGAATATTTTGTATGGATATAGGAAAAATCACCAGTTCGTACTAGTATCGCCGCAGTTAGCTCATGTGCTCATATTTGTACAATACATTTTTTGTGAACCCCGAAAGACAATGAACAGTAAGCAAACAAGTAAAATATCAAGCTGAAAGAAACATATGATAACAACAACTAAGCCTCATTCCCAAGAAAATACTGATACAATTATTTTAACATGATATCTAGTCATTTTTTATTCCTTTAAAACTTTCTTCAATTGCAAATGTGCTCTCTTGTGAATGCACAATGATACCAAATTGTAGGGAATGTAGATAGCTTGTGTGGAAAAATAGATCTATTATAAGTAATGGATTTATTTTTATTTGTGCATGGATATTACTTAACTTCTCTAAATATTTTTATTTTGAGTTTATTTATGTTAGTTTTATCGATATTCATATCTTGGGAGTGATTATATGGTAATTGGTTAAATGCTTTATTATAGTATTCTTTATTTTTTTTCCCTTAGTTTTTGTAATTCTTCTATATTATTTTGAAGGTATTTTAAATATTCTATATCTTTTGTTTCAAAATATGCAATTAGATTATCTTTCATAAGTTTTTCTAATAATATTATTTCTTCCATATTTCGTCTCCAATATTTTAAATATTCATAGTCTACCATTTTATCCTGTAGTAATTGCAGAGTTACAAATTTCTGTATAATAATTTATCCTAATTGTACTGTAATATATATCTAATTCTAGATTTTCAATGCTATTTATTATCTTGTGTTGTTCTTCTCGTAGCGAGATTTTTAAATTATATAAACTCTCACATATACTTTTTTCTAATTTTTCTAGGGTTTCTTCTATCCATATTAATTTTTCTTTTAGATTTTCCATTATTTTTCTAATTCAGTTTCTATAATTAATTTCTTCATCTAGATTATCTAGATTTTCTCTAGTTTTTCTAATATATTCTAATATTTCTTAATCTGAATAATATCCATCTGGGTAATTATCCAGGTATAACTATTCTATCCAATTCATAGTTTCAATTTCATAGTCTAATACTTTTTTTAATATGATTCTCTTAATATCTATAATTTCTATATCTCTAAGTATATATAAGATTAAGATTTTAAGATTATCTATCATTTAAAATTGGTTAAATACTTTATTATAATATTTTTTAGTTGTTTATTTTAATCTCATTAATTCTTCTATAT
>NC_061121.1:31133366-31168756 GCF_002878395.1 Capsicum annuum
ATAATTTTTATTAACCATTTGTTTTGGTGTCCATTTGTCATATTCATCCTTTAGATTATATCTTTTGAATTTATTCTTATAATATGTAGGTTTTCTTATTTCTGACGTTCTAGGTATTATATTTTATCTTCTTTTTTATCAAGAGTATTTATTTCTGTGTTTTTATTTTCTAAGTTTTCTTCATTAATTACTTCTTATTTTTTATTGATTTCTAAATTTTTTGTATTTGTTAAAATTTCTGAATCATAATTGTCTGTTTCTTCAACATCTATTGTATTTATTTCTAATTCCCTGATTTTTATTTCTTTATTGCTTATTTCTAATTTTTCTTTAAATTGATTTATCTCATTTAATAATTTTTGCTCTTTATCTTTTTCTTCTTTTTCTTTCTGTCTTTTTTCATACAAATCTTTTAGCATTTGTAGTTCTCTTTCTAATTCAGCAATCCTACTATTTTTAGTTTCTTCTATTTTTCGTATTTCTTCTGTAGTTTATTGTTTTATTTTTTCTATTTCCTGTTTTCTTTCTATTTCTTCATTTTCTTTTTCTATTCTTACCATAACTGTCAATTTATCTTCTAATTTTAGTTCTTCTTTTTCTAACATTAAATATAAATGTTCACCTATTTTCTTATACCTTCTTCCTAGATTAGAAAATACTATTTTTATTTTTAATCCTTCATGATTTTCATATATTTTTTCATTTATTATAAAGTCTTCTTTGTTCATTTTTTATTTAATTGTTAATAGATCATGTTGGTATGTATATTCTAGACTATCTATTGTCGATTCTAAATTTGATATTTCTTATTTTTGTGCATTTATTGAATTTTTACTAATTCCAACAATTATGTTGTATTGAGTTTTTACTAGAAAAAGAAATTCCAGCTCAGGAGAGATATATCAATGGGAAAATAATTTGGTCAAGGTGGAATAGTACCTAAAGAAGATTCAGGGCTGTGAGAAATGAAAAAGGATACCTGGGAGCCCCTATTGAGGATAATAAACCATCTTTAACAGTGAATAATTCTTTTGAAATCTTGTAAGAGCATAAAGAAGATAACAGTGAGTTGCATGCAAAAAATGATTTAAGAAAAAAGTAGAGTAACACTGTGGAACCTACTGAACATCAGAGCCCAACGAAAAAAATCAGAAATGGCATCACCAGATGGAACAAAGAAAGAGATAAGCAATATCAAATCATATAGGCATAAAGATACAATAGATAAGCACAATACACCAATAGTAATAGTGGAAAAGGATAAAGAAAATGAGAAAGTGTCCACAAAAGAGTGGATGATAAATGCTTTTCACCAAGAAAAGACAACAAATGTAATAAGTTATGTACACCAAATAGAGGTTCCCAATGAGACAGATGAAGAGGCAAACACAACAACCAAGAAGGTGACACAATGGAGAAAAACACTATAGCAGCAGACCCAGCCAGGACACCTGCAACATAGGAAATAAATGAGTTACAACAAAAAGTGGTTAATGAGTTACAGTAGGTTTCACCAAAAAAATGACTCAATGGAATTAGTTGGAACACCAACTATTGTGCATACAGATGAATCAGTTATGGTGTTAGGGGCTATTGAGTCACCTAATAAAACTCTTCATGATATAGTTGCTCATAAAGTGGAGAAGAGAGTAGAAGATGCAGAAAGTAAGGCGGATGTATAAGGGTTAAATGCAGAAGATGAGGATAAAATTAGCAAGGAGGCTGACCTATCTCCTAAATCAGGCAAAGCCCTGAAATCTACTAGAAAAGGGAGAAAACAGGAGCAAGGTGATGCATCACTACCCATTAGAGTAAAACCAAAGAGGAATGTGGTTTCTACAAAACCTAATAAATTATTAAGTCATTCATTTTGAATATTAGGTCGGTAAAATCACATCACGCTTTTTAGAGAGTGTAGATGCTTTATAGATTTCATTATCTTGCATTTGTGGCTCTTTTGGAGCCATTCCAATACTATAGAAACATCAACAGATACAGGAACAGGTTGAGAATGCAGGAAGTTATATATAATAGAAATGGGTAGATTTAGGTGTTCATAAACCAAGGATATGATGTCTATGTAATTAGTGACATTGATCAACAGTTAACTCTAAAACTGTAGGAGGTGGCTACTAGTTTGTTTTGCTTTACTTCTATAGTCTATGCTAAATGTGATATTAACCTCAGGTTACAAGAAGATCTATCTAATATTGCTCAGGGTATCGATCAACGATGTATAGTTAGAGGAGATTTTAATGTGGTTCTAAATGGTGAAGAAAAGATAGGGGTTTGCCTGCCTTAGATGCTGATATTGATGATTTTAGATCTTTCATTGAGATATGACCTTACTCAAATGTCTCTTAAAGGCAGCCCCGACACAAGGTGGAATGGAAGGACAAGTATTGATTGAATCTTTGAAAGGATGGATAAAGTGTTGTATAATGAACATTTTTAGAACATTTTTGCTAACTTGGAGGTGGAAAATCTACGTAGGATAGGATCAAATCATACACCCCTTTTACGATCCTATCATACAAAGGCCATTAATATTTATAGATGTCACGACCCAAACTAGGACTTGGCCATGATAGATATTTCAAGTCCACCGAGGACCGGAGACCACCCCTTTTCCCAGTCAAATAGAACATAATACACTAGTCAATAGATGAATTCCGAACAATAAAAAGATAGCATAATCAATAACCAAAAGGAAATCTAAGAATGCCAATAACTACCAGCCAATAACCAATACCCTAAGTCCACAGTAATCCACAAAGCCTCTATACCATAAAATAACCTACGTCGGGACATGTCCCCGACCCTGACAATGACAATGTAAATATGAAGTCTTCAATACTAATTTATAGAAGGAAAATCGATGGAAAGATCAAGTCTTTCGGAGAATGGAAGCTCACCAATTTACCTCAAACGACCAACTCTGAGATCACCTATCACTGCATAAGAAAAGTAGAAGCGCCTTTAGACCCTGCATCGTATGGGGATAAATCATGCACAAACGGTTAGTGGGGTGGACACTAGCATGTCACTCAGGGAGAGAATAAAATAATGCCAAGTCAGAACACAATTCAAATCATGCACACATCATCATATACGTATATAAATAACATGTTGGGATATGGAATAAGGTTTAACATAATATTAAAATATTATCCTAGACTATGTAGCTCAACCCTCATAAACAGGCACCCACGGGCTATATGGGTTCAAGCTCCCTCTGCTGAAAGGGCCCCAGTGCGTGTTAGCCGCATGAATCGGAAGTATGAAGGAAGACCAGTGAATTCCCCGACCCCACATCAATCCTAGATACAAAATATATCAATAATGTGATCCACGCACACGGTCATCAAGACCAACCTTCACGTCGGCAAACATGAGTTTCTAGTATAAGTCATTCGAGACCCACACCTTCACGACTTAGCTACCCCATTGAGTCCAATTAACAACAGTTTTCACATAACCCATTCACTAACCAAGGAATCATTTATTAAAGCACACCACGATATCGTTATACCACTTTACTTGCAAGCTCATAATTATGCCATTACATTCCATTAACTTGGAGGAATGCCTCGACCCCCTTTGATCATTAAATCAAATCATAGCCAACAAGGCCTTCAAAATCTATGATAATTGTTTAACCATTTATGTAGTGCAATGCAATAGTATAGATGAGTAAGTCAAGCTTAGTGATAACTTCACAATTTAAAGCCATTTACGCAAGTGGCTTAAAGGAATACAATTGTTCAAAACCAATTTCCAAGTTCAAAACATCAATTTGGGGGATTACCTCTACCCCCATTCTAATTTCCACACCCATGTACCCCATTAGTTCAAAAATATTCAATTAAAAGAATGAACAACTCATAAAAACCATGGGAAACTATTTCAAGGATTAACCATTCCAAAACCCCCAACCCATGTCAAAACCAACATTCAAATCCATAAAATTAAATCATTTAAAACATATGATTTTCACAAACCCTGAAAGGATCACAATTTTTGAGGGAATTTGCTCTTGGAAACTCTAGACAATTATCACGACCCGAAGCTACCCCCTAGTCGCAACAAAGGTGCTTACGGCCACAAGTGACCACAAGTTAACCCATGTGCTGGTACCTGTTGTGAACACTGAACAAAATAGTAATACAATACATACATGGAAGGTAAGCTGATAAGATACTGTAAAACTAAATACTGAAATATGAATCAAAACATGTCAGAAATATCTAATAGAATACCATAAACCAACAGTCTATCTGAAAACAACTAATAACATTAGATGACTGACTGATTGTCTAACTGCTTGTCTAAAAGCCTCTAGACATCACGAGGAGTTGATGGGACATACCCCAACTAAATCCAACTGATTGAACATAAGAAATCACTGAAGTAATAGAAATAAAAAAATTATGTCCTCGATGGATGAGGACTCACCACTATTGTTGTTGAGTAACAATGAGCTGTCTAAGAGCAGTCGGGAAACTATGCGTCCGAACCTATGTTACAAGACAACATAGCACAAAGAAAAGTATGTGGTTAGTACTTTGAATGTACTAGTATATGAGAAGAGGACTGGCTGAAATGCATGAGGTATCTAAGCATAAATGCATGAACATGTAACATCTGACAATGCAATACCAAGCATAAATATGTTTCTGCGATAATCTGTAATCTAAAAGACTTAAAACTGTATAAATGAATAACTAAAAATTTGTACACTTGCTCAAGCAAACCTGAACTAAAATACACTGATTACTGTATTAAGAATATGGGAGGTATCATATAATCGATATGACCTAATCTGAGCTAAATGGGGTCCAACCTGTAACCCCAGTTGGAAGGGTGTCAGTACCGTGCCACGGGTACTAACACTAGCTGTGTGGATCCGCTAATTTGATGTCCTGAAGGACCAGGGTGTCAAGCCTAAACTGACAGGTTACCCTTGAGAGGATGTCAAGCCTAAACTGATAAGTGACTCCTCATATACTATGTTGGCTACATAGTTCTGGAATACAGGGACTACTACTAACGAATTTGCCTAACTGACAGGGAAGCCTCCATCTCTGTATTCGCATAGTGCTAAATCCTACTCCTAACTGAACTGACACTAGTACTAAACTGAACTAAGTTTAACTGAATATTATTTTGATAACTGATAATGCTCATCATATCATACATTTCTGAGTAAATAACATGACTCATGGTTTCACTGACATATTACTTGAAAGATCATAAATCATGTAAAACACGTAGGTATCGGGTGTTCATAACCCACCACGCTGAATGATTGTAAAAATACTATGTCAAACTTAAAATACTGTAGTATGCATACATGGTTCAAAGACCCAAAGCATGGATATTTCATCAAACATGTAAGAATCATAACCTTTAACATGGGAATGTCTTAAACATGAAGAAACAACATGATTGCATGGCTAAATTCATAATTTGGGGATTTATTCTGAAATCAATTGAACATGACTTGGGAATAGCAACACTTAAAACATGATATGACTCATTACACTTGAAAGCACTTGTAACCATAACTTGACATTAAATTAACAAGAGATTCATGGATTTATTTCATCTTTAACATGTATAAACTCATAAATTAAACCAAAAGAGGGTTTTTGGGCTCCATGGATGAACATCCCACATACCTTAACAACTAAATTATTGTAGATTTCTTGGATGGGGAAGCTTGAACTCTTGATTTCTTAAGGATGAAGCTTGAATTTGTTCTTGGGGAAGGAGGAGGGTTTTCTTGGGAGCAATTTGTGTGAAAGAGGCAAATAATGCCCTTTTAGAAGCCCCAAATTGTGTTAATGATGGATTTGGTTGAGGAGAGATGACTCAAATACCCCTTGGGAGTTTAAATAAAAAAATCTGAACATACACACACCGGTCGACATCATCTCTATCCTGGCAGAATGGACCACGCGACTTAGGCCTGTCTCGACGGACAAGCCCGGGAGACGCGAGCTTTATCCTGGCGGACAAGCCCCCGCGGCGCAGGCCTATCCCGGTGGGTCCACTATTTTTATTTTCCAAAAACACCTCTAAGCCCATCCAAAAATTCTAAAACTTCCCCGAGGCATACCTTATTCAACCCTGAACATGTTTCAACTTAAAAATCAATATTTTGAAGTCGGAAGGACCAAAATAAAAATCATCGAAGTTTAGGGGTCTTGAAAATGACTAAGTCCTCAACGCTTAGTGAAATTTTCAAGCCTTAGACCCCTTCAGCATGCAACTAAGAGCTGAATCGAGTTTAGGATATTATGGGGTATGACAATATCTTCCTCTTGGGAACATTCGTCCTCGAATGAGACTAGTTAGACTGAGGCTTCTGAGGAAACTGAGATCATATACTGAACATCCATGAATTGAAACATGATTACATAACTGAGTCTGAAATATGATACATGAATAGAACTGATTTTGTGAATGCATGCAATGACATGAGATTGGCTACATAGCTGAAATTGAGAACAGAAAAGAGTGAATCCAAGGAAGATCGTTACTTCACGCTAAATATGGGTTTCTGGAGAAAAGATGAGGGTACTTGGTTCGTATATTTTCTTCTGCTTCCCAACTAGATCCCTCAACAGACTAATTCTGCCAAAGAAATTTAATCAAGGGAACCTCTTTATTCCTTAGCCTACGAATCTGACGATTAAGAATCTCAACTGGGATTTCTTCGTAGGAAAGGCTATCCTTAACGTCTATAGATTCTAAAGGAACAACTATAACTGAATCACCAATATATTGCTTTAACAAAGGAACATGAAATACCGGATGTACTAACGCTAAATCTACAGGCAACTTTAGCTTATAAGCTACTTTCCCAAAATGACTTAAGATTCCATATGGGCCAACATAGTGGGGACTGAGTTTCCCCTTCTTTCCAAATCTCTTTACTCCATTCATAGGCTAAATTTTCAAATAGACCAAATCACCAACCTCAAACTCTAGATCCCTTCTTCTCACATCTGCATAAGATTTCTGACGGCTTTGGGTTGTCTTCAGCCTCTTTTGTCTCAACCAAACTTTCTCTATTGCCTCAAACACTAAATCTGGCCCTATCAAAGCAGCCTTACCTGCCTCAAACCAGCCAATAGGAAATCTACATCTTCTTCCATAGAGAGCCTCAAATGGAGCCATCTGAATACTGAAGTGATAACTATTGTTATAGGAAAACTCAATCAAAGGTAAATGGTCATCTCAACAACCTTTAAAGTCAATAACACATGCCCAATATTAAAGTTTGAACAATCCTCTCTGCCTGACCATATGTCTGAGGATAAAAAGTTGTACTGAGATGACTTGGGTACCAAGGCCCTTCTAAAAAGCCTTCCTAAAGTGAGAGGTAAACTGAGTACCTCTAACTGATATGAGGGAAAACGGAATCCTATGAAACTTAACCAACTCCCTAATATAAAGCCTGGCATAATCCTTAGCTGAATACGAAGTATGAACTGGTAAGAAATAAGTTGATTTGGTCATTCTATCTACAATAACCCATATCAAATCATACTGACGACGCATACGAGGCAACCCTATCACAAAATCCATGTTCACCACTTCCTATTTCCAAGTAGGTATGATAAACTCCTACAACGTACCACTAGTCCTTTGGTGCTCAACATTGACCTACTGTCAATTTGGACCCCTAGCCACGAACCCAATAATATCCTTCTTCATACCACTCCACCAATAGATTTCCCATAAATCACGGTACATCTTAGCGGCTCCTAGGTGAATAGACTACCGTGCACCATACCATCAACACACGAAACACAGTCTACCCTGACAACGAAGCACAACATCTCCCACTTGGGAGAAAACCTCTACCTTCTGATCCCTGGACGCCTTCTTCAACTTAACCAAACTATTTTGTCTTGTTTTTCTTTCACTTTAGCAACCAATAAAGATTTCGAATCATTCTGAACCCATTTACTACCCTCAGTTGAATCAACCAATCGAACACCTAATCTAGCAAGCTGATGAATCTCACTGACTAACTTCTTCTTATCTCCCTTAACATGAGCAACACTACCCATAAACAATCTACTAAGGGCATCTGCACTACATTGACCTTGTCCGGATGATAAAACACACTCATATCATAATATTTTAACAACTCAAGCCACCTTCTCTGATGTAGATTCAAGTATTTTTGTGTGAACATTACTGTAAACTCTTATGATCAGTGAACACATAAACATGAACCCTATAAAGATAATGTCTCCAAATTTTCAAGGAAAAAACAATAGTTGCTAACTCAAGATCATCGGTAGGATAATTCTTTTCTTGGGGTTTAAGCTTTCTAGAGGCGTAGGCTATGAACATACCTCTCTACATCAAAACACAACAAAGCTAACTATGGAAGCATTACAGTAAAGTACAAACCCATCTGAACCATTTGGCAAAGTCAAGACTGGGGCAGATGTGAGTCGAGTCTTCAACTCCTAAAAACACTTCTTGCAAAAGTCTGACCACTGAAATTTGACTTTCTTCTGAGTCAATCAAGACATGGGGATGAAATAAAAGAAGACCCCTCAACAAATCGCCTGTAATAGCCATCCAAACCCAAGAAACTCCTGCTATCTAATAGAGAGATAGGTCTGGACTAGTTTCTCACTACTTCGGTCTTTTAAGGGTCAACTCTAATGCCATCACTGAAAATAATATGGCCAAGAAAAGCTATAGATCTCAGCCAAAATATGCACTTACTAAATTTGGTGAACAACTGATGGGCTCTAAGGGTCTGCAACACAATTCTCAAATGGTCTGCATGATCATTCTCACTATGGAAATAGACAAGGATACCATCAATGAAGACTGTGATGAACATGTCCAAGTACTATTTGAATACCCTATTCATGTCCATGAAAGCTGCAGGGGCATTCGTTAGTCCAAAAAATATAACTAGGAATTTGAAGTGACTATATTGGGTTCTAATATCTGTCTTTGGAATGTCACATTCTCTGACTCTAAGCTGGTGATGGCCATATCTGAGGTCTGTCTTAGAGAAATAACTAGAACCCTGAAGTTTTTCGAACAAGTCATTAATTCTAGGAAGTGGATACTTATCCTTGATTGTGACTTTATTCAATTAGCAGTAGTTGATGCACATTCTAAGAGAACTGTCTTTCTTACTCACGAATAACACTGGAGCACCCTATGAAGAAACACTGGGCCTGATGAAACCCTTATCTAAGAGATCTCTCAACTATTCTTTTAACTCCTTAAGCTCAGCTGGAGCCATTCGGTAAGGTGGAATAGAAATAGGTTGGGTATTTGGAAGAAGGTCTATTCTGATGTCAATTTTCCTTTCGGGAGGAACTCCAAAAAGATCTTCAGGGAACACATCTGGAAATTCCCTTAGTACTGAAACTGAATCGAGACTTGGAGTCACAGAACTACAATCTTTGACTCGAACAAAATGGTAAACACACCCTTTAGATATTATCTTTCTTGCTCTAAGATATGAAACAATCTGACCCCTAAGCACTAAAGTACTACCCCTCTATTCGATAACTGGTTCATTGGAAAACTGAAACTTAACTCTATTTCTGCAAACAGCTTAGGCATAACATGAGTGGAGCCAATCTATGCTGAGAATGACATAGAAATCAGTCATCTCTAACTCTACGAGATCAACTAAGGTGATTTTCTGAGATACTGTGACCGAGAAATTTTCGTATACCCGTATGGCTATAATAAATTTACCCATTGGGGTAGACACTGAGAAAAGCTCTACTAACGTGTCAGGACTGCTACCGAAATTGACGGCTATATAAGGAGTTACAAAAAAAAGAGAAGCTCCGGGATCTAACAATGCATAAACATGAAGTTGGAAAACCTGTAACGTATCCATAACCACATCAAAAGAACTTTCCTGATCATGCTATGTCAGGAGTGCATACAACCTATTCTGACACTGCTTACTAGTTGCATGGGATATGGCCCCCTGCTAAGTTGGGTGACCTGCTTTGGACTGGCCTCGTTGGCGATCACTTCTGCCCCTATGAGAGACCACCATACACTCTTAAACCTGCGTCTTGGCTTGCCACAACCAAAACACACATCATTACCAGCCTTACACTCACCCCAATGATTCCTATCATATTTATTATAGAGTGGATTAGTACGACCACTGTTCACACTACCCTGGGACTTAGAGCCTAGCGCTCTATCTGGACTATCTTTCCTAAACTTAGGCACTAGCACACTAGCTAAAGATGGACCTGGAGATGAAAATTTGTAATGAAACTGAAAATGATTACCACCTTCTGACCTTGGCTGAGAAAAGTTGAAACTACTTTTTCTAGCCCTTTTATTCTCTCTCCCTCTCCTTACGTTTTTTCTTCTCAATCTGATTAGCATGAACCATGAGTCTAGATAAGTCCATATCCTTAATAAACATGGCAGTCCTACACTCCTTAACCACACTATCAGATTCACTAGACACAAACTCATTCTTGACCTATTATCTGCCATCATAGAAGGAGCATACCTCGCCAACTTAGTGAACTTAAGAGAGTACTCCTTTACGCTCATATTACCCTACTTTAAATTTATAAACTCCTGAACCTTAGCTTCCCTCAACTCTAAGAGAAAGAATTTGTCTAAGAAAGTTATGGAAAACTCCTCCCACTCTACCGGCCCTGCATCAACACCAAGATTTTCCTTCTACTTCTTAAACTAGGTGTGAGCTATATCCTGTAATTGGTATGCAACCAACTCTGCACTCTCGCTCGAAGTGACACCCATGATATTTGTCAGTTTCTACACCATATCCAGAAACTCATGCGGACCCTCCTCTGACTTGGATCCCGAAAACAAAGAGGGATTCATTCGAGTGCAATCCCGAATCCGAACTGCAGCTGTATTTCCCACTGGAATAGCTGGGGCAACAACCTATTGGTTGTTCTGTGCAACTAATGAATAGCCAGGGTCGTAAAAGCGGCCCTGAATTCGGCATGAGAAACATGTCTAAAATATCTGATAGAATATCAAAAATCGTCTATCTTAAAATAACTGATAACACTGGAATGACTGACTAACTGTCTAATTGATTGTCTGAAAGCTTCTAGACACCATGAGAAGTTGATGGGATAGACCCCCAACTAACTCCAACTGACTGAACATAATAAAGCACTGAAGTAACTGAAAGAAACAAATTGTATCCTCAATGGATGAGGACTCACCACTACTGCTCCTGATTAACACTGAGTTGTCTAAGAGCGGTAGGGACACTGTGCGTCTGAACCTATGTTATAAGACAACATAAAGCAAATAAAAGTATGCGATCAGTACTTTGAATGTACTGGTATATGAGATGAGGATTGGCTGAAATGCATGAGGTATCTGAGCATAAATACATGAACATGTAATATCTGAGAATGCATGACCAAGCATAAACATGTTTCCATGATAATCTGTAATCTAAAAGATTGAAATCTATATAACTGAATAGCTGAAAATCTATACACTTGGTCAAGCAAACCTGAACTGAAATAAACTGATTATTTTACTGAGACTGTGGGAGGTATCATGTAACCGACATGCCCCAATATGCACTAAATGGGGTCCAACCTGCAACCCCAGTAGGAAAGGTATCAATACCATGACACGGGTACTAACACTGGTTGTGTGGATCCACTAATCTGATATCTCGAAAGATCAGGGTGTCAAGCCTAAACTGACGGGTGACCCTTCATATTCTATGCTAGCTATGTAGTTCTTGAATACAAGGACTGCTACTAACGACTCTGCCTAACTGACGGGGAAGCCACCATCCCTGTATTCGCTCGATGCTAAATCCTACTCCTTACTGAATTGACATTGGTACTGAATTGAACTAAGTTTAATTGAACATTATTTCTGATAACTGATAGTGCTCATCATGATCATAAATATCTTATGTAAATAACATGACTCATGTTTTCACTGAATTATTACTTGAAAGATCTAAAATAATGTAAAACACGTAGGTATCGGGTGTTCATAACCCACCAACATGAATAATTATAAAAATACAATATCAAACTTGAAATATTGGAGTATTCAAACATGGTTCAAAGACCCAAAGCATGGACATTTCATCAAACATGTAAGAATCATAAGCTTGAACATGAGAATGTCTTAAACATGAAGAAACAACATGATTACATGGCTAAATTCAAAATTTGGGGATTTATTCTGAAATCAATTGAACATTGACTTGGGAATCGCAACACTTAAAACTTGATATGACTCATTCCATTGGAAAACACTTGTAACCATATCTTGACATTGAATTAACAAGATATTCATAGATTTATTTCATCTTGAACATGTATATACTCATAAATTAAACCAAAAGGATATTTTTGGGCTCCATGGATTAAAGGGACCCAAGGATGAACATCTCAGATACCTTAACAACTTAATTCTTTAAGATTTCTTGGATAGAGAAGCTTGAACTCTACATTTCTTGAGGATGAATCTTAAATTTGTTCTTGGGGAAAGAGGGATTTCTTGGGAGCAATTTGAGTGAAAGAGGAAAATAATTCCTTTTAGAAGCCCCAAATCATGTTAATGATGAATTGGGCTAAGGGAAAATTACCCAAATTCCCCTTGGGCGTTTAAATTAAAAAGTTGAACACACACACCGGGCGGCGTGGATTCTGTCCCAGCAAAATGGACCAGGTGACGCGGGCCTATCCTGGCGGACTAGCCCAGGTGACACTGGCCTTATCCTGGTGGATTAGCCCCCGTAGCGTGGGCCTATCCCGGTGGGTCCACTATTTTTCATTTTCCAAGCACACCTCTATGCCCGTTTGAACATTCTGAAACTTCCCTAATACATAACTTTTTTAACCCCGAACATGTTTCAACTCAAAAATCAATGTTTTGAGGTCGAGAAGACCAAAATAAAAATCACTGAAGTTTAGGGGTCTTGAAAATGACCAAGTCCTCAACACTTGGTGAAATTTTCAAGCCTTTGACCCCTTTATCATGCAGCTAAGAGCTGAATCGAGTTCAGAATATTACGGGGTATTGCAACAATATACCTTGAGAAAACCCTAATGCTCTTGCTTGAGAGAATTTGTAAGAAGAGAGAAGTTATTTTTGTTTATTATGGATGGGAATGAGGTCTAATAAGGTCTTAAAATCGTGGGTCACATTTGGTAAAAGGAAAAATGTCCAAATTGCCCTTAATGAAATACTAAAAAATTATCGCTCAATCATTACGAGGACCTTACGACTCATAGGGTCACCTTACGACTCGTAGGTCACCTTAAGACTTGTGACCTCCAGTCGTAGTCTGGACAACATCCATGGGAACCCACACTGGTCTAGCTACGAGTCATACCATATGACTTGTACTCAGACATTACGACTATTTTGGACAAATCATTTTCAAGATAGAACATTTAGGCATCACACTGGTTTGGATACAGATGGGACTATACAACTCATATAGAGTCTTTATGACTCGTAACCCCCTAGTTGTAGTCACAATAGAAACTTCAAGCTAGGACACTGGTCTGGCTATGATTGGGGTCCGACGACCCATAATGACACCCTACGACTTGTAGGGAGAGTAGTTGTCTGGGCTGTAAGCTCATAGGCCAAGAAATTTTCAAAGACCAAAATCCAAGGTGTTTCAATAGACCTTTCAAATTTCTTAATTTCTGGACCACTCATGGTTCATTTAGAAAGATTGTGAGGTTGAATTGGGATATACGTCTTACTTCAAATCCTTTTTTAGACTTTAAGAGAAGAATCAAAAGGATTAAAAAGTTTTTGACTGTATGGAGCAGAAAGACATATGGAGATATTTTTCAGCAGTTGCTCATTAGAGAAGACATTGATAGAATCAAAGAGAAATTATTTGATGAAGACCCATCTGCGGAAAATGGGATGGTGATTCAACTAGAAAGACTGAATACAACAAATACCTTGACCTGGAAGAATCGTATTAGAAGCAAAAGGTTGGATATGATTAGTTTAAAAGCGGTGACAAAAATACTAGATTTTTTGGTAGTATTGTAAAAGGGAGAAGAAACAGAATGAAGGTTAGTAGAATTCAAAATCATCAACAGGTATGGCTTGAAGATGAAGAGGAGATTGCTTGTGCTGCAGTATATTTATGATAAAAAGAGACGTATATTATGAGACTACGTAGACTGATAGGTATTTTGACCAAAAGGGGCAAGTTTTCTTATAGGATCCACCCTTCCAACAAAAAAAACGATGTTCATGGATAGACATACACTACATTGATTTTGAGTTTTTGGGATGAAAAAGCTCATCGATCCAAATGAATCATTTTTTTGGTGTCTCTTTTCTTCCTACCCACAACGCTCTATCACATCCAGTTTACTCAAGAAAGAGATTCTACATCCTTTTCACTACTTTCTCATATACAAGAAATGGTGAACTCTGAGGATAATGATTTATTATAAAAAATTCCATATGAAGATGAGGTGAAAGAGGTTGTTTTAAATCTCAAAAGGGAGAGTGCTAGTGGGTCAAATGGATTTTCAGGTAAATTTTACCAAGTGTGTTGGGATATTGTTGGCTCAGATATAGTTAGAATGGTGCTGACTTTTATCATGGTAACTCTTTGGCCAAAT
This sequence comes from Capsicum annuum, assembly GCF_002878395.1. Taxonomy (NCBI): domain Eukaryota; kingdom Viridiplantae; phylum Streptophyta; class Magnoliopsida; order Solanales; family Solanaceae; genus Capsicum; species Capsicum annuum. Next base: position 31,148,021 of record NC_061121.1, read on the forward strand.
TAGTTACTTATAATAATTCGGTCTCACTCCCAAGTAAGACCTAGTTCAGACTTTCTCAGATTTGAGACATGTTACTTTGAGTAATTATGTAAATAAAATTCTATCTAGGATTGCCCATGATTGAATTGAAGATATATTGCCGAAGATTGTTTCTACTAACCAATTAGGTTTTGTTATGGGGAGAAGTATTACTGAAATGTTTTGCTTACTCAAGAACTTATTACTGATATTGGAAAGAGAGAAAGCCAGCTAATGTGGTGATCAAGTTTTGTATGGCAAAGACATATGACAGAGTCTCATGTTTTTTTCTTATGAAGGTGGTAAGAAAGATGGGGTTCTCAGAGAATTTTATTTGTATGTTATGGAGATTGGTTGCAAATAACTATTATTCAGCATTGATAAATGGAAAATCCCATGGATTTTTTCACTCTACCAAGAGTATGAAGCAAGGGGACCCCTTATCCCCAACTTTGTTTATTCTATCTTCTGAAGTACTGACAAGGGCACTAAATTTTTTATTCAAGAATGATTGTTTTGTAGGTTATGGGATGCCCAATGGAGTTCAGATTCGAACTAACCACCATATGTTGATGACACAATAATTCTCTCTTCTGCTAATAAAGCATCATTATAGATGATTATGAAGATTGTAAAGAAGTCGGAAAGATAGTCTAGGCAGAAGGTGAATACTAAAAAGAGTCTGTGTTACATGCATAAAAATGTTGAAAGACACGTTATTAAGATGGAGGAGCACACTTTGTGCATGAAAAGAGGTAATTTCCCTCGAAATATCGAGGGTGTCCAACCACTCACACAAGGAAGAAAAAGGAGTATTGTGTAGAATTGATTGACAAGGTAACAGGGAAAATGCAGTATTTGAAAGAGATATTATTATCTTATAGAGGTAAAGAGTGTTTAATTACTAGTTTCTTACAAAGCATTCCTATCTATATTTTATCCTCCACTGTTCCTCTAATTTGTGTCATAAATGAACTCCACAAAATTTTTGCTAAAGTTTTTTGGAGTAATAAGGAATAAAAAAGAAGTAAACATTGTTTAGCATGGAGCAATATTTGTATACCAAAGAATGAAGGAGGACTTGGTCTTCGATCTATGTTTGAAGTATCTAAAGCATTGTATGCAAAACTGTGGTGGAAATTTAGAACCTAAAGCAATTTGTGGTTTAATTTTTTGTGGGAAAAATATTGAAATAAATAAATTCCAGCTTTGGTAGAATGGAACGGTGGGTCTCAAGTATGGAAGCACATGTTGAAGTTTAGGGATTCTTTGGAAAAAGTGTTATGATGGAAACCTAAAAGTGGCACTTCTAGCATATGGTTTGGAAACTGGAGTAACCTAGGTCCTTTATTCAAATATCATTCAGAGGTTAACACTTGTCATCAGATGAGAGATAAATATGAATTCCTAAATAAGGAGGGTTGGAATTATGAGGCGATGATAAGTTATGTTCCAGAAAATATAGCGCAACATGTGAACGATACTATGGGATAATGCAAACTTGTCAACCAAGGGGATCAACCATGGTGGACAGCTTTAAGTATTCGTCTCTTTAGTGTGAAAAGTTCTTTGAAATTATTAAGGTAGAGAGAAAATATTAATGAGGATCTGAAGAACTAATGGTGTTAGAATCTCTCTTTCAAATTCTCCTTTCTTGGTTGGAGAATTTGGAAAGGAAAAGTATCTGTCTCACAGGTAATGCATTCTTGCAATTCTAACATCTCCCAATTTTGTAGGTGTTAATATAATGAGGAGGTAAAAGCAATTGAACATCTAGTCTTAAAGGGGAATATTGCACAAATAGTCTGGAGATATTTTTCTGGAGCATCAGGTTTCACCATATTACTTAACTTGAAATAAACCATCATAAAATGGTGGAACATTATGAATAATATTAGAATAAGAGGGGTATTCCAAGTAGTACCTATTTTTATTTTGTGGTTTTTATGGAAGAGGAGAAATACAGTGCTTCATGGTGCGAGTTTCACCACTGGCAGAGTAATGTGGGAAGTGACTAAGACCCTAAGGAAATATCTTAGAAGCAGCTTCAACATCAGTTGTGACAATAGGAACTGGCCACAAATTGTGGAACTTTTGGAGAAGTACAGACCAAGATATACTTATAAGACAGTGAGATGGTTTCCACCCCTTGAGGGTTGGGTAAAGTGAAACACAGATGAAGCATCTAGGGCCAATCCAGGCCCTTGTGCTGCTGCTTTCTGTATTAGGGATCTGGCAGGAAACATAGTGGCTACCAAGGTATAAGAATACAAAATTCCACAAATCTAGTAGCGGAGTCAAGGGTTATTAGAGAAAGGCATCTTTTTTGCAGGGATAATCACTTTACTAAGGTTATACTAGAATCTGATTCTTTGGCCCTAGTTCCGACGATTAAAAGGGAATGGAAGATCCCTTGGTGTATTACAATGGAAGTGAGATGTATAATGAAGATAATGAAGACCATATCAGTAAGAGTACAACACTTCCTAAGGGAGGGAAATACTCTTGCTGATTCTTTTGCCAAACTTGTTCTTTTTTGCAGGTGACTACCAAATAGACCATTTTCAAGATATTCTTAGTATTGGAAAAAAGATTTTAATCCTAGATAAGCAACGCATTCCAAATATAAGGAGAGAGATCAAAGACAATAATTAATTGTTCCCATGTAATTATTATTGGTGCAACTATATCATATCAACATACAAAAGGAAATAACAGTACAATTCATGATTAATAGTGGGAACAATTGACTGTAATAGTCACATGGGTACTAATATGAAGATATAAGGTAAACATTCTAGGTATTTTAGGTCTAGTAACATGAATAATATAAATACAATCATATATATATATATATGTGTGTGTGTGTGTGTGTGTGTATATAACGAAATACTCAAGTTATAACGAAATACTCGAGTTCTCTGTAATGTTAGGCACTACAATAAGATATGGCTACTACTAGTTTAGTTAAGACAGATGAAAGATAGCTTGTTAGGTGGTAGACCTACTAAGCCTGAAGTACATGAATAGGTGAAAGTAGAAAAGATCAAAATTAACTTCCAAGACTGAAGAAATTTCATTTGTTTAGATATCCACACCTGTAAGAATTTCTTTAGTGTATCTTCAATATCTAATTAAGTCTAATATATCTTGGTCTTCACAGAACAGATCCACATATCTTGAAATATCGTGCATTTGCATATTTGTACATCTGCACCAAGGAGAAGAGAAATTAGATCTTAGGATTCTTATACCTTTTTGACAATTGGATTTAATGGTGGTATTAATCTCAACTGAGATTCAACCCATTGATCTAATGGTAAAAAGCTTAAACCTAGGAAATGAAACACAAGATAGCAAGGAATCAAGGGGAGTTAGCTGATAGTGAAGCTTGACAAGGAAGCTCATCTCGACATAGTGGATTTGAATGGCGTCTCTAAGGTGATAGATCGAGGAGAAGCGAATTTCAGCTCAGTGGTTTGATTTCACCATGGAAATGGAGCATGGACCTTGGATTTCGACATGGAAGATTAGAGACTTCTAAGTCTCTTCACTTTCCTTTTTTTCTCAGGTGCCTATTATTTTTATTAGATCTTTTCGGCTTTTAATTTGTTTGCTTTCATTATTATTTGGGCCAGGTCACTATTGGACCTGGCCATGTATAAACTATTGTTTTTAATAAAGGGCAAACCACAAAAATTCCCTAATTATAGAAAATCCCCACTAGTTTTCTCTCTTCCTAATTTTAACAAAATAACTAATACATTAGGTAAGTTATTATAGATATGGCAAATGTATGAGGAAACATAGATTTCTTACTTTAAGGAAAGTGAAATAATTATTTTGGTTGCTTTTCCTAAACTACCAGACCTAATTAGCTAGCTTTAGTTTTTTTTTTTTTTGTGCTGGATGAAGGTAATCACTTTTATTTGAATTTTAAAGCCAATATTAATTTCCATAAAAAAAAAATTCTAATTTTGCAATCTATCATTCAAGATCCACAAAGAAAAAAACAACAAATTTGTTGTACCTAAGTTTTTCGGTGCTATAAAAAAAATTGTTCTTTTTTTTCTGATTTTATTTGTTGTACCTAAGTTTTTCAGTGCTACAAAAAAAAATTGAAGTTAAGTATATGGTTGAAGAAAATTCTTCAATCGCCATGGAGTGAGGATTCTAGATCCGAAAAGGAAAAAACAATGAATCTTTTGTACCCACTTTTCTATTTAATTTGTCTCTCTTTCCCATTTAATTTATCTCTCTTTTTCATATGAAGAACATATGAAGAACATGAAGAACATTTTTGAATACATTTTTCCACGCTCAAATTGAAGCAATCAACCCTAACCGCTATAGAGTTGCACATGTATGAGGGTAACATATACATCTAACAATTCATATTAGAGTCTACTAAAAGTACATCTCAACATGTTAGCATACATTAAAGCTTATGTATAATGAAACTTTGTCAATCCAGTAAACTTGCGAATGTATAATATGTTGTTATACATTCAAATCGTTATATAATGAAATTGTGCCGTTCCAGTAAACATTCGAATATATAATATTGGTTCACATGTATGATAAATTGGTTCGCATGTATGACATCATAATTATACATTGATTCACATGTATGATAAATTATTTTACATGTATGATATCATATTTTAGGTTCACAAGCCTTGAATCCTATTTTTCAATTTCAACAAGATGTGACCTTTTTGAAAAAGTTGTTTTAAGACAAACAAAGACCACACTTATTACTTCTTATTTTTGTATCAAACCACTATTATTTGAATGGTCTTCTTCAACAACATCTGAAAAACATGAAGAACACAAAAAACATTAAAAAAATGATAAATTGTTTCACATGTATGATCTGATTTTTTTTTAACAAGAAAATCAAAGATCTAACTTTTACTAGATGAAAAAAAAAATTCAAAAAAACAAACTACTAAACTTGAAAAGGATTGAAGAATAATGAAATTTGAACATGTAAATGAAGAATAAACGAAAACACCCTTAATTGGTAAAGTTGAACTTGACAGAAAAAAATTAAAAAAATTAATGAACTAGAATATTAAACACAATTAAATCTTGATAACTTACTATATGAAAATCAAAGATCTAACTTGTATTATATGAGAAAAAAAATCCCAAAAAAGAACTACAAAACTTGAATAAGATTGAAAAATAATGAAATTTGAACATGCAAATGAAGAAAAAATGAAAAACCCCTTAATTGATGAAGTTGAACTTCATAGAAAAAAATTTAAAAAAATTAATGACCTAAACTATTAAACACAGTTAAATCTTGATAACTTACAATTTAATAACCACTAGGTTGAAGTTACTTCAATCTTGCCGAAAATGATGGGTTTCATAAATGGAGTTAAAATCGGAGGGGTGTAATGGGAGCATTTGAGAGAGAAAGAAGGAAGAAAGAAACTATTTTTCTTTTTTTTTTTGGGTTATGGGACAAAAACAGTGTTGGCATGCTTTACTTTCCCTTGATTTACGATAATAGTAGGCTAACTTTAATTTTATTTAGCATTTTTGTGGGATAAAAATTGGTGTTTGACATGTATAATATCAAGGAGAGAGAAAATCTCAAATAAGGAGATTTTTGTAATTATTTTGGTATATTTGTAAATATTTTGCAGATTTGGGATTTGATGTAATTATATAACTTTACTTTGTGTATAAATGTAATTCTTAGAATAATAAATTGGCCTCTTTTGTCGGGTTTTGATAAAAATAAAGATGTATAACAGTACTATATCGGTCGCTAAACACAAAGATACTAAACCGAGGGACCTATCCTAACATCCCAAATATGACGAGGATTATAAACAAAAAAAGACCTAAATTTACCAGAATCAAAACATCCAATCCAAAATATGAATAATCACAAGGCAATCTAACAACAAGGCTTATAATATCAAAGGGGAAAAGAACTCAGGAGCGTACCTACAACCTTGGGTACAAATCCATAACCATCCTGCCACAACTATATAATAATACCCAAACAATAACACAGCCGGGCAAGCCAGACAACCAATAATAACCTAACTGAACCCCCATAAGCACGGAGAGTACACAACAACAAATATGACCTAACCACCCACTATAAGACAGGTAGGTACAAACGACAATTAATCATACTGGTGATAGGGATGCTTATGAATGAATGAATGTAAAGTAAATGTAATACTGCCATACCAACTAAGTACCATATCCTACCAAGTATATAGATATCCTTCGGCTTGCCAGCTCGCAAGACAAGACCTATGTGGTATCCCATATTTCAGCACATGGTTCCCGAACAAAGAGGCCCATAAGGGACTTAAGATATTTGTTATACTGCCTGGTCTCAAACCAGATTTTTCAATAATAAATCATAATAAATTTGCATCATCAAGTACTTAAGATAAGTAAGATCATAATAAGTGCTCTATCACGACCCAAATGTTAAGGTCATGATAACACTTACCTTGACTTAGCCTTGGTAGGTAAGCAAAAACCCTAAATCCCAAGAAAACACCAAAACATATAACTAAATAGAAAAATATAGGACATCTAGAACAAATTCAAGTAACATCACATAGATAATACAAAAAACAAAAGAAAATGGCCAAAAGTCCCCCCAACCTTTACCCCAAATTCCAACTACATACTTATACTTTGCAGGGATCCTATGACCCTCCTGACCTATTTTAAAGTGGAATATGAACGCTGACATGGCAAGAGAGTGTGTTTTACTCTCTTTAAAGAGAGTGAGAATGATTTTTTTAATATTTTTTATTTTCTTTATTGATTTTTAATTATTCTTTTTCTTTTCATTTTCTTTCTTTATTCTTCTTCTTCTTACACAAAATGGCATCCAAGAACTCATCAATGGCATAGAAAATTAATTTATCATTTCCTTATCTCCAAGCACAAAATCGATTGATTTTGACTTCAAATTCGGCGAAAAGTTTAAAATGGGTATTGTTCATTGTTTCCTACTTTAAGATTGTCGGAAATTTTAAAATCGATATTGTTCATTATTTACGACTTCAAAGTCGTCGTAAATTTTAAAATGGGTATTGTCCATTGTTTCCGACTTGAAGGTTGCTGAAAATTTCAAAATTCTCTATTTTTATAACTTTAAGGTTATTGAAAATTTTAAATTCGGTATTATTCATTGTTTCCGACTTCAAGGTCATCGAAAATTTTAAAATTGGTATTCTTCATTGTTTTTGGATTTAAGATAGTCGAAAATTTAAAAATTGATATTGCTCATTATTTCCTACTTTAAGGTTGTTGAAAATTTTAAATTCGATGTTGTTTATTATTTCCGACTTCAAGATCATCGAAGATTTTAAAATCGATATTGTCCATTATTTCCGACTTCAAGGTTGTCAAAAATTTTAAAATGGGTATTGTCCATTATTTCTGACTTCAAGGTCGTTGAAAATTTTAAAATTTTGTATTATTTTCGACTTTAAGGTCATCAAAAATTTTAAATTCGATATTGTTCATTGTTTCCGGCTTCAAGGTCATTGAAAATTTTGAAATTGGTATTGTTCATTGTTTCCGGATTTAAGATCGTCAAAACTTTAATAATTGATATGATCATTATTTCCCACTTCAAGGTTGTCGAAAAATTTCAAATTCGATATTGTTTATTATTTTCGACTTCATCACACAGTTCATAACCAAAGAATCGACAACAAACCAACATGAGAAATTATTCACCAACAACAAAGATCAAACAACACACAAACATTCAATCTTAACATCGCACATCACTCCTCATTTTTTCATTGACAGAAAACACACAGCTGACCCGATACATACACAAATTTACACACACATAAGGAACGAAAAACACACACAAATACACTTCACTGGAATTGAAAAACAACAACCCATACACACACGCAACATACATTTCTTGAATTTCAAGAAATTAAAAAATCAACACCAAATCAAGTAGGTTGGTCTTGATGAGTTCTTGGATGCCATTGATGAGTTCTTGGATTAAAAATCAACTGGGTTAAAAATCCATTTGTCTTGCATCAAAAAAGGAACTCATTATTGATTTGCACCAAATTGAAAATTACACCAACATCAAAATTTATTTGTCTTTTGAAGATTGTTTGCCTTTTGAAAGAACTCATCAAAATTTGTTTGCCTTTTAAAGATTGAATCAAAATTACACGCAGACAAATGGATTGGATGCCATTGATTTGCACCAAATCAAAAATTACACGAACTCATCAATGGCATCGAAAAAAAAGAAAATATTTTATTTTGGATTTTGAAGAACGAAGAAAAGAAGATGAAGAGAAAGGGGAAAAATAGATTGAGATTAAAGAAAAAAAGATGAAGAGAAAGGGAGAAAATGAATTGAAATTGAAGAAAAGAAGATGAAGAGAAAGGGGGAAAATGGATTGAGATTAAAATAGTTAAAGTAAAATAATTAATTTTTTAGATAAATTTTTTAAAAAAATGACGTGGCAGCGCGTGCATCACACCACATTCCAAATGACTGGTTGTCAGTTTTTTTTGGGGGGGAGGGTAATAATTCCACTTTAAAATAGTTTAGGGGGATAGTAATTCTATTTTAAAATAGTTTAGGGGGGGGGGTAATAGATCACCTTTAAAGTTTGAGTGTGTAGTTGGGATTTGGGGTAAAGTTGGGGGGCTTTTGACCATTTTCTCAAAAAACAAAGAAAGTATATTAAATCCCAAGCCAGGTGTCAAAAGTATGAAATGGATCTAATACCAATCTGAACTTTTGAAATACTTCATAAGTCTGTCCCTGATAGAAAATAAAGACATAAGATGGAACAAGAAAAGGTTCAGAATCAACATTAAACTCTAAAACGCTCTAGTACCTCAAATCTCCGACATCATAGTAAGAATCAGCCACAACATATCATACTCAAATTTGAATATGTACCAAATGGGCACAGAAGTAGGATTGAATACAATCCACTTCTACTCAGTAGGAATCATAGGCTGACAGAGCAAAGTAAAAAATAAAATAATAAAGAAAATACTATGATTACGCAACTTACAAGCAAAAAATTTCCCAAATAGTGGCTCACACCGTCTCTCGAACAGTTACAATAAATATCATCAAGGGAAAAACATACATGAAATATTGGTAAAAGCTAAATACATAATAGGTAAACAAATAATGGGAAACACAAAATATGCAATGCACCGTAACGTGATGTATAATGAAGTGATATGGTTGAAAGTCATCATATGACTTTTTGTATACATATATCGAGCCTTAATCTCCTAAAATAGGACCAATAAGGGGTTCATAACTCATATGCTATCTCAAGTTTCCACCAATCTAAATCACAAACTCATTTCTCAAACCTATCCAACCGGCATATTCCTCAATCTAGGCATTTTTAAAAGTATCTCATTTTTTTCAAAATCAATGTTTTTCAATAGTATCGATATCTCATGAATATGGATGTATAAAATGTGGATATAATTCTCAAAATAAAATAGTATGAAGATATCTAGGTCATTAAATACGTATACAAGTGAACTTAGAAATCAATTCAATATGTCATTAATTCATGATATAAGTTCTAGTTGGGTGCCATTGGAATAACATGCATGTAAGACATAGTTAATATCATATCAACTTATAAATTAGGCATTTCTATTATGATAAAGGCAAACAATGCTCAATAAAGCCTTAGTATCTATTCAAGCTTCCACATAAGTATCACATTAAGAAATAAGACAGTCAAATACACAGTTAATTCCACTAATGTCAAATAAAGTCGTTGCAACAGAAACACACAATATAGTATCATAATCTTACAACAACAAAAATAAGCTCTGCACTGGCATCACACGATATGTAATAACTCAAAAATCACTCTCTATAGTGTTTTATAAGCCTATAGCATGCTTAACTTATTAATTAACTACCCACCCAGTCTGAAGAAAGTTAAGTCATGACCTACCTCAAAAGAACGGATCCAAGCCTAAAGTCCTTAAACGTGGAGCCTTCCCTTTCTGAACGACCTCAAAATCAACTACAACATTCATATATAATATCTATGCATTAAAAGAAAGTTAATGATACCCATATTACCCATATTAGAATTGGGTCCAAAATGGGTTTAAAAATGAATTTGAAAATGAAAAGGGTAAAATTAAAATTTTAATTTAGAAATATATTCCCTAAACAGAAATCTACTATTGAATACCTATACAAAAATACCAAAATCAAAATTGAAGGAAAATTCATTTAAATCTATATCGGTAAAATCCTCAAAATCTCATTTTTGAAATAATGATTAAAGAGTGTTTTTAAAGATATATTTGATATTTAATAATGGAAAGATGATTTAGGATCTTAACCAAGCAAGAATGGCGAGTAAACTAATCAATTCTAAACTACACCTCCACATGAAGGATAAAATGGTCGATGTCAAGTATAGTAACCCAACTAGGTTGGGGTTGAACCCACAGGGAAGACGCGGATTTGTATCTCTAGTTTGCTGAACTCAATGGGAAGAACTGAAAGTAAATGAGGGCTTTGTTGTTGAAATCTCTAACAAGTGAACAGAACAGAAGTTTGATTGTAGTCAATCAAAATGAACACTAGGACTATGTTCTCCCTGGAGTCTCAAATCCGTAGATTTATCGTGCTTTGTTGAACCAACCCAGTACCTTTCATGAAGAATCTGATAAGTTATGCACCATCAATTGTATTGTAGAATCATTGACGGATTTCATCCTTTAGCTTTTGAGTCTTAGGATGTTACCTTAGTATCCTAGATCCTAGTTAACTATTACTTTTTAAGTCACAAGTTATTAGATGATAGATAACCGTCTTACATTTATGATATTGATTATCCTAGATCGACAATTAATCCTCAAATTACTGTTGTGATTATTTTTTCCTGGTCACTACTCCTCTTGGGGAGTAAGAAGTGATAATCTAGGTGGGATCCTAACGTTTTCAACCGCTAAGACATCTATTAAACTGAAGATAATACAATACATGTAAGAGTACCGGTTCAGAACAACTTCGCACTTTTCATACTTCATCAATATGAGAGGATTCCCACAACCCTAGCTGCAGGAATTAGCTGCTCATTGTAGTGAAATGAATAATAGAGTTCATGATTGAAGACATTAAAATAACATCACAATAATCAATGAAAATAAATTGAAGTCTTTCACTGAATTATCAACCAAAATCAAGAACAAAGCAATCCCAAGATCAAAACTGAATCTTGGAATCCAATATATTTGTAAGTATCAAAGGTTCGACATCGAACTACAAGACATCATATGGGTATTTATAGGATATAAGGAAACCCTAAAAATCAAAACTCAAATGAAAAAGGAAAATTGAGGTTGGTGGCCACTTACTTAGACCACCTACAGACCTTAGGTACAACCTACAGAATGTGGGTGGTCCTAGATAAGTGCCAGACCTCCTGAACAGCTCCCGAAACTCTCTGGACTTGGACCTCTGGTACTTACTAAGATCACCTATGAACCATAGGTGCCCATAGTAAGTCCCAGAGTCTTCTTTTTCCTGCATCTAAGTATCTGGACGTCAAGGTCTGACACCTACTTTGGTCACCTACGTCTGTTAAATGGCACATACACCTAAAATTGCCTCGGTAAGTAGCCAAAACATCAATTATCATCTTTTTCTTCTGTTTAGCATCCAAAACCTGATTTCCCATAAAATATACCCAAAACATATCATATCTCACAAAATGACCTAAGAAACTTAGATATTTTCATCGTTTTAAGAGTCTAAAGTGCTATAAATCCATAGCACATCAACTCCCTCAACTTAGAATGTTTGCATATGCTCAGGCAACACAATAAAAAAAAACAAAAACACGACACTTAAATAGGAGAATGTAAGCTATCCAAGACAGTCAATCATTACTTTAAGCTCAAACACATTACCCCTTCCTATATCAATACTTTAAAACCAATTGTGTATAAACATGAAGCACAACAATGTGACACAATCGAATCAAGATATTGGAATTACATTAGCAAAAGACAACCATGCATATATATAAGTTACACTACCCAAATAAGTAAACCGATAGCAATACAACCATGTGCCCTCACAACAAAGAAGTCCCACTCATTCATATTGAATCATGCATATCAGTGTAGGGACGGTCAAGTTATGATCACTATAGGACTTTATCTGGCGTGTAATGTAAGCTTGGGGGCTGGTATTAGACATATGGATATATCGAGTAACTAAGCCTTCTTGGCACTGTACTAACTTTGGGGTCCACACTTTAACCAATTTCCTTTTTATTCCACCTTATTTCTCCTTTGATACTTTATTTCACATTTAGGTTGAGTGTGGATGCTTTTATTCATTCTTTTTTATTTATTTTTATTTTTATTTTTCACATTTTTCTTTTGCTTTTTCTACCATACTCAACCTTACTATCTTTTCTCTTATTTTACCCTTCTTCGTACCCACTCTATATTATGCACCTCTATGATAGCCACCCTCAACTTAGGCCATTTGCCTAAGTTGAGGTGCACAATGTCCAAGGAGGACCAGGCCAAAATAGGTTCATTGTAACATAAATAGGAAGGTGAAAGATAAAAACAAAGAAATAGGCTACAAGGCTCAAAATCAGGATCAAGAGATACTATTTCACATTGGAAAAGTCATTTAGGCCAAAAGTGGAATTAAATAAAAAACGTCCTATGATCCTTTCCTAACCAACTATCTTATAACCTAGGCAAGACTAACTGGGCAAGTTCTGAATTTAACAGAAAGAGAACTAGGTAGCATCTCAAACACATAAGGAATAGGGTCACATCACAAGCTACTACCTATCCGATTCATAAACAAGTTAGCTATGATTATCATGTCCCTAATTCTAATGCCATAACAAGATCTATAATGGTCACATATATATACATTCACACTGTTCAAAAACAAACTTTTTGGAGGGGTGTATCATTTTTCTAAAAATCAACAAAAAATATGACAACTACCCTAAATACTCAAAAATCTCCTAATTACAAAAAAAAAAATTTCACAATACAAAAGAAAACACAATACGACACAAATTTTAAAACCTAGACATGTCGGCTCTACAACCATACTATGGCCGATAAAAAAAGAAGCACGACAACAAGAACTCGTGACGACTATGGTATACCCTGCAACAGTGTTAAAATTTTGATCAATGCCCAAACTACACCCCCAACCGAAGGATAAAGCGGTTGCTATCAAGTATAGTAACCTAACTAGGTTGGGGTCAAACCCACAGGAAAGACACGAATTTGTATCTCTAGTTTGCTAAACTCAATAGGAAGAACTGAAAGTAAATAGGGGATTTTTTTGTTGAAATCTTGAACAAGTAACTAGAACTTAACTTTAGTTGCAGTCAGTTGGAACGAATATTAGGACTGTGTTCCCCCTGGCTTCTCAAATCTATAGGTTTATTAGGCTTTGTTGAACCAACCTAGTGCCTTGCATGCAGAATCTAATTAAGTTATATACCATCAACTATCTTGTGGACTCATTAACAAATTTCATCCTTCACTTTTTGAGTCTCAGGATGTCGTATTACTAACCCTTATCCTAAATCCCAGTTAACTATTACCATTTTAGTCTCAAGTTATTAGATGATAGGTAACCATCTTACATAGATGATACTAATTAGCCTAAATCGATAATTAATCTTCAAATTACTGTTGTGGTTATTTTTTTCTAGAAACTACACCTCTTGTTGAGTAAGCAGTGATAATCTAGGCAGGATCCTAATATTAACAACTGCTAAGACATCTGTTAAACTGAAGATAATACAATACATGCAAGAGTACTGGTTCAGAACAACTTTGCACTTCCCCTACTTCATCAATATGTTAGGGTTCCCACAGCCCTAGCTACAGATTTAGCCACTCATTGTTATGAAATGAATAAGAAAATTCATGATTGAACACATTAAAACAATATCACAATAACCAACAAATAAAAATTGAAGTCTTTAACTAAATTATCAACCAAAAGCAAGAACATAGTAATCCCAGGATCAAAATTAAATCTTGGAATCCAATATATGATTATAAGTATCAAAGGTGTGTCAAATTACTACAAAACATCATAAGGTTATTTATAGGATACAAGGAAACCCCAAAAATCAAAACTTGAATGGAAAAGGAAAATTGAGGTTGGTGGCCACTTACTTAGGCCACCTACAAACCATAGGTACTACCTACGGACCATAGGTGGTCCTAGGTAATTGTCAGACCTCCCAAACAACTCCTGAAACTCTCTGGACTTGATCCTCTGGCACTTACTAAGGTCACCTACGAGTCGTAGGTGACACCTACAGACCGTTGGTGGCACCTACAGATCATAGGTTCCTAGAGTAAGTGCCAGATTTTTATTTTTCCTGTATCTGAGTCTTTGAGCTTCAATTTGTAATACGTACTTTGGTCACTTATGCCCGGTAAGTGGCATATACGCCCAGAATTGCCATAGTAAGTAGCCAAAAACTTTAATTTTCATTTTTTTCTTCCGTTTAGCATCCAAACCTTGATTTCCTTCAAAACATACCCAAGACATATCATATCTCACAGAACAACCTAAGGAACTTGCATATTTTCATCATTTTAAGTATTGAAAGTGCTTTAAATCCATAGCACCTCAGAGACCCTAAGAAATTATCTCTTTTCGAAGCTTGAAGGTCTAAAAATAGAGTAAAATTACAAAATAGAGGCTTATATACTATTCTATCAATAATGCCTTACGATCGTAGAATTCACCTCATAATTGGGAAGGTCAACGTTGACTAACCAATTGAATGACCTTTGCATTCGAGGCTAGGGATTCATGTTCATGAAGGTCAATAAATTAGAACTTTGTGCTCGAAACAACCCTATTTTGCTAGCAAAGAAGACTCAACTCGACCTGGACCCCATTTGTTCATAGTAGTTGCGGCTTCTTCTACATGATTGCGATGAAGGAAGTCATATTTTTCAACATATGTGGCCAAAGGCGCAAATTCATGAAGAGAGAGGTTACCTACACCAAATAATAACAAAAATGTTGATTTGCATGATTTCCAAAACCTCCTAACGGATCCTCGAGATTTGTTTAGGACCCAACAGAAACAAACCATATATGATACTAGTTTAATTTTTATGATTTAAACTCAATTGCGATGTCAGATTTTCTAAAAGTGATTGTTCTCAATAAATTAACCTCCTCGAACCTCTCTTAGACAAATTTTAAACGAAGGGTCAAAATATAAAATAAAGGTTCTGAATCCGAACAACATTACTATTAACCCAAAATTAATATTTCAGGCCTAATGGAACTATCCAATCCTAACCCAACGCTTAGAACAACAGATATTAACCGAAATCAACTACATGGATTTCAAATACTCTAAACAACACAAATTACCTATAACATTCATGACCGCATCGGGAATCGTATCAACCATCCCCACACCTAAAAATTAATATGTAGAAACTATGGGGAAGGAAAAAATGGTTAAATCACATCAAAAGAAAGTTTTCACAAATTAGATCATTAAAACATCCACCACTAGACTATAGTTCATCCTCAAACTAAAAGGCAACAAATTACCTAAATTGGTAAAGAGCTAAGGGTAACTTTATGCATGTCACACTCGTCTCCCAAATAGTCTCCTCAATCGGATGGTTTCTCCACCAAATCTTAACTAGAGGAATATATCTAGAATGTAATCGTCTAACATCTCTGGCTAAAATGGACATTGGCTCCTCTACAAAGGTCAATCTCTCATCCAACTGAATTGAGTCCCAAGAAAGCATGTGAGACTTATTCGAAATATAGTACAAAAGCAAGATACATGAAAAACTTTATGAATGACCAAAAAGTTTGGTGATACGGTCAACTCATAATCAAACTCCCTAATAATCTAAAGAATCTTATATGGTCCGATATACCTAGGGCTAAACTTGTCCAGCTTCTCAAACCTCATTACGCCCTTCATGGGGGATACTTGAAGGATGACTCAATCACCAATCCAAAATTCAAGGCACAAATCTTGTAGTCTGCATAACTCTTTTACTTACTTTAGGTTGTCCAAAGCCTATCTTGAATCACTCAAACCCTTTCAAAAAACTCACGGAGCAAGTTGGTACCACGAGTTCTAACCTCTAAAGTGTCAAACCAACCAATAGAAGATCGATAACGTCTACCATATAATATCTTGAAAGGTGGCATCTCAATATGTAACGACCCAAGACTACCCCTAGTCGTTACACGGTGTTTATGACCCCGAAAAACTATAAGCTAACATCTTTCCTGATATCTTTACCTGAACACTGCATAATATTTGAAATACATGCAAAAACTAGCCATAAGGTTCAAAACGTCTAAACATAATCCAAAATTGAAAACTGAATTCTGATACATTTGTTCGAAAAACCTCTAGACTTTCTGAACTGCGAAGTTGATGGGACATGTCCCCAACTAACTCCATCTACTAAAAATAAGCAAAATCTGATGAAATAATAAAACAAGTTTCATCCTCGAATGAAGAGGACTCACTGCTATATCTACTACTGCTGACTGGGACTGAACTGCTGAGGGTACTCTGCATCTCGTGCCTCTAAACCTATGCTGTCAAATAAAACACCATAGTGCAAATGCATCAGTACAGGAATGTACCGAGTATGTAGATGAGGTAAGGATAAATGCAAGGGCTCATGCATGAACAATTACTTAACTGAATAATCATGAGAGTACCGAACGAGAACATATACATGAATGCACAAGCCATAATCACAATCATCACAACTCTAAATACTGAAACTCGGATACCACTTTATTGTCATCTGAACTCACTACTAACACAGAGATACTGAATCACTGAATTATCTGATACTGACAACTGAGTACTGAAGTTGAGATCAATCTTACCTAGCGAATGATCTCAAAATCTGAGGATACTGAAACTGATTAACTAAATATACTCATATCAATGACTGAATTCTGAGCTCACTACTCTCGACTGATTGAATCAGCGATCAACCTCTCTAACGGATGATTCCAGAATTTATTATTAATGATAAGAAAATGATCATGTCCAAATCTGACAACAAGAATACTCAACTGAATCTGAGACTGAGATCATGCCTATCTATCGGGTAATCTCTGGATCTGATAATAAGAATACTCAACCGAGTCTAAAACTAAGATCAAGCCTATTTATCAGGTGATCTCTAGATCTGATAATGAATAACTATATATGAGACCAAGCCTACCTGACGGAAGGTCCATGAGTCAATAGAACTATCTGAGTTCCTCACAGAGATAGATGACTATATCTAACATTCTTGATTTTTGAAGATTTATACTGAAACTACAACTGTGGGAGGTAGTTACTTAACCGACATGTCCCGAACCTCCACTGGTGGGGTCCAACCTATAACCTCAATTGGAAAGGTATCAATACCGTGACACGAGTAAAGACCTCTCTGGTCAAGCCTCTCTGGTGGGTGACCCTCGCAGGAAGTCATCCTAAGGCAATATAATAGTCAAACCTCTCTCTACAGGTAACAACCTCTACTAGCGGGTGACTCCTACATCTTGCACTGGCTACGTAGTTCTGGATTTCAGGGATTGCTCCTAACGAATCTGTCTCTCTTTATCGAGGAGTCGACATCCCTGTCCTCACTTGGTGCTAGCTCCTACTCCCAACAGAAAGACTCTGAACTAACTCTCAATTGAACATAAACTGAGTTACATCTGATATTGATCATGTTTCTCAAATGATCTGACTGAGTTAAGATGAATTCACTTGGTTCCATATCTGACTGAATACTACTGAATCATGGTATCTAACTGATAATACAGAGCTTTGAATAGATTACTCGATCACTACCGAGACAAAAAATGAACACCTGAATACTACCAAATCTGAGCTAAGCACAGCGTTGAGGCTAGATTACTTGTGATACAAAGATTACAAAGATTACTGAGATTTCTTAAGTGCTGTATCTGTCTGAGGATACAGAGTTCTATAATTCACTGAGTTCTGAGAATCATGGCCCGACTGGGATTATCGTGAAAAACGACACAGGCTCTAGACAACAGCTAAATTATTGGGTATAAATACCCCCAGGACTCGACAATATAAAAGTAAAACTTAACCATTCTTGACTAGTCATGACCACGGTCATTCATTCATCATCACAATCACAAAGCATCACCTCAAGCATTTAGAAATCATAAGCATCTATTCACCATCACAGACACTAAAGCATCACTTCAAGTATTTAGGAATCATAGACATGTAATAGCGTTGGGGGAACATGCTATTAGATCATACTGCATTCAACAAGGTCTTGCATCTAGTACTTCACACGTATGTTAGTCTTGGTATGTATCGGATAACACATGATTGGGGAAACTTCATACTATCATGTCATAATTTGCTCACTAAGGCATTTCAACAAACACTAGGCATGCATGGGCTTGCACACAATTGGGGGTTTCCTAATCAACATGCTATAATGGCCTTAATCCCTTCACACAAGAATTTTATCAAACATTAGGGGAGAATGCTTTGCTTATTCAACCATTTCTACACTTAATTGACATGAACACATCATCTATCAAGCAACTTGAAGAGGTTTATCATGAACATTACATGAATTCCATACACTAGGGACAAAGCTTGAAAAACTTGCAGACAAACATGAATCAAAACTCAATAATAACTGGAACATCAATTGTAACTCACATGAATCATAGAATCTCATAAACATAAAATCTTTGAGTTTTAGAAAAGGGTTCTTAAGCTCCTTGGATGAAAGGGACCCAAGAATCAACATCTGCATACCTCAGAGAAACTCTTTCTTGAAAGCTCTTGGAGAGATTCTTGATTTCTTGATTTTCTTTGATTTTTCTTGAAGAAGAAGGAAGGGTTTTGATTTTGTAGAAACCCTAGTTTTTTATGTTGAAGAGAATTGAGAGAAAACAATGATATTTTGGGTGAAATAAGGCCAAATCCTATGTTAAGGAGTATATATAGGGGTTGGGAAAAGACCCTTTTTGCCCTTGGAATTAAACTGAAAAATCTCAATTTTACATACTGGCGCGACGCGCCATAATCACTCTAGCTCACTGGAAATTGGATAATCGGGAAACTGCTTGATGGAGCGACGTGGTGGAATCACGTTGCCACCCTGATTGTGAACTGAAAAGGCACCGCGACACGGTGGAATCGCGTTGGTGCACTAGAAATTGACAACTCTAAAATTAAGCCTTGGCGCGACGCACCATAATTATGGAGACTCACTGAATTTTGACGATTGCCATTTTGGATGGCTCTGCGATGCACTAAAGTACCAGGTGGCACACTGTCTCACTAAAATGACTCTAATTTTTCACCTGAGTATCAAATTTGGGCTAATTTAGTATCGACGAAAAGCTTATTCAATGCTCTACATGAGAAAAGGTCGATATTAGGGAAATTCTACACGGTTCAAAATAATTCTCACTTGGGAAGACATTTCTCAACCTTTTAAGGACAGATTAACACTTTACTGAACACGCTCTAAGGCTCAGACTACGAGAGGATTTTTATGGGGTCTTACACAATACTCAAATGGTAGATATTATTATAAAGGAACTCCGTTAAAGCCAAATGTTGATCTCATGGCCTCTGAAGTCCATAACACAAGCAGAAAGCATATTCTCTAAACCTGAATAGTCAACTCAGATTGACATTTAGTCTGGGGGTAAAAAGTTGTGTTAAGGTCAACCTGAGTACTCAACTCCTCCTGAAATGGCTGCCAGAAGCTAAAAGTGAACACTAAGCCTCATTTTAAATAATAGACATGGGTACCCCATGAAGAAAAACTATCTCACAAACATAAATATGAGCCAACCTCTCGACCCTGAAGGAAATCTGAATAGAGATGAAATGGGTCAATTTGGTAAACCCATCCATAATGACCTAAATACTTTCGTAACCACAAAAAGCACGAGGAAACCCATTCACGAATCCTGTAGTGATCCACTCCTACTTCCACATAGGCATGGGTAATCTCTGAACCAATCGGTCTCTGATGCTCAATCTTCACCTACTGACAACATAAGTAACGAGCCACAAAGTCCGCTACATCCTTCATGATACCACCCCACTAGTAATACTACTTCAAATCATTATACATCTTGGTCACCCTGGATGGATAGAATATTTCAAACAATGAGCCACCTTCAAAATTAGTCTCACCCATCCACCAACTCTCGACACACAAACTCAGACTCTAATCCTCCAAACACTCTTAAAATAAAGAGATGTCACCTTAGCCTCTCCACTTAATACCATATCTCAAATTACTCTCAAATTATCATCATTAAACTGGTGAGCTCGAATTTTTTCCTTTAAAGAAGATCTAACATCAGTAAAATCTAAAATACATCCAAGTACCAAAATATCAAGTCTAACCAACTGGTTAGCTATAGATTGAACCTCCAAGTCTAAAGTACACTATGGATCAAGTCTAAACTCCCGATACTAGTTGACTTTTAGAAAAAGACATCAACAACCACATTAGACTTACTTGGGTTCATAATTCTTAAGCAACTCAAGCCAACGCCACTGTCTCATATTAAGATCTCGCTAAGTGAAGAAGTACAGAAAGCTATGATAATTTGTGAAAATTTCCCAAGGA